>NC_060191.1:64358078-64425578 GCF_021184085.1 Oncorhynchus gorbuscha | reverse complement strand
CAGTAGCCTCTCTCTCTCTACCAACCTCATCCTCTACAGAAGCCTCTCTCTCTACCAACCTCAGCCTCTACAGCAGCCTCTCTCTCTCTCTACCAACCTCAGCCTCTACAGGAGCCTCTCTCTCTACCAACCTCAGCCTCTACAGCAGCCTCTCTCTCTACCAATCTCAGCCTCTACAGTAGGCTCTCTCTCTCTACCAACCTCAGTCTCTACAGTAACCTCTCTCTCTACCAACCTCAGGCTCTACAGTAGCTTCGCTCTCTCTCTACCAACCTCAGCCTCTACAGTATCCCCTCTCTCTACCAACCTCAGCCTCTACAGTAGCCTCTCTCTCTACCAACCTCAGCCACTACAGTAGCTTCTCTCTCTATCTACCAACCTCAGCCTCTACAGTAGCCTCTCTCTCTACCAACTTCAGCCTCTACAGTAGCCTCTCTCTCTACCAACCTCAGCCTCAACAGTAACCTCTCTCTCTACTAACCTCAGGCTCTACAGTAGCTTCTCTCTCTCTACCAACCTCAGCCTCTACAGTATCCCCTCTCTCTCCAACCGCAGTCTCTACAGTAGCCTCTCTCTCTCTCCCAACCTCAGCCTCTACAGTAGCTTCTCTCTCTCTACCAACCTCAGCCTCTACAGTATCCCCTCTCTCTCCAACCTCAGTCTCTACAGTATCCCCTCTCTCTCCCAACCTCAGCCTCTACAGTAGGCTCTCTCTCCCAACCTCAGCCTCTACAGTAGCTTCTCTCTCTCTACCAACCTCAGCCTCTACAGTATCCCCTCTCTCTCCAACCTCAGTCTCTACAGTATCCCCTCTCTCTCCCAACCTTAGCCTCTACAGTAGCTTCTCTCTCTCTACCAACCTCAGCCTCTACAGTAGCCTCTCTCTCTCCCAACCTCAGTCTCTACAGTATCCCCTCTCTCTCCCAACCTTAGCCTCTACAGTAGCCTCTCTCTCTCCCAACCTTAGCCTCTACAGTAGCCTCTCTCCCTCCCAACCTCAGCCTCTACAGTAGGCTCTCTCTGTCCAGCATCCGGGCACAGCAGATTACTGTTCTCACCAAGTCTTCAGAGGTCCTACAGTGTGGCTACAAGTTCCGCTCTGACTGCCCTTTGATATCAGTGACTTTACACCTGAGTACCCGGCAGCAGATATTCTACAGTAACATAAACTAATGAAAATGCTATTGTTTTCTTTGAAAAAAGGCATCTTTATATTCTAATTCTAACAACCAAAATATTATTTTTGTGGAAGCATATATTGAATATATGTATTACACTGTCAGGACTTGCAGTCAAAATGACTGCTCATTGGCTGAAACTGATCACCCTTGAGGCCAGGCTGTTCTTGTATTAAAATTATTGTATGTGGGCATAACATGTGGGCACTGATTTATTTTTAACATACCACACAATCCTTTCCCATGAAGATGACCAACCCTGGGACCTTCATCTGTCTCACCATAGCAACACAGAGCAGAACTTAATCACACTACTGTAGCACACAATGCAGTCAGCATCCAAGATATACATAGAGACCTTATTCCTTGCAAATCAAGGCCTCTGCTGTAAGTTATGTAAGTCTGTAGAGATACCAAACTCCAGTATGTTCACTATAAACCCATATTAATGTTCAACTATGATAGAGCTCCAAGGTATGAACCACCAAGGCCAGAAACAAAGGTTTTCCAAAGCAAGGACAGAGTTTCTAGATGAGTCCAGGTTTCCATGACTCCCAATAGTCAGTATCAGTATGACAGAGGTCGAGTCAGACTTCAACCAGTATATTGTCTCTATGTTGAATGGTGTACCTCTCCTGACCCTGGCAGTCAACAGTGTACCTGAGCCCAGCAGAAGGAGGTAGGGGTTTGGGGAGGGAATGGGGCAGGCAGCAGCTGCATCGCCTGCAGCCAGCCACATATTAAACCAGGCAGCACAGAAATGAGAGCCTTTAAATCCTTAAACTATTGTGGGCAGAGGTTTGGCATGTACTGAACCCTGTCAGGTAAACAGGTAAACCCACTGCAGATGAGGTAAGCAGTGTCCTCTCCTAGAGAGCACAGAGCCTCTGGATAGAGAATGAAAAACACAGTGGTATGGTAAGGAATGTCTTGCAACAGTATGACACAATGTTTCAAACTCTAACAGTCATTTGCATCAAAGGCTTTCACTGAAAACTATTATAAAAGTATACTTCAAGCTTAACATTTTTTAGTTTCTCCTTGATTTATGCTCGTCGTAGCAGGTTGTTCTGTCTTCCCAGACACATTCCGATGGGAACTGCTAACAGAAACTGGTGGGACCGGAAGATGCACTTCAAAAGAAGAACTACACACACAAAAACACCCTGGCAGGATCAGAGAGAGGGAAATATGAAACAGAATAGAAAGACACCACTGCAGGAGACAGGTCCATTTTTCACCTGCAGATGTTCAAGGGCTTTAAAATTTCTCAAAGTACTAGGGACTATTTTCAGATGATAGACCTCACCTCACCTCAAATGGCACTGTATGATGCAAGACTTTCATATGAGAGGAGGGATTCCTGAGGGGATGGAGGGATTCCTGAGGGGATGGAGGGATTCCTGAGGGGATGGAGAGGACTGAGGGGATGGAGGGGACTGAGGGGATGGAGGGATTCCTGAGGGGATGGAGGGGACTGAGGGATTGCTGAGAGGACGGAGGGGATGGAGGGATTCCTGAGGGGATGGAGGGGACTGAGGGATTGCTGAGAGGACGGAGGGGATGGAGGGATTCCTGAGGGGATGGAGGGGACTGAGGGGATGGAGGGGACTGAGGGATTGCTGGGGGGACGGAGGGGATGGAGGGGACGGAGGGGACTGAGGGATTGCTGAGGGGATGGAGGGGATGGAGGGACGGAGGGGACTGAGGGATTGCTGGGGGACAGAGGGGATGGAGGGGACGGAGGAGACTGAGGGATTGCTGGGTGGACGGAGGGGATGGAGGGGACGGAGGGGACTGAGGGATTGCTGAGGGGATGGAGGGGACGAAGGGGACTGATGGATTGCTGAGGGGATGGAGGGGATGGAGGGGACGGAGGGGACTGAGGGATTGCTGGGGGGACAGAGGGGATGGAGGGGACGCAGGGGATGGATGGATTGCTGGGTGGGACGGAGGGATTGTTGAGGGGACAGAGGAGATGGAGGGGACGGAGGGGACGGAGTGGATGGATGGATTGCTGGGGGGACAGAGGAGATGGAGGGGACGGAGGGGATGGATGGATTGCTGGGTAGGACGGAGGGATTGCTGGGGAGACGGAGGGGATGGAGGGCTGCAATTGAGAGCTCAGATGAGAGTCCCTACATGGATGGAGTAGTAGTAGGAATCACACAATGCCCCTTAATCACTGATACAAGACAAGCTATTCTATTCTTCATCCTATTAACTATTCCATTTGGTGTTTGTTAGCCTGATTCTAGATCAGTACTTGAGGACACTTTGAGCACGTGATTCCAGTGTGCTGCCATTAGATGAGGCATGTTGTACTGACCCTTGCGGATGCCTGCGTAGTTAGTGCTGAGGCCATTCCTCTTCTTACGCTGTCGGTAGAGCCAGATACTGAACACCATGAGGATGATCCAACAGGCCGCTCCTATCCCTGCTATGAAGGCCGGCTGCTTCACCACCTCGCTGATCTGCTGGGACAGGGTGTTCTCTGGCTCCAACACACCCTCCGTCATACGCCCCGATGAGTCTACAGG
The DNA here is from genome assembly GCF_021184085.1 of Oncorhynchus gorbuscha. NCBI lineage: Eukaryota > Metazoa > Chordata > Actinopteri > Salmoniformes > Salmonidae > Oncorhynchus > Oncorhynchus gorbuscha. The sequence goes on along the minus strand of NC_060191.1, from coordinate 64,421,860 downwards.
GGGAGAGAGGATGCAATTTAAGAAGGGTGAAATAGAGGTGGAGGATGAGGAAGTGAGAGGTGAGAGGTGAGAGGTGAGAGGTGAGAGGTGAGAGGTGAGAGAGGAGAGGAGAGGAGAGGAGAGGAGAGGAGAGGAGAGGAGAGGAGAGGAGAGGAGAGGAGAGGAGAGGAGAGGAGAGGAGAGGAGAGGAGAGGAGAGGAGAGGAGAGGAGAGGAGAGGAGAGGAGAGGAGAGGACAGGAGAGGACAGGAGAGGACAGGATAGTGGAGAGTGAGGAGGTAAGAGGAGAGGGGTAGAGAGGATGGGATGGTGGAGGGTGAGGAGGTGAGAGAAGAGAGGGCAGGAATAGGAAAGGGTAAGAGAAAAAGAGGGGGAGAGAATGGTGAGGAGAGGGGTACAGGGTGAGGAGAGGGGTACAGGGTGAGGAGAGGGGTACAGGGTAAGGAGAGGGGTACAGAGTGAGGAGAGGGGTACAGAGTGAGCAGATGGGTACAGGGTGAGGAGAGGGGTACAGGGTGAGAAGAGGGGTACAGGGTGAGGAGAGGGGAACAGGGTGAGGAGAGGGGTACAGGGTGAGGAGAGGGGTACAGGGTGAGGAGATGAGAGGAAGAGGAAAGAGACAGTGATGGAATGGGGATTTAAAGGCAGAGAGGGGACAGTAAGAGATGGTGAAGATGGAAAGAATGGATTGGGAGAATGGGAGACGGTCAGGAATGACAGAGGGCGAGAGCAGGTCGAGTGTCAGAGGCAGAAAGGAGGAGTGAAGGGAGACGGTCAGGAATGACAGAGGGCGAGAGCAGGTCGAGTGTCAGAGGCGGAAAGGAGGAGTGAAGGGAGACGGTCAGGAATGACAGAGGGCGAGAGCAGGTCGAGTGTCAGAGGCAGAAAGGAGGAGTGAAGGGAGACGGTCAGGAATGACAGAGGGCGAGAGCAGGTCGAGTGTCAGAGGCAGAAAGGAGGAGTGAAGGGAGACGGTCAGGAATGACAGAGGGCGAGAGCAGGTCGAGTGTCAGAGGCAGAAAGGAGGAGTTAAGGGAGACGGTCAGGAATGACAGAGGGCGAGAGCAGGTCGAGTGTCAGAGGCAGAAAGGAGGAGTGAAGGGAGACGGTCAGGAATGACAGAGGGCGAGAGCAGGTCGAGTGTCAGAGGCGGAAAGGAGGAGTGAAGGGAGACGGTCAGGAATGACAGAGGGCGAGAGCAGGTCGAGTGTCAGAGGCGGAAAGGAGGAGTGAAGGGAGACGGTCAGGAATGACAGAGGGCGAGAGCAGGTCGAGTGTCAGAGGCGGAAAGTGCACAGGAAAGAACAAGGGAGGAAAAAGGAAGGGAGGAAATGGGAACAAAGGAGGAACAAGGGAGGAAATGGGAAGCAGTAAAGAAAGGAGAAAGAGAAGAAAGTTATTCTTAACATGATCATTTTAAAATGTTTATTTAACCTTTATTTAACTAGGCAAGTCCGTTAAGAGCAACTTGTTATTTACAATAACAGCCTACCCCTGGCCAAACCAGGACGACTCCACCCTATGGGACTCCCAATCACTGCCGGTTGTGATACACCCTGGGATCAAACCAGGGTCTGCAGTGACACCTCTAGCACTGAGATGCAGTGCCTTAGACCGCTGCAAAACTTCAGAACGAGTGGAAAAGCCTGAGACGGGGAAAGATATGAAGGAGGGGGTAGAAAAAGCTACATGAAGTCAGCGAAGGGCAGAAATATGAACGTTCTCTTTTCTTCGAACACACAAAAGACTTCTTTCTTCTCTGCAGATGAGTGTACGGCTGGGCTGTGGAGCTGCAGAGATGGAGCGGGCTCGCTGCATTACAAAAGGCTTTCAGAACCCAGAACGGAGCCCAGTCAACAATAGCAGATCAATAGACAAAAGGTCTCAACCCAGGAGATTTAAACATGATCTATTCGTATCAGAGTTGAACCAGGAAGCACACTACCTGGAATGTTCCACACACCCAGGAAGACTTAAAGAAGTATGACCACACACTGAGCAATATTCTATGAGTTATTAGTACACCGAATGAGGTCACAGTAGTACTAATATAAACATAGTACTAGTCATTAGCACACTATAGCACTTAAATGTGCAACTTGGGTATGTCTTTCTGTTGCTACTTCTCTACTACTCAAAATGAGCTGTCAGAACAAGTGATCACACTACAAAGGCCTGTTTTCTTCATGTGCCTAGTCTCTCCGTGTTTCTCTCCATTGCCTCACATGAAAGAGTGCTCATTTGTCTCCCCTAAGCAATTTCTTCATGTTCAACTTGGTTTCTAACTTTCTTCATCTCTTTTTTCTCTCTCTCTTGTTTTATGTTGCAACCACTTTAATATTTACAGACTCACTCTGTCAGAGGCAAACGGATCTCCCAAAGTTCCTCTCTATCTCTCTCTCTCTCCGTCTCTCTTTCTCTCTCTCTCTCTCTCTCTCTCTCTCTCTCTCTCTCTCTCTCTCTCTCCCTCTCTCTCCCTCTATCCCTCTCTCTCCCTCTCTGTCTCTCTCTCTCTCTCTCTCTCTCTCTCTCTCTCTCTCTCTCTCTCTCTCTCTCTCTCTCTCTCTCTCTCTCTCTCTCTCTCTCTCTCTCTCCCTCTATCCCTCTCTCTCTCTCTCCATCTCTCTCCCTCTCTCTTTCTCTCTATCTCTCTCTCCCCCTCTCTCTCTTGTTTTATGTTGCAACCACTTTAATATTTACAGACTCACTCTGTCAGAGGCAAACGGATCTCCCAAAGTTCCTCTCTCTCTCTCTCTCTCTCTCTCTCTCTCCCTCTCTCCCTCTCTCCCTCTCTCCCTCTCTCCCTCTCTCCCTCTCTCCCTCTCTCCCTCTCTCCCTCTCTCCCTCTCTCTCTCTCTCTCTCTCTCTCTCTCTCTCTCTCTCTCTCTCTCTCTCTCTCTCTCTCTCTCTCTCTCCCTCCCCCCTCTCTCTCTCTCTCTCTCTCTCTCTCCCTCCCTCTCCCTCCCTCTCCCTCTCTCTCTCTCTCTCTCTCCCTCTCTCCTCCTCTCTATCTCTCTCTCCCCCTCTCTCTCTTGTCTCTCCTCCCCCACTACTATGTGGATTTCATGCCTGTTCCTCTGAGGAGGGAAGCAGAGTACGACTGTGACTAAACAATCCTCAGGGACTTTACAGGTATCTGGGCTGCTGTGCCATGACACAAACAAGTCCAAAGTGTGACAAATGCATTAGGGTGAAGCGCTGGTCCCGCAGGCGCGTTTCTACACTCAACAGGCGCCGATGGAAGTCCTCAAGTGAAAGAAATGGTATCAGTCACAGCTTCCTGCTTCTCCATGCCCATCCCAGCCCACTTTACACAACACAGACACACAGTTGTCCCTCTACCAAGCACACAGCTTCCTGCTTCTCCATGCCCATCACAGCCCACTTTACACAACACAGACACACAGCTGTCGATCTACCAAGCACACAGCTTCCTGCTTCTCCATGCCCATCACAGCCCACTTTACACAACACAGACACACAGCTGTCCCTCTACCAAGCACACAGCTTCCTGCTTCTCCATGCCCATCACAGCCCACTTTACACAACACAGACACACAGCTGTCCCTCTACCAAGCACACAGCTTCCTGCTTCTCCATGCCCATCACAGCCCACTTTACACAACACAGACACACAGCTGTCCCTCTACCAAGCACACAGCTTCCTGCTTCTCCATGCCCATCACAGCCCACTTTACACAACACAGACTCACAGCTGTCCCTCTACCAAGCACACAGCTTCCTGCTTCTCCATGCCCATCACAGCCCACTTTAACACACACAGACACACAGCTGCCCCTCTACCAAGCACACAGCTTCCTGCTTCTCCATGCCCATCACAGCCCACTTTAACACACACAGACACACAGCTACCCCTCTACCAAGCACACAGATTCCTGCTTCTCCATGCCCATCACAGCCCACTTTAACACACACAGACACACAGCTGCCCCTCTACCAAGCACACAGCTTCCTGCTTCTCCATGCCCATCACAGCCCACTTTAACACACACAGACACACAGCTGCCCCTCTACCAAGCACACAGCTTCCTGCTTCTCCATGCCCATCACAGCCCACTTTACACAACACAGACACACAGCTGTCCCTCTACCAAGCACACAGCTTCCTGCTTCTCCATGCCCATCACAGCCTACTTTACACAACACAGACACACAGCTGTCCCTCTACCAAGCACACAGCTTCCTGCTTCTCCATGCCCATCACAGCCCACTTTACACAACACAGACACACAGCTGTCCCTCTACCAAGCACACAGCTTCCTGCTTCTCCATGCCCATCACAGCCCACTTTACACAACACAGACACACAGCTGTCCCTTTACCAAGCACACAGCTTCATGCTTCTCCATGCCCATCACAGCCCACTTTACACAACACAGACACACAGCTGTCCCTCTACCAAGCACACAACTTCCTGCTTCTCCATGCCCATCACAGCCCACTTTACACAACACAGACACACAGCTGTCCCTCTACCAAGCACACAGCTTCCAGCTTCTCCATGCCCATCACAGCCCACTTTACACAACACAGACACACAGCTGTCCCTCTACCAAGCACACAGCTTCCTGCTTCTCCATGCCCATCACAGCCCACTTTACACAACACAGACACACAGCTGTCCCTCTACCAAGCACACAGATTCCTGCTTCTCCATGCCCATCACAGCCCACTTTAACACACACAGACACACAGCTGCCCCTCTACCAAGCACACAGCTTCCTGCTTCTCCATGCCCATCACAGCCCACTTTAACACACACAGACACACAGCTGCCCCTCTACCAAGCACACAGCTTCCTGCTTCTCCATGCCCATCACAGCCCACTTTACACAACACAGACACACAGCTGTCCCTCTACCAAGCACACAGCTTCCTGCTTCTCCATGCCCATCACAGCCTACTTTACACAACACAGACACACAGCTGTCCCTCTACCAAGCACACAGCTTCCTGCTTCTCCATGCCCATCACAGCCCACTTTACACAACACAGACACACAGCTGTCCCTCTACCAAGCACACAGCTTCCTGCTTCTCCATGCCCATCACAGCCCACTTTACACAACACAGACACACAGCTGTCCCTTTACCAAGCACACAGCTTCATGCTTCTCCATGCCCATCACAGCCCACTTTACACAACACAGACACACAGCTGTCCCTCTACCAAGCACACAGCTTCCTGCTTCTCCATGCCCATCACAGCCCACTTTACACAACACAGACTCACAGCTGTCCCTCTACCAAGCACACAGCTTCCTGCTTCTCCATGCCCATCACAGCCCACTGTACACAACACAGACACACAGCTGTCCCTCTACCAAGCACACAGCTTCCTGCTTCTCCATGCCCATCACAGCCCACTTTACACAACACAGACACACAGCTGTCCCTCTACCAAGCACACAGCTTCCTGCTTCTCCATGCCCATCGCATCCCACTTTACACAACACAGACACACAGCTGTCCCTCTACCAAGCACACAGCTTCCTGCTTATCCATGCCCATCACAGCCCACTTTAACACACACAGACACACAGCTGCCCCTCTACCAAGCACACAGCTTCCTGCTTCTCCATGCCCATCACAGCCCACTTTAACACACACAGACACACAGCTGCCCCTCTACCAAGCACACAGCTTCCTGCTTCTCCATGCCCATCACAGCCCACTTTAACACACACAGACACACAGCTGCCCCTCTACCAAGCACACAGCTTCCTGCTTCTCCATGCCCATCACAGCCCACTTTAACACACACAGACACACAGCTGCCCCTCTACCAAGCACACAGCTTCCTGCTTCTCCATGCCCATCACAGCCCACTTTAACACACACAGACACACAGCTGCCCCTCTACCAAGCACACAGCTTCCTGCTTCTCCATGCCCATCACAGCCCACTTTAACACACACAGACACACAGCTGTCCCTCTACCAAGCACACAGCTTCCTGCTTCTCTATGCCCATCACAGCCCACTTTAACACACACAGACACACAGCTGCCCTTCTCCATGCCCATCACAGCCCACTTTAACACACACAGACACACAGCTGCCCCTCTACCAAGCACACAGCTTCCTGCTTCTCCATGCCCATCACAGCCCACTTTAACACACACAGACACACAGCTGCCCCTCTACCAAACACACAGCTTCCTGCTTCTCCATGCCCATCACAGCCCACTTTAACACACACAGACACACAGCTGTCCCTCTACCAAGCACACAGCTTCCTGCTTCTCTATGCCCATCACAGCCCACTTTAACACACACAGACACACAGCTGCCCTTCTCCATGCCCATCACAGCCCACTTTAACACACACAGACACACAGCTGTCCCTCTACCAAGCACACAGCTTCCTGCTTCTCCATGCCCATCACATCCCACTTTAACACACACAGACACACAGCTGCCCCTCTACCAAGGACTCTGCACTGCTGTTTCATGTTGTTATCATTTATTCCTCCTTTACCGTGAGCAGATTTGTGGCAGCTCAGATCTGTGGAGTATTCTAACGTAGGATTTTAAATAGCCTGGGCTATAAGAGGGAAGACTGAATTATATTCATCCCATGTAGCTATAATGGATCCTGTGTAAGGACGTAAAGGCAGGACTGACTGACGTGCTACATTGGATCTTCCAGCCCCTCCAGTACCGTGATCTTGACAGGCAAGTTAATAAAGGGTTAAATAAAAACATGCCATCACAAAACACACACTTGTGCTAAAGTTCCTGGTTTATTGCTCTTGTTAAACACTAGAACATTGCCTCCTTGTGTACTTCCGGCGCCGACTGAGATGGCCGCCTCGCTTCGCGTTCCTAGGAAACTATGCAGTTTTTTGTTTTTTTTACGTGTTATTTCTTACATTGGTACCCCAGGTCATCTTAGGTTTCATTACATACAGTCGAGAAGAACTACTGAATATAAGATCAGCGTCAACTCACCATCAGTACGACCAAGAATATGTTTTCCGCGACGCGGATCCTGTGTTCTGCCTTACAAACAGGACAACGGAATGGATCGCATGCAGCGACCCAAGGAAACGACTCCGAAAAAGAGGGAAACGCGGCGGTGTTCTGGTCAGACTCTGAAAAAGGGCACATCGCGCACCACTTCCCAGTATTCTTCTTGCCAATGTCCAGTCTCTCGACAACAAGGTTGATGAAATCCGAGCAAGGGTGGCATTCCAGAGGGACATCAGAGACTGCAACGTTCTTTGCTTTACGGAGACATGGCTCACTGGGAAAACGCTATCCAGGGCGGTGCAGCCAACGGGTTTCTCCACGCATCGCGCCGACAGAAACAAACATCTCTCTGGTAAGAAGAGTGGCGGGGGCGTATGACTCATGACTAACGGGACATGGTGTGATGAAGGAAACATACAGGAACTCAAATCCTTCTGTTCACCTGATTTAGAATTCCTCACAATCAAATGTAGACCGCATTATCTTCCAAGAGAATTCTCTTCGATTATAATCACAGCCGTATATATCCCCCCCAAGCAGACACATCGATGGCTCTGAACGAACTTTATTTAACTCTTTGCAAACTGGAAAACATTTATCCGGAGGCTGCATTCATTGTAGCTGGGGATTTTAACAAAGCCAATCTGAAAACAAGAGTCCCTAAATTTTATCAGCATATCGATTGCGCAACCAGGGGTGGTAAAACCTTGGATCATTGTTACTCTAACTTCCGCGACGCATATAAGGCCTCGCCCCGCCCCCCTTTCGGAAAAGCTGACCACGACTCCATATTGCTGATCCCTGCCTACAGGCAGAAATTAAAACAAGAGGCTCCCACGCTGAGGTCTGTCCAACGCTGGTCCGACCAAGCTGACTCTACACTCCAAGACTGCTTCCATCACGTGGACTGGGACATGTTTCGTATTGCGTCAGATGGGAATATTGACGAATACGCTGATTCGGTGTGCGAGTTCATTAGAACGTGCGTCGAAGATGTCGTTCCCATAGCAACGATAAAAACATTCCCTAACCAGAAACCGTGGATTGATGGCAGCATTCGCGTGAAACTGAAAGCGCGAACCACTGCTTTTAATCAGGGCAAGGTGTCTGGCAACATGACTGAATACAAACAGTGCAGCTATTCCCTCCGTAAGGCTATTAAACAAGCTAAGCGTCAGTACAGAGACAAAGTGGAATCTCAATTCAATGGCTCAGACATAAGAGGCATGTGGCAGGGTCTACAGTCAATCACGGACTACAAGATGAAATCCAGCCCAGTCACGGACCAGGATGTCTTGCTCCCAGGCAGACAAAATAACTTTTTTGCCCGCTTTGAGGACAATACAGTGCCACTGACACGGCCTGCAACGGAAATATGCGGTCTCTCCTTCACTGCAGCCGAGGTGAGTAAGACATTTAAACGTGTTAACCCTCGCAAGGCTGCAGGCCCAGACGGCATCCCCAGCCGCGCCCTCAGAGCATGCGCAGACCAGCTGGCCGGTGTGTTTACGGACATATTCAATCAATCCCTATACCAGTCTGCTGTTCCCACATGCTTCAAGAGGGCCACCATTGTTCCTGTTCCCAAGAAAGCTAAGGTAACTGAGCTAAACGACTACCGCCCCGTAGCACTCACTTCCGTCATCATGAAGTGCTTTGAGAGACTAGTCAAGGACCATATCACCTCCACCCTACCTGACACCCTAGACCCACTCCAATTTGCTTACCGCCCAAATAGGTCCACAGACGATGCAATCTCAACCACACTGCACACTGCCCTAACCCACCTGGACAAGAGGAATACCTATGTGAGAATGCTGTTCATCGACTACAGCTCGGCATTCAACACCATAGTACCCTCCAAGCTCGTCATCAAGCTCGAGACCCTGGGTCTCGACCCCGCCCTGTGCAACTGGGTACTGGACTTCCTGACGGGCCGCCCCCAGGTGGTGAGGGTAGGCAACAACATCTCCTCCCCGCTGATCCTCAACACGGGGACCCCACAAGGGTGCGTTCTGAGCCCTCTCCTGTACTCCCTGTTCACCCACGACTGCGTGGCCACGCACGCCTCCAACTCAATCATCAAGTTTGCGGACGACACAACTGTGGTAGGCTTGATTACCAACAACGACGAGACGGCCTACAGGGAGGAGGTGAGGGCCCTCGGAGTGTGGTGTCAGGAAAATAACCTCACACTCAACGTCAACAAAACTAAGGAGATGATTGTGGACTTCAGGAAACAGCAGAGGGAACACCCCCCTATCCACATCGATGGAACAGTAGTGGAGAGGGTAGCTAGTTTTAAGTTCCTCGGCATACACATCACAGACAAACTGAATTGGTCCACTCACACTGACAGCGTCGTGAAGAAGGCGCAGCAGCGCCTATTCAACCTCAGGAGGCTGAAGAAATTCGGCTTGTCACCAAAAGCACTCACAAACTTCTACAGATGCACAATCGAGAGCATCCTGGCGGGCTGTATCACCGCCTGGTACGGCAACTGCTCCGCCCTCAACCGTAAGGCTCTCCAGAGGGTAGTGAGGACTGCACAACGCATCACCGGGGGCAAACTACCTGCCCTCGAGGACACCTACACCACCCGTTGTTACAGGAAGGCCATAAAGATCATCAAGGACATCAACCACCCGAACCACTGCCTGTTCACCCCGCTATCATCCAGAAGGCGAGGTCAGTACAGGTGCATCAAAGCTGGGACCGAGAGACTGAAAAACAGCTTCTATCTCAAGGCCATCAGACTGTTAAACAGCCACCACTAACACTGAGTGGCTGCTGCCAACACACTGCCATTGACACTGACCCAACTCCAGCCATTTTAATAATGGGAATTGATGGGAAATGATGTAAATATATCACTAGCCACTTTAAACAATGCTACCTTATATAATGTTACTTACCCTACATTATTCATCTCATATGCATATGTATATACTGTACTCTACATCATCGACTGCATCCTTATGTAACACATGTATCACTAGCCACTTTAACTATGCCACTTTGTTTACTTTGTCTACACACTCATCTCATATGTATATACTGTACTCGATACCATCTACTGTATGCTGCTCTGTACCATCACTCATTCATATATCCTTATGTACATGTTCCTTATCCTCTTACACTGTGTATAAGACAGTAGTTTTGGAATTGTTAGTTAGATTACTTGTTGGTTATCACAGCATTGTCGGAACTAGAAGCACAAGCATTTCGCTACACTCGCATTAACATCTGCTAACCATGTGTATGTGACAAATAAAATTTGATTTGATTTTTATTTGATTTGATTTCCTTGAATGGAGAACAGAACGGAGCAGAGCAGAGCACAGCAGGGTGGAGCGGACAAGCAGGAATCTCATGTAACGTTTCCTCACAATGTCACTCAGGTGGAAACTGTTGAGGCTGTACACTGACAGAGTGGTAAACACGCATTAAAATAGATGATCATTATGAGTGTCACTGTCAGTCAGGCTCATCAAGGATTGTTTATGAGGGCTGACGTGGGTATAATTGGTACGGTAATCATTTCAATTACACATCTAACCACTGTTCTAGACAGAACAGGAGAGCAGGCAGGGGCACGAAGGAATGGAACGATGACATAATACTCCTTTAACATTCATATGACAACTGAAAACGCGGATTAGTGTGCTCTTCAGACTGAGATTAAAGGGAAGTCAATACTACAAAATGTCCATTGACTATATTCCAGCCGTTGCGGTTGAAGAAGGTGGGGAAATTATTAGGCAGTAAGCCTTGGAATCCACGCTGTACCAAGTTAACAAGTGAGGACACATAGAAGAAGGACATGTCTCTCCTCTTCCTCCTCTTCCACCTGAGGGAGAATAATTGTACTTGGAACTCCTGCAGAGAACTGCAGACCAGAGTCCTCCTCCACTCACCTATCTGGAAGAAGGTGACGTCAGACTTGACCCCTTGGCCTGCCCCAGTGCTGGCTGCGACCTCCACACTGTAACGGATCCCTGGAGCCAGGATGGGTATCAGCAAGGAGAAGGTAGAGCCGTCCACCGTACGGTTGATATGGTATCTGCTCTCATTCCCCAAACACCAGATCTGACCGGACACAGAGAGAGAAGATCTTATAACTGTGTTCTGATGGTGGTGTGACAAGTATGTCAAGTTGCTGGTTGATGCTAAAGCAACATTTCAGCACACAGTGCAGATTGAACTATGCCACCCTAGTATTCCACATATAAAAATACTGGGACACATTTTTCTGTTTTTTTTGGTGTGTGTTCCACACAGAGTCAGTATTATCTGTGGTAGCCATAACCCCCTGCCTCAGTGAGTGAACCTTAACCCCATGAAAAACAAAGTGTGGATTAGTAATCACCTCCATAATCCTACTGCAGCAGCAGCTCAGGACTGGCAGCCACTCACAGGGAGGAGAGAGGGCTCTCTCAGGTTAACTCAATCCAGGGCTCTCTCAGGTTAACTCAACCCAGGGCTCTATCAGGCTAACTCAATCCAGGGCTCTCTCAGGTTAACTCAATCCAGGGCTCTCTCAGGTTAACTCAATCCAGGGCTCTCTCAGGTTAACTCAACCCAGGGCTCTATCAGGCTAACGCAATCCAGGGCTCTCTCAGGCTAACGCAATCCAGGGCTCTCTCAGGCTAACGCAATCCAGGGCTCTCTCAGGTTAACTCAACCCAGGGCTCTATCAGGCTAACTCAATCCAGGGCTCTCTCAGGCTAACGCAATCCAGGGCTCTCTCAGGCTAACTCAATCCAGGGTCACATAGAGCTTCATACATTCACCTCAGTGTGAGGATGGCTAACCCCAACATCTCAAACCTGGCTAACCCCAACAACCTGAACCTGGCTAACCTCAACATCTTTAACCTGGCTAACCCCAACATCATGAACCTGGCTAACCCCAACATCATGAACCTGGCTAACCCCAACATCATGAACCTGGCTAACCCCAACATCTTTAACCTGGCCAACCCCAACATCTTGAACTTGGCTAACCCCAACATCTTGAACCTGGCTAACCCAAACATCTTGAACCTGGCTAACCCCAACATATTTAACCTGGCCAACCCCAACATCTTGAACTTGGCTAACCCCAACATATTTAACCTGGCTAATCTCAACATCTTTAACCTGGCTAATCCCAACATATTTAACCTGGCTAACCCCAACATCTTGAACCTGGCTAACCCCAACATCTTGAACCTGGCTAACCCCAACATCCCAACACCCCCCTCCCATAAGATAATTTGTGTGTGTGTGTGTGTGTGTGTGTGTGTGTGTGTGTGTGTGTGTGTGTGTGTGTGTGTGTGTGTGTGTGTGTGTGTGTGTGTGTGTGTGTGTGTGTGTGTGTGTGTGTGTGTGTGTGTGTGTGTGTGTGTGTGTGTGTGTGTGTGTGTGTGTGTGTGTGTGTGTGTGTGTGTGTGTGTGTGTGTGTGTGAATGAGTGAGTGAGTGAGTGAGTGAGTGAGTGAGTGAGTGAGTGAGTGAGTGAGTGAGTGAGTGAGTGAGTGAGTGAGTGAGTGAGTGAGTGAGTGAGTGAGTGAGTGAGTGAGTGAGTGAGTGAGTGAGTGAGTGAGTAAGTAAGTAAGTAAGTAAGTAAGTAAGTAAGTAGGTAGGTAGGTATTGGAAAGCCCCAGAAGCCTGTGTGGCTGTTTGAGGAATTGTGGTTGGTAGAAGTGCCGCTAGGGACGAGATGCAGTAATAACCGAGGAACGCTCCCCGCGTCGGATTTAACAACCATGAAATTACTCTATACCGTATCGCCAGGAAACATTTACCTGGAAAATGAACAGTGGCTTAACTTTTAAACAGACTGTGCAGTATCTCCCCTTCCATCACTAAACTACATTCCCTGTGACAAAAAAAACCTTTCCAATTAAAATGGCCGTACTCACACAGCATGTTATATGAGGAGTGTGCTGGCCGCAGAGAGGGGGCAATAAAAAACATACTGAGGTGTGGACACAGAGAGGAGGGTGTGGAGGAGAGGGCAGAGAGAGGAGGAGAGGGCAGAGAGAGGAGGGTGTGTGGAGGAGAGGGCAGAGAGAGGAGGAGAGGGCAGAGAGAGGAGGAGAGGGCAGAGAGAGGAGGGTGTGGAGGAGAAGGCAGAGAGAGGAGGGTGTGTGGAGGAGAGGGCAGAGAGAGGAGGAGAGGGCAGAGAGAGGAGGGTGTGGAGGAGAGGGCAGAGAGAGGAGGAGAGGGCAGAGAGAGGAGGAGAGGGCAGAGAGAGGAGGGTGTGTGGAGGAGAGGGCAGAGTGGAGGAGAGGGCAGAGAGAGGAGGAGAGGGCAGAGAGAGGAGGGTGTGGAGGAGAAGGCAGAGAGCGGAGGGTGTGGATGAGAAGGCAGAGAGAGGAGGGTGTGGATGAGAAGGCAGAGAGAGGAGGGTGTGGATGAGAAGGCAGAGAGAGGAGGGTGTGGATGAGAAGGCAGAGAGAGGAGGGTGTGGATGAGAAGGCAGAGAGAGGAGGGTGTGTGGAGGAGATGGCAGAGAGAGGAGAGTGTGTGGAGGTGAGGGAAGAGAGAGGAGGAGAGGGCAGAGAGCGGAGGGTGTGGATGAGAAGGCAGAGAGAGGAGGGTGTGTGGAGGAGATGGCAGAGAGAGGAGAGTGTGTGGAGGTGAGGGAAGAGAGAGGAGGAGAGGGCAGAGAGCGGAGGGTGTGGAGGAGAGGGCAGAGATTGGAGGAGAGGGCAGAGAGAGGAGGGTGTGGAGGAGAGTGCAGAGAGAGGAGGGTGTATGGAGGAGAGGGCAGAGAGAGGGGTGTATGGAGGAGAGGGCAAAGAGAGGGGTGTGTGGAGGAGAGGGCCGAGAGATGTATGGATACAATGTATGGATATAGTGTAAGGCTATAATGTATGGATATATTATATGCCAATAATGTATGGATTAGTTTATGGCTATAATGTATGGATATAATGTATGGCAATACTGTATGCCTATTGTCACGCCTTGGTCATAGTGTTATTTTGTGGTATTTCGTATTGGGGTTTTGTAGTTATTGGGATTGCGGCTGAGTAGGGGTGCTGCATTCCGGTCCGACTCTCTTTCAACAAACGAAGAACACCGTTACACCTATAATGTATGGATAGAGTTTATGGCTATACTGTAGGTCTATGATGTATGGATATAATGTATAGCTTTAATACAGGGCTATAATGTATGGATACAATCTTTGCCTATAATGTAGGGCTATAATGTATGGATCCAATGTATGTATATAATGTAAGGATATAATGTAGGGCTACAATGTATGGCTTTAATGCATGGATACAATGACTGGATATAATGTCTGCCAATAATGTATGGATCAGTTTATGGCTTTAACAAATTGATTTAATGTATGGCTATACTGTATGTCTATAATGTATGGCTTTAATGTAGGGCTATAATGTATTGGTACAATCTTTGTCTATAATGTATGGATCCGATGTATGGATATAATGTATGGATACAATGACTGGATAAAATGTAAGGATATAATGGATGCAATGCATGGATATAATGTATGGCTGTAATGCAGGGCTAAAATATATGGATACAATGTATGGATATAATGTGTGGCTATAATGTAGGGCTATAATGATGTACATAATGTATAGCTATAATGTATTGATACAATGTATGGCTATAATGTAGGGCTTTAATGTATGGATACAATGTATGGTTAGAATGTGTGTCTATAATGTATGGATAAAATGTATGGCTATAATGTATGGATACAATACATGGGTATAATGTATGGCTATAATGTATGGGTATAACGTATGGCTATAATATAGGGCTATAATGTATGGCTGTATAGATAATACATCAGGTAGTCTATTGACCTTGAGTAGCCTACTGGTGAATAATAATAATCCACTTAGGCCCTCAAATTGAAATCAATGCTGTTTGCACGTCTTTTCAATGGAATTATGTTGAATCAATCTGGAAGAGACGATGAAATTACATCTGTGCCCAGTGGGCAATCCCCCCCCCCCCCGTCCCATTCTTAAGAAAACCAGCAGGCTCTGGACCTCGTAGGGTAAGAGTTGAATTCCCCTGCACTAAGGAATAGAGAGAGCCTTCCAGGACAACTCAGACATAGTATACATCTATCTAGTCCACAAGATGACACTGTTTCACAACCATTTCCAACCGCCAACACACAGTAACATCCTACTGTCTCTTCTACACCTGAGATCACCAGGCACAAAAGAAGAAGATAACCTAACTCTAACTATGTATCATACCATGACATATTATTATCATACCATTACATATTAATATCATACCATGACATATTATTATCATACCATTACATATTAATATCATACCATGACATATTATTATCATACCATTACATATTAATATCATACCATGACATATTATTATCATACCATTACATATTAATATCATACCATGACATATTATTATCATACCATTACATATTATTATCATACCATTACATATTATTATCATACCATGACATATTATTATCATACCATGACATATTATTATCATACCATGACATATTATTATCATACCATTACATATTATTATCATACCATTACATATTATTATCATACCATGACATATTATTATCATACCATTATCATACCGTCTGTATCTCCTTTGTCTCACTCTATGCTACAAATATTTATATGGTGCTACAGTAGATATACCCTACAGACCAACATGTTGTTATAGTAGATATATCCTACAGTCCAACATGTTGTTATAGTAGATATATCCTACAGTCCAACATGTTGTTATAGTAGATATATCCTACAGTCCAACATGTTGTTATAGTAGATATATCCTACAGACCAACATGTTGTTATAGTAGATATACCCTACAGACCAACATGTTGTTATAGTAGATATACCCTACAGACCAACATGTTGTTATAGTAGATATATCCTACAGACCAACATGTTGTTATAGTAGATATATCCTACAGACCAACATGTTGTCATAGTAGATATATCCTACAGACCAACATGTTGTTATAGTAGATACATCCTACAAATCAACATGTTGTTATAATAGATATATCATACAGACCAACATGTTGTTATAGTAGATATATCCTACAGACCAACATGTTGTTATAGTAGATACATCCTACAAATCAACATGTTGTTATAATAGATATATCATACAGACCAACATGTTGTTATAGTAGATATATCCTATAGATCAACATGTTGTTAGAGTAGATATACCCTACAGACCAACATGTTGTTATAGTAGATATATCCTACAGACCAACATGTTGTTATAGTAGATATATCCTACAGACCAACATGTTGTTATAGTAGATATATCCTACAGACCAACATGTTGTTATAGTAGTATTATCCTATAGACCAAGACCAACATGTTGTTATAGTAGATATATCCTACAGACCAACATGTTCTCCCACCAATACCTTCTCCCACCTATCTCCTGATTCTGCCTCCTCAACCCTCCTCTCCTCCCTCTCTGCATCCCTTGACTCTCTATGTCCCCTATCCTCCAGGCCGGCTCGGTCCTCCCCTCCCGCTCCGTGGCTCGATGACTCATTGCGAGCTCACAGAACAGGGCTCCGGGCAGCCGAGCGGAAATGGAGGAAAACTCGCCTCCCTGCGGACCTGGCATCCTTTCACTCCCTCCTCTCTACATTTTCCTCCTCTGTCTCTGCTGCTAAAGCCACTTTCTACCACGCTAAATTCCAAGCTTCTGCCTCTAACCCTAGGAAGCTCTTTGCCACCTTCTCCTCCCTCCTGAATCCTCCGCCCCCTCCCCCCCTCCTCCCTCTCTGCAGATGACTTCGTCAACCATTTTGAAAAGAAGGTCGACGACATCCGATCCTCGTTTGCTAAGTCAAACGACACCGCTGGTTCTGCTCACACTGCCCTACCCTATGCTCTGACCTCTTTCTCCCCTCTCTCTCCAGATGAAATCTCGCGTCTTGTGACGGCCGGCCGCCCAACAACCTGCCCGCTTGACCCTATCCCCTCCTCTCTTCTCCAGACCATTTCCGGAGACCTTCTCCCTTACCTCACCTCGCTCATCAACTCATCCCTGACCGTTGGCTACGTCCCTTCCGTCTTCAAGAGAGCGAGAGTTGCACCCCTTCTGAAAAAACCTACACTCGATCCCTCCGATGTCAACAATTACAGACCAGTATCCCTTCTTTCTTTTCTCTCCAAAACTCTTGAACGTGCCGTCCTTGGCCAGCTCTCCCGCTTTCTCTCTCTGAATGACCTTCTTGATCCAAATCAGTCAGGTTTCAAGACTAGTCATTCAACTGAGACTGCTCTCCTCTGTATCACGGAGGCGCTCCGCACTGCTAAAGCTAACTCTCTCTCCTCTGCTCTCATCCTTCTAGATCTATCGGCTGCCTTCGATACTGTGAACCATCAGATCCTCCTCTCCACCCTCTCCGAGTTGGGCATCTCCGGCGCGGCCCACGCTTGGATTGCGTCCTACCTGACAGGTCGCTCCTACCAGGTGGCGTGGCGAGAATCTGTCTCCTCACCACGCGCTCTCACCACTGGTGTCCCCCAGGGCTCTGTTCTTGGCCCTCTCCTATTCTCGCTATACACCAAGTCACTTGGCTCTGTCATAACCTCACATGGTCTCTCTTATCATTGCTATGCAGACGACACACAATTAATCTTCTCCTTTCCCCCTTCTGATGACCAGGTGGCGAATCGCATCTCTGCATGTCTGGCAGACATATCAGTGTGGATGACGGATCACCACCTCAAGCTGAACCTCGGCAAGACGGAGCTGCTCTTCCTCCCGGGGAAGGACTGCCCGTTCCATGATCTCGCCATCACGGTTGACAACTCCACTGTGTCCTCCTCCCAGAGCGCCAAGAACCTTGGTGTGATCCTGGACAACACCCTGTCGTTCTCAACTAACATCAAGGCGGTGGCCCGTTCCTGTAGGTTCATGCTCTACAACATCCGCAGAGTACGACCCTGCCTCACACAGGAAGCGGCGCAGGTCCTAATCCAGGCACTTGTCATCTCCCGTCTGGATTACTGCAACTCGCTGTTGGCTGGGCTCCCTGCCTGTGCCATTAAACCCCTTCAACTCATCCAGAACGCCGCAGCCCGTCTGGTGTTCAACCTTCCCAAGTTCTCTCACGTCACCCCGCTCCTCCGTTCTCTCCACTGGCTTCCAGTTGAAGCTCGCATCCGCTACAAGACCATGGTGCTTGCCTACGGAGCTGTGAGGGGAACGGCACCTCAGTACCTCCAGGCTCTGATCAGGCCCTACACCCAAACAAGGGCACTGCGTTCATCCACCTCTGGCCTGCTCGCCTCCCTACCACTGAGGAAGTACAGCTCCCGCTCAGCCCAGTCAAAACTGTTCGCTGCCCTGGCCCCCCAATGGTGGAACAAACTCCCTCACGACGCCAGGACAGCGGAGTCAATCACCACCTTCCGGAGACACCTGAAACCCCACCTCTTTAAGGAATACCTAGGATAGGTTAAGTAATCCCTCTCACCCCACCCCCCCTAAGTTTTAGATGCACTATTGTTAAGTGACTGTCCCACTGGATGTCATAAGGTGAATGCACCAATTTGTAAGTCGCTCTGGATAAGAGCGTCTGCTAAATGACTTAAATGTAAATGTAAATGTAAATGTTGTTATAGTAGATACAACCTACAGACCAACATGTTGTTATAGTAGATATATCCTACAGACCAACATGTTGTTATAGTAGATAAATCCTACAGACCAACATGTTGTTATAGTGGATATATCCTACAGACCAACATGTTGTTATAGTAGATATATCCTACAGACCAACATGTTGTTATAGTAGATATATCCTACAGACCAACATGTTGTTATAGTAGATATATCCTACAGACCAACATGTTGTTATAGTAGATATATCCTACAGACCAACATGTTGTTAGAGTAGATATATCCTACAGATCAACAAGTTGTTATAGTAGATATATCCTATAGACCAACATGTTGTTATAGTAGATATATCCTACAGATCAACATGTTGTTATAGTAGATATATCCTACAGACCAACATGTTGTTATAGTAGATATATCCTACAGATCAACAAGTTGTTAGAGTAGATATATCCTACAGATCAACATGTTGTTATAGTAGATATATCCTACCTACACTACCTTAGTACACTACTGTAGCCCAGTACACTACCTTTGACCACTCTCAGAGTATGTAGGGGGAATTTGGGAGTCCCTGCCAGTGTTCTCACCTTGTACTCCTGGACCACCCCATTCTGCTCCTCCTCTGGAGGCGGTTGCCAGGACACCACAATGGCGGTCCCATTGTCCCCGCTCTCTGAGACGGTAACCCCACGAGGGGCTGCACTGGGAGCTGGGGACAGACAGATGGACACAATAACACGTTAATGTAATACACCATCAACAGTAACACACACTGTTACAACAGTAACACACACTGTTACAACAGTAACACACACTGTTACAACAGTAACACACACTGTTACAACAGGAACACACACTGTTACAACAGTAACACACACTGTTACAACAGTAACACACACTGTTACAACAGTAACACACACTGTTACAACAGGAACACACACTGTTACAACAGGAACACACACCGCTACAACAGTAACACACACTGTTACAACAGGAACACACACTGTTACAACAGTAACACACACTGTTACAACAGTAACACACACTGTTACAACAACAGTAACACACACTGTTACAACAGTAACACACACTGTTACAACAGTAACACACACTGTTACAACAGGAACACACACTGTTACAACAGTAACACACACTGTTACAACAGTAACACACACTGTTACAACAGTAACACGCACTGTTACAACAGTAACACACACTGTCACAACAGTAACACACACTGTTACAAACAACAGTAACACACACTGTTACAACAGTAACACACACTGTTACAACAGTAACACACACTGTTACAACAGGAACACACACTGTTACAACAGGAACACACACTGTTACAACAGTAACACACACTGTTACAACAGTAACACACACTGTTACAACAGTAACACGCACTGTTACAACAGTAACACACACTGTCACAACAGTAACACACACTGTTACAACAGTAACACGCACTGTTACAACAGTAACACACACTGTTACAACAGTAACACGCACTGTTACAACAGGAACACACACTGTTACAACAGGAACACACACTGTTACAACAGTAACACGCACTGTTACAACAGTAACACACACTGTTACAACAGGAACACACACTGTTACAACAGTAACACACACTGTTACAACAGGAACACACACTGTTACAACAGGAACACACACTGTTACAACAGGAACACACACTGTTACAAACAACAGTAACACACACTGTTACAAACAACAGTAACACACACTGTTACAACAGTAACACACACTGTTACAAACAACAGTAACACACACTGTTACAACAGGAACACACACTGTTACAACAGTAACACACACTGTTACAACAGTAACACACACTGTTACAACAGTAACACACACTGTTACAACAGTAACACACACTGTTACAACACACACTGTTACAACAGTAACACACACTGTTACAACAGTAACACACACTGTTACAACAGTAACACACACTGTTACAACAGGAACACACACTGTTACAACAGGAACACACACTGTTACAACACACACTGTTACAACAGTAACACACACTGTTACAACAGTAACACACACTGTTACAACAGGAACACACACTGTTACAACAGTAACACACACTGTTACAACAGTAACACACACTGTTACAACAGGAACACACACTGTTACAACAGGAACACACACTGTTACAACAGTAACACACACTGTTACAACAGTAACACACACTGTTACAACAGTAACACACACTGTTACAACAGTAACACACACTGTCTGTCCCCACACACTGTTACAACAGTAACACACACTGTCTGCTCTCTCCTCACACACTGTTACAACAGTAACACACACTGTCTGCTCTCTCCTCACACACTGTTACAACAGTAACACACACTGTCTGCTCTCTCCTCACACACTGTTACAACAGTAACACACACTGTCTGCTCTCTCCTCACACACTGTTACAACAGTAACACACACTGTCTGTCCCCACACACTGTTACAACAGTAACACACACTGTCTGTCCCCACACACTGTTACAACAGTAACACACACTGTCTGTCCACACACACTGTTACAACAGTAACACACACTGTCTCTCCTCACACACTGTTACAACAGTAACACACACTGTCTGTCCTCACACACTGTTACAACAGTAACACACACTGTCTGTCCTCACACACTGTTACAACAGTAACACACACTGTCTGCTCTCTCCTCACACACTGTTACAACAGTAACACACACTGTCTGTCCTCACACACTGTTACAACAGTAACACACACTGCTACAACAGTAACACACACTGTTACAACAGTAACACACACTGCTACAACAGTAACACACACTGTTACAACAGTAACACACACTGTTACAACAGTAACACACACTGCTACAACAGTAACACACACTGTTACAACAGTAACACACACTGCTACAACAGTAACACACACTGCTTCAACAGTAACACACACTGTTACAACAGTAACACACACTGCTACAACAGTAACACACACTGCTTCAACAGTAACACACACTGTTACAACAGTAACACACACTGGTACAACAGTAACACACACTGTTCCAACAGTAACACACACTGCTACAACAGTAACACACACTGTTACAACAGTAACACACACTGCTACAACAGTAACACACACTGCTACAACAGTAACACACACTGTTACAACAGTAACACACACTGCTACAACAGTAACACACACTGTTACAACAGTAACACACACTGCTACAACAGTAACACACACTGCTACAACAGTAACACACACTGCTACAACAGTAACACACACTGTTACAACAGTAACACACACTGTTACAACAGTAACACACACTGTCTGCTCTCTCCTCACACACTGTTACAACAGTAACACACACTGTCTGCTCTCTCCTCACACACTGTTACAACAGTAACACACACTGTCTGCTCTCTCCTCACACACTGTTACAACAGTAACACACACTGTCTGTCCCCACACACTGTTACAACAGTAACACACACTGTCTGTCCCCACACACTGTTACAACAGTAACACACACTGTCTGTCCACACACACTGTTACAACAGTAACACACACTGTCTCTCCTCACACACTGTTACAACAGTAACACACACTGTCTGTCCTCACACACTGTTACAACAGTAACACACACTGTCTGTCCTCACACACTGTTACAACAGTAACACACACTGTCTGCTCTCTCCTCACACACTGTTACAACAGTAACACACACTGTCTGTCCTCACACACTGTTACAACAGTAACACACACTGCTACAACAGTAACACACACTGTTACAACAGTAACACACACTGCTACAACAGTAACACACACTGTTACAACAGTAACACACACTGTTACAACAGTAACACACACTGCTACAACAGTAACACACACTGTTACAACAGTAACACACACTGCTACAACAGTAACACACACTGCTTCAACAGTAACACACACTGTTACAACAGTAACACACACTGCTACAACAGTAACACACACTGCTTCAACAGTAACACACACTGTTACAACAGTAACACACACTGGTACAACAGTAACACACACTGTTCCAACAGTAACACACACTGCTACAACAGTAACACACACTGTTACAACAGTAACACACACTGCTACAACAGTAACACACACTGCTACAACAGTAACACACACTGTTACAACAGTAACACACACTGCTACAACAGTAACACACACTGTTACAACAGTAACACACACTGCTACAACAGTAACACACACTGCTACAACAGTAACACACACTGCTACAACAGTAACACACACTGTTACAACAGTAACACACACTGTTACAACAGTAACACACACTGTCTGTCCCCACACACTGTTACAACAGTAACACACACTGTCTGCTCTCTCCTCACACACTGTTACAACAGTAACACACACTGTCTGTCCTCACACACTGTTACAACAGTAACACACACTGTCTGCTCTCTCCTCACACACTGTTACAACAGTAACACACACTGTCTGCTCTCTCCTCACACACTGTTACAACAGTAACACACACTGTCTGCTCTCTCCTCACACACTGTTACAACAGTAACACACACTGTCTGCTCTCTCCTCACACACTGTTACAACAGTAACACACACTATCTGTCCCCACACACTGTTACAACAGTAACACACACTGTCTGTCCCCACACACTGTTACAACAGTAACACACACTGTCTGCTCTCTCCTCACACACTGTTACAACAGTAACACACACTGTCTGTCCTCACACACTGTTACAACAGTAACACACACTGTCTGCTCTCTCCTCACACACTGTTACAACAGTAACACACACTGTCTGTCCTCACACACTGTTACAACAGTAACACACACTGTCTGTCCCCACACACTGTTACAACAGTAGCACACACTGTCTGCTCTCTCCTCACACACTGTTACAACAGTAACACACACTGTCTGTCCCCACACACTGTTACAACAGTAACACACACTGTCTGCTCTCTCCTCACACACTGTTACAACAGTAACACACACTGTCTGTCCTCACACACTGTTACAACAGTAGCACACACTGTCTGCTCTCTCCTCACACACTGTTACAACAGTAACACACACTGTCTGCTCTCTCCTCACACACTGTTACAACAGTAACACACACTGTCTGCTCTCTCCTCACACACTGTTACAACAGTAACACACACTGTCTGCTCTCTCCTCACACACTGTTACAACAGTAACACACACTATCTGTCCCCACACACTGTTACAACAGTAACACACACTGTCTGTCCCCACACACTGTTACAACAGTAACACACACTGTCTGCTCTCTCCTCACACACTGTTACAACAGTAACACACACTGTCTGCTCTCTCCTCACACACTGTTACAACAGTAACACACACTGTCTGCTCTCTCCTCACACACTGTTACAACAGTAACACACACTGTCTGCTCTCTCCTCACACACTGTTACAACAGTAACACACACTATCTGTCCCCACACACTGTTACAACAGTAACACACACTGTCTGTCCCCACACACTGTTACAACAGTAACACACACTGTCTGCTCTCTCCTCACACACTGTTACAACAGTAACACACACTGTCTGTCCTCACACACTGTTACAACAGTAACACACACTGTCTGCTCTCTCCTCACACACTGTTACAACAGTAACACACACTGTCTGTCCTCACACACTGTTACAACAGTAACACACACTGTCTGTCCCCACACACTGTTACAACAGTAACACACACTGTCTGTCCTCACACACTGTTACAACAGTAACACACACTGTCTGTCCCCACACACTGTTACAACAGTAACACACACTGTCTGTCCCCACACACTGTTACAACAGTAACACACACTGTCTGTCCCCACACACTGTTACAACAGTAACACACACTGTCTGTCCCCACACACTGTTGCAACAGTAACACACACTGTCTGTCCTCACACACTGTTACAACAGTAACACACACTGTCTGTCCCCACACACTGTTGCAACAGTAACACACACTGTCTGTCCTCACACACTGTTACAACAGTAACACACACTGTCTGTCCCCACACACTGTTAAAACAGTAACACACACTGTCTGTCCCCACACACTGTTACAACAGTAACACACACTGTCTGCTCTCTCCTCACACACTGTTACAACAGTAACACACACTATAGCTCTTTCCTCACACACTGTTACAACAGTAACACACACTGTCTGCTCTTTCCTCACACACTGTTACAACAGTAACACACACTGTCTGCTCTTTCCTCACTTCTACTGCTCTCATAAATGGATCCTATCCAGAAGAGAACAGAAGTAGAAATAACAGAGTCAAGGACTGTCTCTATTCACTAGGTGTCTGTACTAACAGAAGTAGAAATAACAGAGTCACGGACTGTCTCTATTCACTAGGTGTCTGTACTAACAGAAGTAGAAATAACAGAGTCACGGACTGTCTCTATTCACTAGGTGTCTGTACTAACAGAAGTAGAAATAACAGAGTCACGGACTGTCTCTATTCACTAGGTGTCTGTACTAACAGAAGTAGAAATACCAGAGTCACGGACTGTCTCTATTCACTAGGTGTCTGTACTAACAGAAGTAGAAATAACAGAGTCACGGACTGTCTCTATTCACTAGGTGTCTGTACTAACAGAAGTAGAAATACCAGAGTCACGGACTGTCTCTATTCACTAGGTGTCTGTACTAAAAGGACTGTTTTTCTTTGTTCAGAGAAAGTATTTGGGGAAAAGAAAGAAAATCACTGTTTTTTCAAACAAGGAGAATGATGATTGCAATGTTTACGCTTGGAGGGTGTGTGTGTTGATTTTACACTAATGAGCATAACTAAAGTGATTTAATCATGACAACATACAGCATAACACTCTTAATCTCATTCTGATTCACTGTAATGAAACCACGCATTTCTGGGAGTGAGGGCATCGTGTTTGAACTCTGAAAACAATTAGCAACAGAATTAGCCACAAAAGCAACAGGGAGAAATGAAAACACACACCCACACACACACATTTTGGCAAACTATCTTTATTTCAGTCAGCTCCTCTCTCATTCATTCCACATGACTATCATGATGCTTCACTCTGGGATGCACCCAAACCCCGGAAGATTTCCACAATCAAACAATCACAACCTATCAACAAATATATTTCTTAGATATTACTTGATAGATGTTACTGCACTGCCGGAGCTGGAAGCACAAACATTTTCGCTACACTTGCAATAACTGCGTGTCTACTAATCACGTGTATGTGACCAAATACAATTTGATTTGATTTGATTAGCACAGCACTGATGTGAACGTAGCATTTGGGTTCATCAACCTCTGGGTATCACAGGACGTTTTCAAACAGTACAACATCTGGCCCTAACACGCAGAAAACACCACGGGACATAATATGATCCTTTAATCACAGCGTCTGCTGGGAACAGCTGTTGTTCTCACACACATGCAGAGTCGCAAAGGTCACAGACAAACTCGGGACACAGGACAGGTTGTTTGGTTTGTGGAGTGTTTGTTGTTTAGGTACAAGTGGTTCCTGTTTGCCACTGGTTCTGTATAGGTCCAGTGAGAGAGTGGTTCTGTATAGGTCCAGTGAGAGATTGGTCCTGTACAGGTCCAGTGAGAGAGTGGTACTGTATAGGTCCAGTGAGAGAGTGATCCTGTATAGGTCCAGTGAGAGAGTGGACCTGTACAGGTCCAGTGAGAGAGTGGTCCTGTACAGGTCCAGTGAGAGAGTGGTCCTGTATAGATCCAGTGAGAGAGTGGTTCTGTATATGTCCAGTGAGAGAGTGGTCCTGTATATGTCCAGTGAGAGAGTGGTCCAGTATAGTTCCAGTGAGAGAGTGGTCCTGTATAGGTCCAGTGAGAGAGTGGTCCTCTATAGGTCCAGTGAGAGAGTGGTCCTGTATAGGTCCAGTGAGAGAGTGGTCCTGTATAGGTCCAGTGAGAGCGTGGTTCTGTATATGTCCAGTGACAGAGTGGTCCTGCATAGGTCCAGTTAGAGAGTGGTCCTGTATAGGTCCAGTGAGAGAGTGGTCCTGTATAGGTCCAGTGAGAGAGTGGTCCTGTATAGGTCCAGTGAGAGAGTGGTCCTGTATAGGTCCAGTGAGAGAGTGGTTCTGTATAGGTCCAGTGAGAGAGTGGTCCTGTATAGGTCCAGTGAGAGAGTGGTTCTGTATAGGTCCAGTGAGAGAGTGGTCCTGTATAGGTCCAGTGAGAGAGTGGTCCTGTATAGGTCCAGTGAGAGCGTGGTTCTGTATATGTCCAGTGACAGAGTGGTCCTGCATAGGTCCAGTTAGAGAGTGGTCCTCTATAGGTCCAGTGAGAGAGTGGTTCTGTATAGGTCCAGTGAGAGAGTGGTTCTGTATAGTTCCAGTGAGAGAGTGGTTCTGTATAGGTCCAGTGAGAGAGTGGTCCTGTATAGGTCCAGTGAGAGAGTGGTTCTGTATAGGTCCAGTGAGAGAGTGGTCCTGTATAGGTCCAGTGAGAGACTGTTCCTGTATAGGTCCAGTGAGAGAGTGGACCTGTACAGGTCCAGTGAGAGAGTGGTCCTGTATAGGTCCAGTGAGAGAGTGGTCCTGTATAGGTCCAGTGAGAGAGTGGTCCTGTATAGATCCAGTGAGAGAGAGGTTCTGTATATGTCCAGTGAGAGAGTGGTCCTGTATATGTCCAGTGAGAGAGTGGTCCAGTATAGTTCCAGTGAGAGAGTGGTCCTGTATTGGTCCAGTGAGAGAGTGGTTCTGTATAGGTCCAGTGAGAGAGTGGTCCTGTATAGGTCCAGTGAGAGACTGTTCCTGTATAGGTCCAGTGAGAGAGTGGACCTGTACAGGTCCAGTGAGAGAGTGGTCCTGTATAGGTCCAGTGAGAGAGTGGTCCTGTATAGGTCCAGTGAGAGAGTGGTCCTGTATAGGTCCAGTGAGATACTGGTCCTGTATAGGTCCAGTGAGAGAGTGGTCCTGTATAGGTCCAGTGAGAGAGTGGTTCTGTATAGGTCCAGTGAGAGAGTGGTTCTGTATATGTCCAGTGACAGAGTGGTCCTGTATAGGTCCAGTGAGAGAGTGATCCTGTATTGTTCCAGTGAGAGAGTGGTCCTGTATAGGTCCAGTGAGAGAGTGGTCCTGTATAGATCCAGTGAGATAGTGGTTCTGTATATGTCCAGTGAGAGAGAGGTCCTGTATATGTCCAGTGAGAGAGTGGTCCAGTATAGGTCCAGTGAGAGAGTGGTCCTGTATAGGTCCAGTGAGAGAGTGGTCCTGTATAGGTCCAGTGAGAGAGTGGTCCTGTATAGGTCCAGTGAGAGAGTGGTCCTGTATAGGTCCAGTGAGAGAGTGGTCCTGTATAGGTCCAGTGAGAGAGTGGTCCTGTATAGGTCCAGTGAGAGAGTGGTTCTGTATAGATCCAGTGAGATAGTGGTTCTGTATATGTCCAGTGAGAGAGAGGTCCTGTATATGTCCAGTGAGAGAGTGGTCCAGTATAGGTCCAGTGAGAGAGTGGTTCTGTATAGGTCCAGTGAGAGAGTGGTTCTGTATATGTCCAGTGACAGAGTGGTCCTGTATAGGTCCAGTGAAAGAGTGATCCTGTATTGTTCCAGTGAGAGAGTGGTCCTGTATAGGTCCAGTGAGAGAGTGGTCCTGTATAGATCCAGTGAGATAGTGGTTCTGTATATGTCCAGTGAGAGAGAGGTCCTGTATATGTCCAGTGAGAGAGTGGTCCAGTATAGGTCCAGTGAGAGAGTGGTCCTGTATAGGTCCAGTGAGAGAGTGGTCCTGTATAGGTCCAGTGAGAGAGTGGTCCTGTATAGGTCCAGTGAGAGAGTGGTCCTGTATAGGTCCAGTGAGAGAGTGGTTCTGTATAGGTCCAGTGAGAGAGTGGTTCTGTATAGGTCCAGTGAGAGAGTGGTTCTGTATAGGTCCAGTGACAGAGTGGTCCTGTATATGTCCAGTGACAGAGTGGTCCTGTATAGGTCCAGTGACAGAGTGGTCCTGTAGAGTCCTACCACTAATCACATGGACTGGTAATCCTTCACAAACACAGAGCTGCTCTCCAAAGACAAACACACACACACACACACACACACACAGACACAGACAGACAGACAGACAGACAGACAGACAGACAGACAGACAGACAGACAGACAGACAGACAGACAGACAGACAGACAGACAGACAGACAGACAGACAGACAGACAGACAGACAGACAGACAGACAGACAGACAGACAGACAGACAGACAGACAGACAGACAGACAGACAGACAGACAGACAGACAGACAGACATGTCCACCCACCTTCCTCCAGAGTCTTGGCTATCTTGATCTCACTGTCTGTTCCCTGGAACTCATTGAAGAAGGGGCGAACTTTGAACTCGTAGGTGACTCCCTTCCTGAGCTGCGGTACCACAGTACTGTCCTCTCCTGGGGTTCTCACCTCAAACACAGTCCAGTCACTCCTCTGATGCCCCTCTGGAGAGGTTCGGTACATCACCTTATAACCCTGGATGTACTGAGACTGCTGCTCCACCTAGTGGCCAGGGGAGAAGACAACACACACACATATCCACACACACAGACACACAGGTCAGCTTGACTCTATTTAGGTGCTCTGAGTGACTCTACAGTGGAAAGTCTCTCTTCATCGTTCTGGAACTCATTATCAATAGACAGTTCAGTTGTTGCTTTAGGCCAGTTTAACTAACGTGGCTGTCCCTGGCTGGCTGGCTGGCTGGCTGGCTAGTGGGGACCGGAGTGCTAACTCATCAAATGGCCCTCCGTCTGTGTGTGGCCAGTGGAGCGGATCCGTTTGGAGCGTCAGCGATGTGTGGAACCCGCAATGCACCATGAGATCATAGCCCAGAGGTTCCTGAGAGTCTGGTCCTGGTTAGAGGGGGCTAGAAAAGGGCGCCCAGAACAGCCCGGCCTGTCTCCTCCTGACTTACGGAGAACTGTAGTCTAGAATCAGGGGTCAGTGCAGCCTCTCATACTAACTGACATACACACATCAGGGGACAGGACAGGCTGAAGGTACAGAGAGAGACTTGATGGCAAACATCATATTGTATATTGGTAAAGGTGGATATTGATTTAGAAATGTTCTGGACAGTCAGACACAGTCAGTCAAAGTCACAGTCAGTTAGTCATTTAAAGTCAGTTACAGTCAGTTACAGTCAGTCACAGTCAGTCATAGTCATATGAAGTCAGTTACAGTCAGTTATAGCCAGTTATAGTCAGTTATAGTCAGCCACAGTCAGTCAGTCAGTTACAGTCAGTTACAGTCAGTCACAGTCAGTTATAGTCAGTTATAGTCAGTCAAAGTCAGTTACATTCAGTCACAGTCAGTCACAGTTAGTCATAGTCAGTTATAGCCAGTTATAGTCAGTCACAGTCAGTCATAGTCAGTCACAGTCAGTCACAGTCAGTCACAGTCAGTTATAGTCAGTCACAGTCAGTCATAGTCAGTCACAGTCAGTCACAGTCAGTCATAGTCAGTTATAGTCAGTTATAGTCAGTCACAGTCAGTCACAGTCAGTCACAGTCAGTCATAGTCATTAATAGTCAGTTATAGTCAGTCACAGTAGGTCACAGTGAGTTATGGTCAGTTATAGTCAGTCAAAGTCAGTTACATTCAGTCACAGTCAGTCACATTCAGTTATAGTCAGTCACAGTCAGTTACAGTCAGTTATAGTCCATCACAGTCAGTTATAGCCAGTTATAGCCAGTTATAGTCAGTTATAGTCAGTCAGTCAGTTACAGTCAGTTACAGTCAGTCACAGTCAGTTATAGTCAGTTATAGTCAGTCAAAGTCAGTTACATTCAGTCACAGTCAGTCACAGTTAGTCATAGTCAGTTATAGCCAGTTATAGCCAGTTATAGCCAGTTATAGTCAGTCACAGTCAGTCATAGTCAGTCACAGTCAGTCACAGTCAGTCACAGTCAGTTATAGTCAGTCACAGTCAGTCATAGTCAGTCACAGTCAGTCACAGTCAGTCATAGTCAGTTATAGTCAGTTATAGTCAGTCACAGTCAGTCACATTCATTCATAGTCATTAATAGTCAGTTATAGTCAGTCACAGTAGGTCACAGTGAGTTATGGTCAGTTATAGTCAGTCAAAGTCAGTTACATTCAGTCACAGTCAGTCACAGTCAGTTATAGTCAGTCACAGTCAGTTACAGTCAGTCACATTCATTCATAGTCAGTCACAGTCAGTCATAGTCAGTCACAGTCAGTCACAGTCAGTCACATTCAGTTATAGTCAGTCACAGTCAGTCATGGTCAGTTATAGTCAGTTATAGTCAGTTATAGTCAGTCACAGTCAGTCACAGTCAGTCACATTCATTAATAGTCAGTTATAGTCAGTTATAGTCAGTCACAGTAGGTCACAGTGAGTTATGGTCAGTTATAGTCAGTCACAGTCAGTCACAGTCAGTTATAGTCCATCACAGTCAGTTATAGCCAGTTATAGTCAGTTATAGTCAGTCAGTCAGTTACAGTCAGTTACAGTCAGTCACAGTCAGTTATAGTCAGTTATAGTCAGTCAAAGTCAGTTACATTCAGTCACAGTCAGTCACAGTAGGTCACAGTGAGTTATAGTCAGTTATAGTCAGTTATAGTCAGTCAAAGTCAGTTACATTCAGTCACAGTCAGTCACAGTCAGTTATAGTCAGTCACAGTCAGTTACAGTCAGTTATAGTCCATCACAGTCAGTTATAGCCAGTTATAGCCAGTTATAGTCAGTTATAGTCAGTCAGTCAGTTACAGTCAGTTACATTCAGTCACAGTCAGTCACAGTCAGTTATGGTCAGTCACAGTCAGTCATAGTCAGTCACAGTCAGTCACAGTCAGTCATAGTCAGTTATAGCCAGTTATAGTCAGTCACAGTCACTTATAGTCAGTCACATTCAGTCATAGTCAGTCACAGTCAGTTATAGTCAGTCACAGTCAGTCACAGTCAGTCACAGTCAGTTATAGTCAGTTATAGTCAGTCAAAGTCAGTTACATTCAGTCACAGTCAGTCACAGTCAGTCATAGTCGGTTACAGTCAGTTATAGTCAGTCACAGTCACTTATAGTCAGTCACAGTCAGTCACAGTCAGTCACAGTCAGTTATAGTCTGACACAGTTAGTCACAATCAGTCATAGTCAGTTATAGTCAGTCACAGTCAGTCATAGTCAGTCACAGTCAGTCACAGTCAGTCATAGTCAGTTATAGTCAGTTATAGTCAGTCAAAGTCAGTTACATTCAGTCACAGTCAGTCACAGTCAGTCATAGTCGGTTACAGTCAGTTATAGTCAGTCACAGTCAGTCATAGTCAGTCACAGTCAGTCACAGTCAGTCAAAGTCAGTTATAGTCAGTTATAGTCAGTCAAAGTCAGTTACATTCAGTCACAGTCAGTTAAAGTCAGTTATAGTCAGGCACAGTCAGTCACAGTCAGTCACATTCATTCACAGTCAGTTAAAGTCAGTTATAGTCAGTCACAGTCAGTTAAAGTCAGTCATAGTCATTTATAGTCAGACACAGTCAGTCATAGTCAGTTATAGTCAGTCACAGTCAGTCACAGTTAGTCACAGTCAGTCACAGTCAGTCACAGTCAGACACAGTCAGTTATAGTCAGTTATAGTCAGTCACAGTCAGTCACAGTCAGTCACAGTCAGTCACAGCCAGTTACAGTCAGTAAAAGTCAGTTAAAGTCAGTTATTGCTGATCACGTGTTAGCGAACTTGACATCATCAATACATTTGCTTCTATTGAATGTATGAATTTTACAAAACAACCTATCGCTGTGAAATAGAAGGATACTGTAGTGTACTGTACTGTAGTGTAATGTACTCTAGAATACTGTACTATACTGTAGTGTACTGTACTGTAATGTACTCTAGAATACTGTACTATACTGTAGTGTAGTGCACTGTACTGTACTGTAATGTACTCTAGAATACTGTACTGTACTATAATGTAGTGTACTGTGCTGTACTGTAATGTACTCTAGAATACTGAACTATACTGTAGTGTACTGTAGTGTAATGTACTCTAGAATACTGTACTATACTGTAGTGTAGTGCACTGTACTGTACTGTAATGTACTCTAGAATACTGTACTATACTGTAGTGTACTGTTCTGTACTGTAATGTACTCTAGAATACTGTACTATACTGTAGTGTACTGTACTGTACTGTAATGTACTCTAGAATACTGTACTATACTGTAGTGTAGTGCACTGTACTGTACTGTAATGTACTCTAGAATACTGTACTATACTGTAGTGCACTGTATTGTACTGTAATGTACTCTACAATACTGTACTATACTGCAGTGTACTGTACTGTAGTGTACTGTAATGTACTGTAATGTACTCTAGAATACTGAACTATATTGTAGCGTACTGTACTGTAGCGTAATGTACTGTAATGTACTGTAGAATACTGTACTATACTGTAGTGTACTGTACTGTAGTGGACTGTAATGTACTGTAATGTACTCTAGAATACTGTACTATACTGTAGTGTACTGTACTGTAGTGTACTGTAATGTACTGTAATGTAATCTAGAATACTGTACTATACTGTAGTGTGCTGTACTGTAGTGTACTGTAATGTACTGTACTGTAATGTACTGCACTGTAGTGTACTATACTGTAGTGTACTGTAATGCACTGTAATGTACTCTAGTGTACTGTACTATACTGTAGTGTACTGTAATGCACTGTAATGTACTCTAGTGTACTGTACTATACTGTAGTGTGCTGTACTGTAGTGTACTGTAATGTACTGTACTGTAATGTACTGCACTGTAGTGTACTATACTGTAGTGTACTGTAATGCACTGTAATGTACTCTAGTGTACTGTACTATACTGTAGTGTGCTGTACTGTAGTGTACTATAATGTAGTGTACTGTACTGTAATGTACTCTAGAATACTGTACTATACTGTAGTGTACTGTACTGTAGTGTAATGTACTCTAGAATACTGTACTATACTGTAGTGTAGTGCACTGTACTGTACTGTAATGTACTCTAGAATACTGTACTGTACTATAATGTAGTGTACTGTACTGTAATGTACTCTAGAATACTGTACTATACTGTAGTGTACTGTACTGTAGTGTAATGTACTCTAGAATACTGTACTATACTGTAGTGTAGTGCACTGTACTGTACTGTAATGTACTCTAGAATACTGTACTGTACTATAATGTAGTGTACTGTGCTGTACTGTAATGTACTCTAGAATACTGTACTATACTGTAGTGTACTGTACTGTAATGTACTCTAGAATACTGTACTATACTGTAGTGTGCTGTTCTGTACTGTAATGTACTCTAGAATACTGTACTATACTGTAGTGTACTGTACTGTACTGTAATGTACTCTACAATACTGTACTATACTGTAGTGTACTGTACTGTAGTGTACTGTAATGTACTGTAATGTACTCTAGAATACTGAACTATATTGTAGCGTACTGTACTGTAGCGTAATGTACTGTAATGTACTGTAGAATACTGTACTATACTGTAGTGTACTGTACTGTAGTGGACTGTAATGTACTGTAATGTACTCTAGAATACTGTACTATACTGTAGTGTACTGTACTGTAGTGTACTGTAATGTACTGTAATGTAATCTAGAATACTGTACTATAATGTAGTGTGCTGTACTGTAGTGTACTGCACTGTAGTGTACTATACTGTAGTGTACTGTAATGCACTGTAATGTACTCTAGTGTACTGTACTATACTGTAGTGTACTGTAATGCACTGTAATGTACTCTAGTGTACTGTACTATACTGTAGTGTGCTGTACTGTAGTGTACTGTAATGTACTGTACTGTAATGTACTGCACTGTAGTGTACTATACTGTAGTGTACTGTAATGCACTGTAATGTACTCTAGTGTACTGTACTATACTGTAGTGTGCTGTACTGTAGTGTACTGTAATGTACTGTACTGTAATGTACTGCACTGTAGTGTACTATACTGTACTGTAGTGTACTTTAGTGTGCTGTAATGTACTCTAGTGTACTGTACTATACTGTACTGTACTGTAGTGTACTGTAGTGTACTGTAATGTACTGTACGGTAATGTACTCTAGTGTACTGTACTATACTGTAGTGTACTGTACTGTAATGTACTCTAGTGTACTGTAATATACAGTAGTGTACTGTACTGGACTGTATGTAATGCACTGTAGTGTACTGTACTATACTTTAGTGTAGTGTACTCTAGTGTACTGTACTGTACTGTACTGTAGTGTACTGTACTCTACTGTTGTGTACGGTAATGTACTGTACTGTAATGTACTCTAGTGTACTGTACTGTACTGTACTGTGCTGTTTTAGATATTTCTTTTTTATCCCTCCTATAAAATGTGCTGTCAGCTCAGGTGGTCTTCATTAGGCTCAGAAATGTGCAAGGGTTAAGCAGAAACACATAAGAACAACATACAAGCCAGAAACTGCCATGAGATTTTTAACCCCCAAAAAACGATCAAACCACGGCCATGTAAATACAATGTAAACTTGTTAGTGACTAATGGTGGAAAACCTAGTTGGTAACTGGCATCAGGCTGTAAGACAGGGTAACTGGGCATCAGACCGTCAGACAGGGTAACTGGGCATCAGACCGTCAGACAGGGTAACTGGGCATCAGGCCGTCAGACAGGGCAACGGGGCATCAGACCGTCAGACAGGGTAACTGGGCATCAGACCGTCAGACAGGGTAACTGGGCATCAGGCCGTCAGACAGGGCAACGGGGCATCAGACCGTCAGACAGGGTAACTGGGCATCAGACCGTCAGACAGGGTAACTGGGCATCAGACCGTCAGACAGGGTAACTGGGCATCAGGCCGTCAGACAGGGCAACGGGGCATCAGACCGTCAGACAGGGTAACTGGGCATCAGACCGTCAGACAGGGTAACTGGGCATCAGACCGTCAGACAGGGTAACTGGGCATCAGGCCGTCAGACAGGGCAACTGGGCATCAGACCGTCAGACAGGGTAACTGGGCATCAGACCGTCAGACAGGGTAACTGTGCATCAGACCGTCAGACAGGGTAACTGTGCATCAGGCCGTCAAACAGGGCAACTGGGCATCAGACCGTCAGACAGGGTAACTGTGCATCAGACCATCAGACAGGGAAACTGTGCATCAGGCCGTCAAACAGGGCAACTGGGCATCAGACCGTCAGACAGGGTAACTGGGCATCAGACCGTCAGACAGGGTAACTGGGCATCAGACCGTCAAACAGGGCAACTGGGCATCAGACCGTCAAACAGGGTAACTGGGCATCAGACCGTCAGACAGGGTAACTGGGCATCAGACCGTCAGACAGGGTAACTGGGCATCAGACCGTCAGACAGGGTAACTGGGCATCAGACCGTCAGACAGGGTAACTGGGCATCAGGCCGTCAGACAGGGTAACTGGGCATCAGACCGTCAGACAGGGTAACTGGGCATGAGGCCGTCAGACAGGGTAACTGTGCATCAGGCCGTCAGACAAGGTAACTGTGCATCAGGCTGTCAGACAAGGTAACTGTGCATCAGGCTGTAAGACAAGGTAACTGTGCATCAGGCCGTCAGACAAGGTAACTGTGCATCAGGCTGTCAGACAAGGCAACTGTGCATCAGACCGTCAGACAGGGCAACTGGGCATCAGGCTGTCAGACAAGGTAACTGTGCATCAGGCTGTAAGACAAGGTAACTGTGTATCAGGCTGTAAGACAGGGCAACTGGGCATCAGGCTGTCAGACAAGGTAACTGTGCATCAGGCTGTCAGACAAGGTAACTGTGCATCAGGCTGTCAGACAAGGTAACTGTGCATCAGGCTGTCAGACAAGGTAACTGTCTTTTACAACCCCCCCCTCTCCTACCACATATTCAACCTCACCCCTCTCCTACCACATATTCAACCTCACCCCTCTCCTACCACATCTACAGCCCCCCTCCTTCCAAATCTACAACTCCCCCCTCTCCTACCACATCTACAACCCTCCCCTCCTACCAAATCTACAACCTCCCACCCCCTCCTACCACATATTCAACCTCCCCTCTCCTACCACATCTACAACCCCCTCCTACCAAATCTACAACCCCCCTCTCCTACCACATCTACAACCCTCCCCTCCTACCAAATCTACAACCTCCCACCCCCTCCTACCACATATTCAACCTCCCCTCTCCTACCACATCTACAACCCCCCTCCTACCACATCTACAACCCCCTCCTACCAAATCTACAACCCCCCTCTCCTACCACATCTACAACCCTCCTCCTACCAAATCTACAACCTCCCACCCCCTCCTACCACATATTCAACCTCCCCCACTCTCCTACCACATCTGCAACCTCCCCCCTCTCCTACCACATATTCAACCTCCCCCTCTCCTACCAAATCTACAACCCCCCTCTCCTACCACATCTACAACCCCCACTCCTACCACATCTACAACCGCGCCCCCTCCTACCACATCTACACCCCCCTCCTACCACATCTACAACCCCCATCCTACCACATCTGCAACCTCCCCCTCTCCTACCACATCTACACCCCCTATCCTACCACATCTGCAACCTCCCACCCTCTCCTACCACATCTACACCCCCGCCCTTCTACCACATCTACAACCCCCCTCCTACCACATCTACAACCCCCCTCCTACCACATCTACACCCCCCCTCCTACCACATCTACAACCCCCCTCCTACCACATCTACAACCCCCCCACTCCTACCACATCTACAACCCCCCTCCTACCACATCTACAACCCCCCTCCTACCACATCTACAACCCCCACCTCCTACCACATCTACAACCCCCCTCCTACCATCCTACCACATCTACAACCCCCCTCCTACCACATCTACAACCCCCCCCTCCTACCACATCTACAACCTACTTCATCCTGAGAGCACTAGTTGGCCGCCTCTTCCTTCTAACTTGTATTAATTTAACAGCAGTCAGGTGTTTTCAATCTGGGAGGGCACAGGCTTGCTAGCTGCGCTGCTGGGCGGCTTATGCAGTCGACTGTGTGTTGTGGAGTGTTTTGAGTGGGCCGTGGTGGGTTGGTGTAGCTCTGACTGAAGACAGACAGAGAGACAGACAGACAGACAAGACCTACAGCAGCAGTGCTGGCCAGTGTGACTGGCCCTGAACAGATGGGCAGAGTTTTGACAGGGTTTCAGTCTGTTCTCTGTTTTCTGTCTCTGCAGTGCAGTGTCCGTCCTCTACAGGACACTAGGACATTAGCACTGCTGAGTGGCCAAACAAATCGACCGTGAGCCCAGAGCGCTCCAGACCTTGCCACTCCACATGGTGACTTTGGAACAAAGAAAATCTATGCTAAAACATACAAAATACACAATAGGTATCAAATGAATACATAAACCATATGCATACAGTACATGAGTTTACAAGAGGCACTTCTTGGGATTGTAATCCCTAAAGCCCTGTTTTGAAGCAGAGATAACCACTCACCGTCCACTGCACTCTGACAGAGGAGGAGGAGAGGATGGTGGGGTTGTGAAGGTGGATGACCACTTCTCCTAACTCCCTCTGGATCTGACGGTGGTCCACTCCCTGACTGGTGGGGGGGATATCTGCACACACACACACACACACACACACACACACACACACACACACACACACACACACACACACACACACACACACACACACACACACACACACACACACACACACACACACACACACACACACACACACACACACACAGTAAGAACAGCAGAGGGTCCAGACAGGGACAAGGTCCGGACAGGGACAAGGTCCAGACAGGGACAAGGTCTAGACAGGGACAAGGTCTAGACAGGGACAAAGTCTAGGAAGGGACAAAGTCTAGACAGGGACAAGGTCTAGACAGGGACAAAGTCTAGACAGGGACAAGGTCTAGACAGGGACAGAGTCTAGACAGGGATAAGGTCTAGACAGGACAAGGTCTAGACAGGGACAATGTCTAGACAGGGACAAGGTCTAGACAGGACAAGGTCTAGACAGGACAATGTCTAGACAGGACAATGTCTCGACAGAAGCTTAAAGAGGCCCATTTGAAGGCATTAAGAGAGAGCAGAGACCCACCTTGTGTTTTGACGGAGTCAGTAATGGGGCTGGGGTCACTCAGGCCGTAGGCGTTAGCAGCTCGGACCAGGAAGAGATAGACAGCACTGGCCTTCAGGCCCTTCAGTACATACGACTCAGTCTTCACATATTCTGCTAGGGTCTGCCAGCTGCTGCCTGATGCATGACTAGAAGCGAAGACAGAACAGGATGTTACACATCAGGTTTAAAGTTCATACACACACTCAGACTGTAGACATTGTAGATTCGTAAATTAGTGGTCTAAGGGGACACACTTAATGTGTTGTGAAATCTGTTGTGAAAATGTATGTAATGTTTTTAATTGTATATAACTGCCTGGCAGGAACTAATGGAGATCTACAATAAACCCCAGGAAGAGTAGCTGCTGCCATGGCAGGAACTAATGGAGATCTATAATGAACCCCAGGAAGAGTAGCTGCTGCCATGGCAGGAACTAATGGAGATCTACAATAAACCCCAGAAAGAGTAGCTGCTGCCATGGCAGGAACTAATGGGGGATCTATAATAAACCCCAGGAAGAGTAGCTGCTGCCATGACAGGAACTAATGGAGATCTATAATAAACCCCAGGAAGAGTAGCTGCTACCTTAGCAGGAACTAATGGGGATCCATAATAAACCCCAGGAAGAGTAGCTGCTGCCTTGGCAGGAACTAATGGGGATCCATGATAAACCCCAGAAAGAGTAGCTGCTGCCTTGGCAGGAACTAATGGAGATCTATAATAAACCCCAGGAAGAGTAACTGCTGCCATGGCAGGAACTAATGGGGATCCATGATAAACCCCAGAAAGAGTAGCTGCTGCCTTGGCAGGAACTAATGGGGATCCATGATAAACCCCAGAAAGAGTAGCTGCTGCCTTGGCAGGAACTAATGGGGATCCATGATAAACCCCAGAAAGAGTAGCTGCTGCCTTGGCAGAAACTAATGGGGATCCTTAATAATTGCAAATACTCTGTGACATCACTTTATTTACTTTGGTCCTATCCTCTTACCTGAAGGCCTCTATGATGTAGGAGGTGGGCGTGGCTCCTGTGAGGTTGGGCTTCCAAGACAGGGTGACAGAGGTGCGGGTGACATCAGTGACCTCAGGTTTGGAGGGGGCGCTGGGGATCAGGTTGGGGTCAGTGGGTCTGGCCGGCAGCACTGGAACACCAAACTCTGAAAATGAGGAGAGAGGAGAGTATCATGAGATGTTTAAATCTAAATGAATACTTTATCAGTAATGCCTGACTATGGAAATGTCTCTCACATGAAGGCATACTAAGCACATTCACAAACCCACAGACTCGCGCACACCTTCACACGCACACTCTACATTCTGAATGTGTTTAATTCAATGTCATTATGGAATTAAGCCAAAGTGACAGTAGGCAGCAGCCCACTGGCCTACCTTGAACCTCCAGGTAGGCTTTCCACGAGGCCTCGCCACTGGGAGTGGAGGCGATGCATGTGTAGATGCCTGTGTCACCCTTCTGTAAGACAGAAGAAAAGAGGACATGAAATAGAGAGGAGAGAGGGACTAGATTAGTGATCGCTCTGGGTTCTATCTGTTCATGGTCTGCCATCAGTGAAATTGGACTAAAATAGTGCTGCATCCTCTCTCTCTCTCTCTCTCTCTCTCTCTCTCTCTCTCTCTCTCTCTCTCTCTCTCTCTCTCTCTCTCTCTCTCTCTCTCTCTCTCTCTCTCTCTCTCTCTCTCTCTCTCTCTCTCTCTCTCTCTCTCTCTCTCTCTCTCTCTCTCTCTCTCTCTCTCTCTCTCTCTCTCTCTCTCTCTCTCTCTCTCTCTCTCTCATTGACATGCTGGCGTGGTCCCTAGCAGCCAGCCGTCAGTGCCTGGTTATCTCACTATTACCTCTCCCTCTAGAAAGTGGAAAAGCAGCTGGGATGGCCAAGTGGCAGGATTGTACCAGTCAAATTGGAAAGATTTCCACAAGAGCACAGACTAATTGGAGACCTCCTCTCCTCTCCCCCTCCCCTCATCTCCCCCTCCATATCCCCCTCCCCTCATCTCGCCATCCCCCCAGGGACAGGACTGCTTTACAGAACAGATGTGGTGACACTCTCTAGTGGTGTGTGAGAGAGGGAGTGTGTGTCTCAGTGTGTGAGAAAGGGAGTGTGTGTGTCCTGTAAAATGCCTCCAGGTAGGGTCCATCTTAAGTTCAACCTGACAGGTAAGACAGTCCAAACTTCTTAAAAATACATTAAATCCTCATCACAAAACTAATAGCTATACTAATAGCTATACTAATAGCTATACTAATAGCTATACTAATAGCTAAACTAATAGCTATACTAATAGCTATACTAATAGCTAAACTAATAGCTAAACTAATAGCTATACTAATATATTTCCTAATAGCTATACTAATAGCTATACTAAAAGCTAAACTAATAGCTATACTAATAGCATTACTAATAGCTATACTAATAGCTAAGCTAATAGCTATACTAATAGCTAAGCTAATAGCTAAACTAATACCTATATTAATAGCTAAACTAATAGCTAAGCTAATAACTATACTAATAGCTAAGCTAATAGCTAAACTAATAGCTAAAGTAATAGCTATACTAATAGCTAAGCTAATAGCTAAACTAATACCTATATTAATAGCTAAACTAATAGCTAAGCTAATAACTATACTAATAGCTAAGCTAATAGCTAAACTAATAGCTAAAGTAATTGCTATACTAATGTTACATCAATGAGAAGAAAAAACCTCACACGTCAAAGACACTGTAAAACATAAATGACATGTTCATGTAAATTGCTTTAGGCAAAAGGTTTGGGTCGGAAACACATCACATTGTTGTCCATTCACCACAGCCCTGTCACCACACAAAGCACGCCTGCAGTCACCACAGCCCTGTCACCACACAAAGCACGCCTGCAGTCACCACAGCCCTGTCACCACACAAAGCACGCCTGCAGTCACCACAGCCCTGTCACCACACAAAGCACGCCTGCAGTCACCACAGCCTTGTCACCACACAAAGCACACCTGCAGTCACCACAGCCCTGTCACCACACAAAGCACGCCTGCAGTCACCACAGCCCTGTCACCACACAAAGCACGCCCGCAGTCATCACAACACACACACAGACATCGCAACAGTCTGACGAGAACTCGGACCCCTTGACGCCTCCATCTAGAGAACGCGTCGGCACCCCCCTCGTCTCTCCCTGAGAGTGTGTTCTGCTACACTCAACTCCCTGTTACACTCAGAGGGTTGAGTGACAGGACAAGAGTGTGTGTGACTTCGAAGACTCCACTTCAAAATCCCTGACAGCTGATTGACAGCTCACTGAGGAGAGGAGAGGAGAGGGCTGGCTGGGCACTAGGAGGGAACTTATCACATGCTTTATTTACTGATCGAGCAACGGGAGTTATCCTGCCAGCCAGCCAGCCAGCCGTATAGACGAGTATGCAGGACAGCTGTGAAGTTGATTTGGGGGAATGCGTTATTAATGTCTCGGCTAATGGAAGAGCTTTAATTGGAAATGTAAACATGTGACGGAGGTCAATTTGGAAGTCTTCAAATAGTCAAACTGTCCTCCAAATCGAAGGAGAATTCCATGAAATGATGTTTTTATTTCCATATATTAGGATAATGGGGGATATGATTTGACAGCCAACTGCCTCAGTAAGATATTCCATGTGAGCTGGTACACTACAGTAGACCTACATGTTGCTCTGTAGATCAGACAGTCCTGTAGTATAAAGGCTTCATACACAGTCAGCCTGCAGTTTGATGTATTTTCTCAAAACTATTTCTCTGAACCAAAAAATAAATTAATACCTTGTTTTATGTTTATGCTTTGAAAAGCTTGGAGAGAAAAGCTCCCATGTGTTTATACAGTGAAAATTAGAGTTTATTTGTGTGTGTGTGTGTGTGTGTGTGTGTGTGTGTGTGTGTGTGTGTGTGTGTGTGTGTGTGTGTGTGTGTGTGTGTGTGTGTGTGTGTGTGTGTGTGTGTGTGTGTGTGTGTGTGTGTTTGAGTGTATTTAAATGTGTGTGTGTGTGTCATTGTGTGTGTGTGCATATGTTTGAGTGTGTTTAAATGTGTGTGTGTGTGTTTGAGTGTGAGTGTGTATATGTTTGAGTGTGTTTAAATGTGTGTTTGTGTCAATTTGTGTGTGTGCATATGTTTGAGTGTGTTTAAATGTGTGTGTGTGTCAGTGTGTGTGTATATGTTTGAGTGTGTTTAAATGTGGGTGTGTGGGTGTATATGTTTGACTGTGTTTAAATGTGTGTGTCAGTGTGTGTGTATATGTTTGAGTCCCTTTAAATATGTGTGTGTGTGTTAGTGTGTGTGTATGTGTGTATATGTTTGAGTGTGTTTAAATGTGTGTGTGTGTCAGTGTGTGTGTATATGTTTGACTGTGTTTAAATGTGTGTGTCAGTGTGTGTGTATATGTTTGAGTCCCTTTAAATATGTGTGTGTGTGTCAGTGTGTGTGTATATGTTTGAGTGTGTTTAAATGTGGGTGTGTGGGTGTATATGTTTGACTGTGTTTAAATGTGTGTGTCAGTGTGTGTGTATATGTTTGAGTCCCTTTAAATATGTGTGTGGGTGTTAGTGTGTGTGTATGTGTGTATATGTTTGAGTGTGTTTAAATGTGTGTGTGTGTCAGTGTGTGTGTATATGTTTGAGTGTGTTTAAATGTGGGTGTGTGTGTCAGTGTGTGTGTGTATGTTTGAGTGCCTTTAAATATGTGTGTGTGTGTCAGTGTGTGTGTATGTGTATGTTTGAGTGTCTTTAAATGTGTGTGTGTGTGTGTCAGTGTGTGTGTCTGTGTATGTTTGAGTGTCTTTAAATGTGTGTGTGTGTGTGTGCCAGTGTGTTACCTTGGCGTAGCGGATCTGCAGTGCGCCCGTGTCCAGCTGTTTGACCCGGGAGTCATGAGTGGACACCAACACACCGTCCTTCCTCCACAGGAGGGTAGGGGTGGGGTTACCCGTTGCTAGGCAACTCAGGACCACCGTCCCGTCCACAGACACTGTCTGATTGGTTGGACCCTGGCGGACAACTGGAGGTGGGCGATCCGACACAACTAGAGAGAGAAAAAGAGAGAACAAGAGAGAGCGAGAGAGAGAGAGCGAGAGAGAGAGAGAGGGAGAGGGAGGAGAGAGAGAGACATGGAGACAGGGAGTTAGAGACTGTGTGAATAAGAGGGAGAGAATATAATTGAGATGTTTGGGATGAGTTGGACTGCAGAGTGAAGGAAAAGCAGCCAACAAGTGCTCAGCATATGTGGGAACTCCTTCTAGACTGTTGGTAAATCATTCTAGGTGAAGCTGGTTGAGAGAATGCAAAGCTGTCATCAAGGCAAAGGCTGGCTACTTTGAAGAATCTCAAATATAAAATATATTTTGATTTGTTTAACACTTGGTTATTACATGATTTACGTGTCATTTCATAGTTTTGATGTCTTCACTATTATTCTTCAATGTATAAAATAATAAAAATAAA
Source organism: Oncorhynchus gorbuscha (assembly GCF_021184085.1). NCBI lineage: Eukaryota > Metazoa > Chordata > Actinopteri > Salmoniformes > Salmonidae > Oncorhynchus > Oncorhynchus gorbuscha. The sequence continues at coordinate 64,377,572 of NC_060191.1, read as the reverse complement.
GAAAAACTGTTGAATGAGTAGGTGTGTCCAAACGTTTTGACTGGTTCTGTATAAGGTTGAATATAGAAAGAGCGAATTCACATAAAAATGAATAATATTGAGTGAAATTGAAGAAAAGAGAAGAAAAAGCAAGATGTGCAGAGAAACACACAAAAGGCAGAGAAAAGCGAGAACGTCACAAACACAAGGCAGCTGTGTGGTATTTGAAGAGAGTGAAGGTAGCGAAGGTAGATGGAAAGAGAGAGACAGAGACAATGAAATCCAATTTTCACAACTGGAAGTGATTTTCTAATCATTCAGCAGCAGGAGTTGACCTTAGCCAAACAAATGTGGTTTAATTCAAATAAAACAGGCTACGAAACAAGTCCTCTTTCTGCAGCTCCAGACTCCTGGCTGCCAGTGGAGACATGGACACCTACAGCCCCCCCAGAACATGGGAAAAACATTTCTTAAATACCTAGCAGACAAAGTTCTTACCGTGGAGAATTTTCCCTCCCTCCTCCTCATCCTCCCCCTCATCCTTCTCTCTGGGCGTTCACCAGTCGACACACACAGATTTAATTAAATGTGCTTCATTAAATCTCCATTATGTAGATTACCACTGAAGCTGTTATCATTAATGATGTTAATACTGCTATTGATAACCAATTTTGCCAGCGCTGCTGATTTAGTCAGAAGCATGAGGTTGTTTAGTTCAACGACAGGCACTTAAATGAATAGCAAATCCATTATAAAATGGGATACACAAACAGAGCGTAGGATACGTACGCCTGTATATTTACACACACATGCAGTGTAGTATATTACATGGGAGACTGGCTCTTTGGTGCTGGTGCTGGTGCTGGTCTAATTACTAAAACATTGCCACTATGACCTGTAATTACCAGATCTTCCCGGGGAGAAGAAGAGGCCTGCTCCTTTAATAACTGATATTATCTCCTCCTTCTACCATCTAACAGGCCCTGCCAAACCACAGAGAGAGGGCGAGGGGGAGAGAGAGAGGGGGGAGAGAGAGGGGGAGAGAGAGAGGGGGAGAGAGAGAGAGTGGGGGGAGAGAGAGTGGGGGGGGAGAGGGGGAGAGAGAGAGGGGGAGAGAGAGAGGGGGAGAGAGAGAGGGGGAGAGAGAGAGAGGGGGAGAGAGAGAGGGGGAGAGAGAGAGAGAGGTGGGAGAGAGAGAGGGGGAGAGAGAGAGAGTGGGGGGAGAGGGGGAGAGAGAGAGGGGGAGAGAGAGAGAGTGGGGGAGAGGGGAGAGAGAGAGGGGGGAGAGAGAGAGAGAGAGAGGGGGGAGAGAAGGGGGAGAGGGGGAGAGAGAGAGAGAGAGAGAGGGGGAGAGAAGGGGGAGAGGGGGAGAGAGAGAGAGAGAGAGAGAGAGAGAGAGAGAGAGAGAGAGAGAGAGAGAGAGAGAGAGAGAGAGAGAGAGAGAGAGGGGAGAGATGGAGTGCAAAGGAGAGAGAGGGGGGAGAGAGAGAGGGGGAGAGGGAGAGGGGTGATGAGAGCGAGAGCAGGCCCAGCCACAAAGGTCAAGGGAGGAGGTGCTAAATAAAGAGGCCTGTCTTTTGAACCTAGGTGAGAGGTGTCTGGTTAGAGAGGGTTGAATCTAGGTGAGAGGTGTCTGGAGAGAGAAGATTGAACCTAGGTGATTGATTGATTGAACCTAGGTGAGAGGTGTCTGGTTAGAGAGGGTTGAATATAGGTGAGAGGTGTCTGGAGAGAGAAGATTGAACCTAGGTGAGAGGTGTCTGGTTAGAGAGGGTTGAATCTAGGTGAGAGGATTCTGGTTAGAGAGATTGAACCTAGGTGAGAGTTAAACCAAATTGTAGTCACCGGAGAGACTGAGTAAGTCGCTAAGTCACTCTGGGACTAGAGCCAAGGTCATTACACTACCAGGCTGGCTGCATTGACTGAGTGATTAGAGGTCTGAACCAGGTCTCACCACAAAGTCAGATCCTTCCACCAGCAGGCTAGTCTGTTAATGAGAGGAAACTCCCAGAGGAGGCACCAGCCAACGTGAATGTTACACTGCCAGGAGCCAACAGCCCAGAGCCAAGATGCAAGCCAGGCTCCTGGAGAAGACGAGGCACCACACAGTCTCCACCTCTGACAGGAGCACAGTCTGGCCAAAACTCTACAGACCTCAATACTTACATTAGACGCTTAAATATAGCACAAGTATATTATTATGCATTTATTCAAATCCCTACATGTCTATGTGCCATGGTGTGACAATACCACCAATATGTCTCCAAGATCTAATTCTGGGAGTCCCTGATTGGCGGAACCCCTCCTACTGAAGACTAGGCCATTAATTTTGTAACAATTATTTTCACAACTTGTCTCAAGAATACTCCATGATAATCAAAACCACATTTCTTTCACTGCAATTTGTTGTTCTCTGTGATTGGCTCTTTGGGCCGTCACTCACCGTCAGTGACCTCCAGCAAGGCCTTGGTGATGACAGAGCCAGCGATGTTGAGGGCCTGGCAGCTGTAGTAGCCCACATCTGAGCGCTCTGCATCTGTGATAGTAAGGTCCCCCGTCTGGGAGACAGAGACGCGGCTAGAGGGCTGGGGGGGCTGGTAGGAGAAGAGCAGGTTCTAGAGGGTGGAGAGGAGTGAAGACAGGACAGATGAATACAGAGAAGAGAGCAGACATATATAGACATATATAGACATATATAGACATATATAGGGTTGGCGCCCCCCTTGGGTTGTGCCGTGGAGGACATCTTTGTGGGCTATACTCGGCCTTGTCTCAGAATGGTAAGTTGGTGGTTGAAGTTATCCCTCTAGTGGTGTGGGGGCTGTGCTTTGGCAAAGTGGGTGGGGTTATATCCTTCCTGTTTGGCCCTGTCCGGGAGTGTCATCGGATGGGGTCACAGTGTCTCCTGACCCCTCCTGTCTCAGCCTCCAGTATTTATGCTGCAGTAGTTTATGTGTCGGGGGGGTAGGGTCAGTCTGTTATATCTGGAGTACTTCTCCTGTCTTATCCGGTGTCCTGTGTGAATTTAAGTATGCTCTCTCTAATTCTCTCTCTCTCTTTCTCTGAGGACCCGAGCCCTAGGACCATGCCTCGGGACTACCTGGCATGATGACTCCTTGCTGTCCCCATTCCACCTGACCGTGCTGCTGCTCCAGTTTCAACTGTTCTGCATGCGGCTATGGAATCCTGACCTGTTCACCGGACGTGATACCTGTCCCAGACCTGCTGTTTTCAACTCTCTAGAGACAGCAGGAGCGGTAGAGATACTCTTAATGATCGGCTATGAAAAGCCAACTGACATTTACTCCTGAGGTTCTGACTTGCTGCACCCTCGACAACTACTGTGATTATTATTATTTGACCATGCTGGTAATTTATGAACATTTAAACATCTTGGCTATGTTCTGTTAAAATCTCCACCCGGCACATACAGACGAGGACTGGCCACCCCTCATAGCCTGGTTCCTCTCTAGGTTTCTTCCTAGGTTTTGGCTTTTCTAGGGAGTTTTTCCTAGCAACCGTGCTTCTACACCTGCATTACTTGCTGTATGGGGTTTTAGGCTGGGTTTCTGTACAGCACTTTGATATATCAGCTGATGTACGAAGGACTATATAAATACATTTGATTTGATTTGATTAGCCAGCGAAGAGAGAAGACATATAGACAGAGAAGAGAGAAGACATATAGACAGAGAAGAGAGAAGACAGGTATAGACAGAGAAGAGAGAAGACAGGTATAGACAGAGAAGAGAGAAGACAGGTATAGACAGAGAAGAGAGAAGACATATAGACAGAGAAGAGAGAAGACATATAGACAGAGAAGAGAGAAGACAGGTATAGACAGAGAAGAGAGAAGACAGGTATAGACAGAGAAGAGAGAAGACAGGTATAGACAGAGAAGAGAGAAGACAGGTATAGACAGAGAAGAGAGAAGACAGGTATAGACAGAGAAGAGAGAAGACATATAGACAGAGAAGAGAGAAGACATATAGACAGAGAAGAGAGAAGACATATAGACAGAGAAGAGAGAAGACAGGTATAGACAGAGAAGAGAGAAGACAGGTATAGACAGAGAAGAGAGAAGACAGGTATAGACAGAGAAGAGAGAAGACATATAGACAGAGAAGAGAGAAGACAGATATAGACAGAGAAGAGAGAAGACAGGTATAGACAGAGAAGAGAGAAGACAGATATAGACAGAGAAGAGAGAAGACAGGTATAGACAGAGAAGAGAGAAGACAGGTATAGACAGAGAAGAGAGAAGACAGGTATAGACAGAGAAGAGAGAAGACAGGTATAGACAGAGAAGAGAGAAGACATATAGACAGAGAAGAGAGAAGACATATAGACAGAGAAGAGAGAAGACAGGTATAGACAGAGAAGAGAGAAGACAGGTATAGACAGAGAAGAGAGAAGACAGGTATAGACAGAGAAGAGAGAAGACATATAGACAGAGAAGAGAGAAGACAGATATAGACAGAGAAGAGAGAAGACATATAGACAGAGAAGAGAGAAGACAGGTATAGACAGAGAAGAGAGAAGACAGGTATAGACAGAGAAGAGAGAAGACAGGTATAGACAGAGAAGAGAGAAGACATATAGACAGAGAAGAGAGAAGACATATAGACAGAGAAGAGAGAAGACAGGTATAGACAGAGAAGAGAGAAGACAGGTATAGACAGAGAAGAGAGAAGACATATAGACAGAGAAGAGAGAAGACAGGTACACAGAGAGAAGAGAGAAGACAGATATAGACAGAGAAGAGAGAAGACATATAGACAGAGAAGAGAGAAGACATATAGACAGAGAAGAGAGAAGACATATAGACAGAGAAGAGAGAAGACAGGTATAGACAGAGAAGAGAGAAGACAGGTATAGACAGAGAAGAGAGAAGACAGGTATAGACAGAGAAGAGAGAAGACATATAGACAGAGAAGAGAGAAGACATATAGACAGAGAAGAGAGAAGACATATAGACAGAGAAGAGAGAAGACATATAGACAGAGAAGAGAGAAGACAGGTATAGACAGAGAAGAGAGAAGACAGGTATAGACAGAGAAGAGAGAAGACATATAGACAGAGAAGAGAGAAGACAGGTATAGACAGAGAAGAGAGAAGACATATAGACAGAGAAGAGAGAAGACAGGTATAGACAGAGAAGAGAGAAGACAGGTATAGACAGAGAAGAGAGAAGACATATAGACAGAGAAGAGAGAAGACATATAGACAGAGAAGAGAGAAGACATATAGACAGAGAAGAGAGAAGACATATAGACAGAGAAGAGAGAAGACATATAGACAGAGAAGAGAGAAGACATATAGACAGAGAAGAGAGAAGACATATAGACAGAGAAGAGAGAAGACATATAGACAGAGAAGAGAGAGACATATAGACAGAGAAGAGAGAAGACAGGTATAGACAGAGAAGAGAGAAGACAGGTATAGACAGAGAAGAGAGAAGACATATAGACAGAGAAGAGAGAAGACATATAGACAGAGAAGAGAGAAGACAGGTATAGACAGAGAAGAGAGAAGACAGGTATAGACAGAGAAGAGAGAAGACAGGTATAGACAGAGAAGAGAGAAGACATATAGACAGAGAAGAGAGAAGACATATAGACAGAGAAGAGAGAAGACATATAGACAGAGAAGAGAGAAGACAGGTATAGACAGAGAAGAGAGAAGACAGGTATAGACAGAGAAGAGAGAAGACAGGTATAGACAGAGAAGAGAGAAGACATATAGACAGAGAAGAGAGAAGACATATAGACAGAGAAGAGAGAAGACATATAGACAGAGAAGAGAGAAGACAGGTATAGACAGAGAAGAGAGAAGACATATAGACAGAGAAGAGAGAAGACATATAGACAGAGAAGAGAGAAGACAGGTATAGACAGAGAAGAGAGAAGACAGGTATAGACAGAGAAGAGAGAAGACATATAGACAGAGAAGAGAGAAGACAGGTACACAGAGAGAAGAGAGAAGACAGATATAGACAGAGAAGAGAGAAGACAGATATAGACAGAGAAGAGAGAAGACATATAGACAGAGAAGAGAGAAGACATATAGACAGAGAAGAGAGAAGACAGGTATAGACAGAGAAGAGAGAAGACAGGTATAGACAGAGAAGAGAGAAGACAGGTATAGACAGAGAAGAGAGAAGACAGGTATAGACAGAGAAGAGAGAAGACATATAGACAGAGAAGAGAGAAGACATATAGACAGAGAAGAGAGAAGACAGATATAGACAGAGAAGAGAGAAGACATATAGACAGAGAAGAGAGAAGACAGGTATAGACAGAGAAGAGAGAAGACAGGTATAGACAGAGAAGAGAGAAGACATATAGACAGAGAAGAGAGAAGACATATAGACAGAGAAGAGAGAAGACAGGTATAGACAGAGAAGAGAGAAGACATATAGACAGAGAAGAGAGAAGACAGGTACACAGAGAGAAGAGAGAAGACAGATATAGACAGAGAAGAGAGAAGACAGATATAGACAGAGAAGAGAGAAGACAGATATAGACAGAGAAGAGAGAAGACATATAGACAGAGAAGAGAGAAGACAGGTACACAGAGAGAAGAGAGAAGACAGATATAGACAGAGAAGAGAGAAGACAGATATAGACAGAGAAGAGAGAAGACAGGTATAGACAGAGAAGAGAGAAGACAGGTATAGACAGAGAAGAGAGAAGACAGGTATAGACAGAGAAGAGAGAAGACATATAGACAGAGAAGAGAGAAGACAGGTATAGACAGAGAAGAGAGAAGACAGGTATAGACAGAGAAGAGAGAAGACAGGTATAGACAGAGAAGAGAGAAGACAGATATAGACAGAGAAGAGAGAAGACAGGTATAGACAGAGAAGAGAGAAGACATATAGACAGAGAAGAGAGAAGACAGATATAGACAGAGAAGAGAGAAGACAGGTATAGACAGAAAGAGAAAGACATATAGACAGAGAAGAGAGAAGACAGGTATAGACAGAGAAGAGAGAAGACAGGTATAGACAGAGAAGAGAGAAGACAGGTATAGACAGAGAAGAGAGAAGACATATAGACAGAGAAGAGAGAAGACATATAGACAGAGAAGAGAGAAGACATATAGACAGAGAAGAGAGAAGACAGGTACACAGAGAGAAGAGAGAAGACAGATATAGACAGAGAAGAGAGAAGACAGATATAGACAGAGAAGAGAGAAGACATATAGACAGAGAAGAGAGAAGACATATAGACAGAGAAGAGAGAAGACAGGTACACAGAGAGAAGAGAGAAGACAGATATAGACAGAGAAGAGAGACAGATATAGACAGAGAAGAGAGACATATAGACAGAGAAGAGAGAAGACATATAGACAGAGAAGAGAGAAGACAGGTATAGACAGAGAAGAGAGAAGACATATAGACAGAGAAGAGAGAAGACAGATATAGACAGAGAAGAGAGAAGACATATAGACAGAGAAGAGAGAAGACAGGTATAGACAGAGAAGAGAGAAGACATATAGACAGAGAAGAGAGAAGACAGGTATAGACAGAGAAGAGAGAAGACAGGTATAGACAGAGAAGAGAGAAGACAGGTATAGACAGAGAAGAGAGAAGACAGGGCAGATATAGACAGAGAAGAGAGAAGACAGGTATAGACAGAGAAGAGAGAAGACAGGTATAGACAGAGAAGAGAGAAGACAGGTATAGACAGAGAAGAGAAGACATATAGACAGAGAAGAGAGAAGACATATAGACAGAGAAGAGAGAAGAAAGATATAGACAGAGAAGAGAGAAGACATATAGACAGAGAAGAGAGAAGACAGGTATAGACAGAGAAGAGAGAAGACAGGTATAGACAGAGAAGAGAGAAGACATATAGACAGAGAAGAGAGAAGACATATAGACAGAGAAGAGAGAAGACAGATATAGACAGAGAAGAGAGAAGACATATAGACAGAGAAGAGAGAAGACAGGTATAGACAGAGAAGAGAGAAGACAGGTATAGACAGAGAAGAGAGAAGACATATAGACAGAGAAGAGAGAAGACAGGGCAGATATAGACAGAGAAGAGAGAAGACAGGTATAGACAGAGAAGAGAGAAGACAGGTATAGACAGAGAAGAGAGAAGACAGATATAGACAGAGAAGATAGAAGACAGGTATAGACAGAGAAGAGAGAAGACAGATATAGACAGAGAAGAGAGAAGACAGGTATAGACAGAGAAGAGAGAAGACAGATATAGACAGAGAAGAGAGAAGACAGGTATAGACAGAGAAGAGAGAAGACAGGTATAGACAGAGAAGAGAGAAGACAGGTATAGACAGAGAAGAGAGAAGACAGGTATAGACAGAGAAGAGAGAAGACAGGTATAGACAGAGAAGAGAGAAGACAGGTATAGACAGAGAAGAGAGAAGACAGGTATAGACAGAGAAGAGAAAGACAGGTATAGACAGAGAAGAGAGAAGAGAGGTATAGACAGAGAAGAGAGAAGACAGGTATAGACAGAGAAGAGAGAAGACAGGTATAGACAGAGAAGAGAGAAGACAGGTATAGACAGAGAAGAGAGAAGACATATAGACAGAGAAGAGAGAAGACAGGTATAGACAGAGAAGAGAGAAGACAGGTATAGACAGAGAAGAGAGAAGACAGGTATAGACAGAGAAGAGAGAAGACAGATATAGACAGAGAAGAGAGAAGACAGGTATAGACAGAGAAGAGAGAAGACATATAGACAGAGAAGAGAGAAGACAGATATAGACAGAGAAGAGAAGACAGGTATAGACAGAGAAGAGAGAAGACATATAGACAGAGAAGAGAGAAGACAGGTATAGACAGAGAAGAGAGAAGACAGGTATAGACAGAGAAGAGAGAAGACATATAGACAGAGAAGAGAGAAGACATATAGACAGAGAAGAGAGAAGACAGATATAGACAGAGAAGAGAGAAGACAGATATAGACAGAGAAGAGAGAAGACATATAGACAGAGAAGAGAGAAGACAGGTATAGACAGAGAAGAGAGAAGACAGGTATAGACAGAGAAGAGAGAAGACATATAGACAGAGAAGAGAGAAGACAGGGCAGATATAGACAGAGAAGAGAGAAGACAGGTATAGACAGAGAAGAGAGAAGACAGGTATAGACAGAGAAGAGAGAAGACAGATATAGACAGAGAAGAGAGAAGACAGGTATAGACAGAGAAGAGAGAAGACAGATATAGACAGAGAAGAGAGAAGACAGGTATAGACAGAGAAGAGAGAAGACAGATATAGACAGAGAAGAGAGAAGACAGGTATAGACAGAGAAGAGAGAAGACAGGTATAGACAGAGAAGAGAGAAGACAGGTATAGACAGAGAAGAGAGAAGACAGGTATAGACAGAGAAGAGAGAAGACAGGTATAGACAGAGAAGAGAGAAGACAGGTATAGACAGAGAAGAGAGAAGACAGGTATAGACAGAGAAGAGAGAAGACAGGTATAGACAGAGAAGAGAGAAGAGAGGTATAGACAGAGAAGAGAGAAGACAGGTATAGACAGAGAAGAGAGAAGACAGGTATAGACAGAGAAGAGAGAAGACAGGTATAGACAGAGAAGAGAGAAGACATATAGACAGAGAAGAGAGAAGACAGGTATAGACAGAGAAGAGAGAAGACAGGTATAGACAGAGAAGAGAGAAGACAGGTATAGACAGAGAAGAGAGAAGACAGATATAGACAGAGAAGAGAGAAGACAGGTATAGACAGAGAAGAGAGAAGACATATAGACAGAGAAGAGAGAAGACAGATATAGACAGAGAAGAGAGAAGACAGGTATAGACAGAGAAGAGAGAAGACAGATATAGACAGAGAAGAGAGAAGACAGGTATAGACAGAGAAGAGAGAAGACAGATATAGACAGAGAAGAGAGAAGACAGGTATAGACAGAGAAGAGAGAAGACAGGTATAGACAGAGAAGAGAGAAGACAGATATAGACAGAGAAGAGAGAAGACAGGTATAGACAGAGAAGAGAGAAGACATATAGACAGAGAAGAGAGAAGACAGATATAGACAGAGAAGAGAGAAGACAGGTATAGACAGAGAAGAGAGAAGACAGGTATAGACAGAGAAGAGAGAAGACAGGTATAGACAGAGAAGAGAGAAGACATATAGACAGAGAAGAGAGAAGACATATAGACAGAGAAGAGAGAAGACAGATATAGACAGAGAAGAGAGAAGACAGGTATAGACAGAGAAGAGAGAAGACATATAGACAGAGAAGAGAGAAGACATATAGACAGAGAAGAGAGAAGACATATAGACAGAGAAGAGAGAAGACATATAGACAGAGAAGAGAGAAGACAGGTATAGACAGAGAAGAGAGAAGACATATAGACAGAGAAGAGAGAAGACAGGTATAGACAGAGAAGAGAGAAGACAGGTATAGACAGAGAAGAGAGAAGACAGGTATAGACAGAGAAGAGAGAAGACATATAGACAGAGAAGAGAGAAGACAGGTATAGACAGAGAAGAGAGAAGACAGGTATAGACAGAGAAGAGAGAAGACAGGTATAGACAGAGAAGAGAGAAGACAGGTATAGACAGAGAAGAGAGAAGACAGATATAGACAGAGAAGAGAGAAGACAGATATAGACAGAGAAGAGAGAAGACAGATATAGACAGAGAAGAGAGAAGACATATAGACAGAGAAGAGAGAAGACAGATATAGACAGAGAAGAGAGAAGACAGGTATAGACAGAGAAGAGAGAAGACAGGTATAGACAGAGAAGAGAGAAGACAGGTATAGACAGAGAAGAGAGAAGACAGATATAGACAGAGAAGAGAGAAGACATATAGACAGAGAAGAGAGAAGACAGGTATAGACAGAGAAGAGAGAAGACAGATATAGACAGAGAAGAGAGAAGACAGGTATAGACAGAGAAGAGAGAAGACATATAGACAGAGAAGAGAGAAGACATATAGACAGAGAAGAGAGAAGACAGGTATAGACAGAGAAGAGAGAAGACATATAGACAGAGAAGAGAGAAGACATATAGACAGAGAAGAGAGAAGACAGATATAGACAGAGAAGAGAGAAGACAGGTATAGACAGAGAAGAGAGAAGACAGATATAGACAGAGAAGAGAGAAGACATATAGACAGAGAAGAGAGAAGACAGGTATAGACAGAGAAGAGAGAAGACATATAGACAGAGAAGAGAGAAGACAGGTATAGACAGAGAAGAGAGAAGACATATAGACAGAGAAGAGAGAAGACATATAGACAGAGAAGAGAGAAGACAGGTATAGACAGAGAAGAGAGAAGACAGGTATAGACAGAGAAGAGAGAAGACAGGTATAGACAGAGAAGAGAGAAGACAGGTATAGACAGAGAAGAGAGAAGACATATAGACAGAGAAGAGAGAAGACAGATATAGACAGAGAAGAGAGAAGACATATAGACAGAGAAGAGAGAAGACAGATATAGACAGAGAAGAGAGAAGACAGGTATAGACAGAGAAGAGAGAAGACAGGTATAGACAGAGAAGAGAGAAGACAGATATAGACAGAGAAGAGAGAAGACAGGTATAGACAGAGAAGAGAGAAGACAGATATAGACAGAGAAGAGAGAAGACAGATATAGACAGAGAAGAGAGAAGACAGATATAGACAGAGAAGAGAGAAGACAGGTATAGACAGAGAAGAGAGAAGACAGGTATAGACAGAGAAGAGAGAAGACAGATATAGACAGAGAAGAGAGAAGACAGGTATAGACAGAGAAGAGAGAAGACAGATATAGACAGAGAAGAGAGAAGACAGGTATAGACAGAGAAGAGAGAAGACAGGTATAGACAGAGAAGAGAGAAGACAGATATAGACAGAGAAGAGAGAAGACAGATATAGACAGAGAAGAGAGAAGACAGGTATAGACAGAGAAGAGAGAAGACAGGTATAGACAGAGAAGAGAGAAGACAGATATAGACAGAGAAGAGAGAAGACAGGTATAGACAGAGAAGAGAGAAGACAGATATAGACAGAGAAGAGAGAAGACAGATATAGACAGAGAAGAGAGAAGACAGATATAGACAGAGAAGAGAGAAGACAGGGCAGATATAGACAGAGAAGAGAGAAGACAGGTATAGACAGAGAAGAGAGAAGACAGATATAGACAGAGAAGAGAGAAGACAGATATAGACAGAGAAGAGAGAAGACAGGTATAGACAGAGAAGAGAGAAGACAGGGCAGATATAGACAGAGAAGAGAGAAGACAGGGCAGATATAGACAGATCAGATATAGACAGAGAAGAGAGGAGACAGGGCAGATATAGACAGATCAGATATAGACAGAGAAGAGAGAAGACAGGGCAGATATAGACAGATCAGATATAGACAGAGAAGAGAGGAGACAGGGCAGATATAGACAGAGAAGAGAGAAGACAGGGCAGATATAGACAGAGAAGAGAGAAGACAGATATAGACAGAGAAGAGAGAAGACAGATATAGACAGAGAAGAGAGAAGACAGGGCAGATATAGACAGAGAAGAGAGAAGACAGATATAGACAGAGAAGAGAGAAGACAGATATAGACAGAGAAGAGAGAAGACAGGTATAGACAGAGAAGAGAGAAGACAGGGCAGATATAGACAGAGAAGAGAGAAGACAGGGCAGATATAGACAGATCAGATATAGACAGAGAAGAGAGGAGACAGGGCAGATATAGACAGAGAAGAGAGAAGACAGGGCAGATATAGACAGAGAAGAGAGGAGACAGGGCAGATATAGACAGAGAAGAGAGAAGACAGGGCAGATATAGACAGATCAGATATACACAGAGAAGAGAGAAGACAGGGCAGATATAGACAGATCAGATATAGACAGTAGGCTATGGAAGACCATTAGGGTAGTAGAATGGAATGGTCCAATTGGAGCATCAGTTTGAAGGTCAGTGATGTTCACTGATTTTATGGCTGGTTTTATAGGTGTAATCATAAAATGTATATAAATCATATAGGACTATCATTAAAAAATAATGAAGACTATGATATGACTATGATTTACTACTTATTTCTATTTCTTTTTGTTCCACAAGCATTCCTCAACATGTGCTCATGTTGGGTTCCTGGTGTACTGTAGGTCCCGCAGAGCCTCTCACCTGGCTGCCCTCTCTCTGCCAGAAGATAGCAGGTTGAGGGTTTCCTGTTGCCTCACACTGGAAGGTGACGGTCCTCCCCACCGCCACCACCTGGTTCCTGGGCCGCACCACAAACACAGGGGGCACTAGGGGACAGGCAGCGGGCTGTTAACTAACACACTGACACAGCATCGCATAATAACATCAGACAGTGATATTAGACATTACAGTTTCATTTGAATGGAAAACAAAGGAATTTGAATGTAACAGTTATGGTCTCTGTATTTAAATGAGCCTTGGATAAGAATTCAGGCGGTCTCTGTTTAGAGTAGACTTTGGGCGTTGCTGGTGCGTGGAACTGAAAGTCAGGCCATTCCATAATGAAGGCTGTGTAGTGTATATATTAACAGTTTAATGAATAGAGAAAACAGGAGTGTGAACCCCTGTGGGTGTCTGCATTAGCATGGGCAAGGACACAGACCAAAAACATTTACATGGAAATGGGGGATAAATGAGCCATCTGTCCAAGCTGACACCCTCCAATAGGAGCATCCAGGACCAGGCCCAGCCAGGATACATATCCATGCATCTTAATGACAAACTGTTTCAGAGTGAAGCGCTATGTCACCGCCCAATGTCACACACAGAGCCCTGCAGTGACACCGGGCCTCACTGTGCTAATAGGCCTGCGTGGAGGGACACAGCCTGAATGCTGAGGGCCACCGGCTGGGCGATTTACACCTTCATCTCAGAGGACAGCGGGTGCGTACGCCTGGAGAATACAGTATTACTACGCCCCAGACATCTCAACGCTGATACGGGCCAGGTATCACATACATAAAAGCAATCTGCAGCCTGTCACTCCGCATACAGACACAATTTGTCCACAGGTAAGATGGGATATTTGGTAATGCATAAAGCAACACAACAAGGGGGGGGGGGGGTAGTATAATGAAATGATTTGGTTTTACCTTGGATTACTCAGACCATAGAGCAGATTGTTACCCATTAATGTCCTTTTGTCACTGTTGCCCGTGACAACTGAAACATGAGTGCTGATTGGTGGGAGGAGGGTGATGGGAGGAGGATGGAGGGGGTGGTGCTGTGACAGCTTCCTGTTTCTGTCATGGCGTCAGGGTGAATAGGTGACAGGTAACATTTCAACTTACCAGACACAACTAAAAGGAAACAGAAAGACAACAGAACAACACACAAGGCAAAAGATGAATAAATAAATCATAAACAACACCATGAAATACAACAACATGATTAGGAAGGAAGGCAACAATAGGATTTTCCATAAAAGAATCATGTCATTGTTACTGAATGAATATGAGACATGTGGGACCAGTCCAGCGGGAACTGAAGCACATTGATGACTCATTACATATGTCCAAATCATGCAGAAAACCAATGAATTGCAACAACAAACACGTAGTGCATCCATACACTTCCAACAGTATTCTCTGCATGACGTTGTTCCAAGACTCGGTGTTTACCCATGTTTCCTCCAGAGCACATATTAAAAGAAACATCAACAACTAAACAAATACATCATTTTAAGAAAAACAAAACAGAGGTTGAAAAGTGTTTATTCTCCAACCAGGTTGAAAGAAGATGAAGGTGAGCCTCTCCTCTCCTCTCCTCTCCTCTCCTCTCCTCTCCTCTCCTCTCCTCTCCTCTCCTCTATCTCTTGACTAATGAGGTTTTAGTCTCCTGAGGACCAGCCCCTCTCCAACCTCTAAGGGTACAGCCTTGCATATGGACCACCATGCCATAAAACCACAAGGTGAATGTTAACTGTCACTCTCTGGCCATAAATCTTCCCCAGCCAATCAGTCACCTTATCTAATCTGTCTGCCTCAACGGCTCCCACAGAAACATAAACGCTGTCACTCAGAGTAATGACCCTCCCCTCGCCCCTCCCCTCACTTATCACAGACTTTAAATGCCGATAAGGCTCACTTCAAAAGGTATGTATCTGTGTGTCGTACCAAGAAGAAATCTCTCTCTCTCTCTCACACACGCACGCACGCAAAAACACACACACACACACACGCACACACAAAACTCCCCACACACACCTCCCCACACACACACCTCCCTACAGACACCTCCCCACACCAGCCTCCCTAAAGACCCATCCCCACAGACAACTCTCTACAGACACCTCTCTACAGACACCTCCCCACAGACACCTCTCTACAGACACCTCTCTACAGACACCTCCCTACAGACATGTCCTTACAGACACCTCCCTACAGACACCTCCTCACAGACACCTCCCCACAGACACCTCCCTACAGACACCTCCCCACAGACACCTCCCCACAGACACCTCCCTACAGACACCTCCCTACAGACACCTCCCTACAGACACCTCCCTACAGACACCTCCCCACAGACACCTCTCTACAGACACCTCTCTACAGACACCTATCTACAGACACCTCCCTACACACACCTCCCCACAGACACCTCTCTACAGACACCTCCCCACAGACACCTCTCTACAGACACCTCCCTACAGACACCTCCCTACAGACACCTCTTTACAGACATCTCTCTACAGTCACCTCCCTACAAACCTCTCCCCACAGACACCTCTCTACAGACACCTCCCCACAGACACCTCTCTACAGACACCTCTCTACAGACACCTCCCTACATACACCTCCCCACAGACACCTCTCTACAGACACCTCCCTACAGACACCTCCCTACAGACACCTCCCTACAGACACCTCTTTACAGACACCTCCCTACAGACATGTCCTTACAGACACCTCCCTACAGACACCTCCCCACAGACACCTCCCCACAGACACCTCCCTACAGACACCTCCATACAGACACCTCCCCACAGACACCTCCCTACAGACAACTCCCTACAGACACCTCCCTACAGACACCTCCCCACAGACACCTCTCTACAGACACCTCTCTACAGACACCTATCTACAGACACCTCCCTACACACCCCTCCCCACAGACACCTCTCTACAGACACCTCCCCACAGACACCTCTCTACAGACACCTCCCTACAGACACCTCTTTACAGACATCTCTCTACAGACACCTCCCTACAAACCTCTCCCCACAGACACCTCTCTACAGACACCTTTCTACAGACACCTCCCCACAGACACCTCTCTACAGACACCCATCTACAGACACCTCCCTACAGACATGTCCTTACAGACACCTCCCTACAGACACCTCCCCACAGACACCTCCCCACAGACACCTCCATACAGACACCTCCCCACAGACACCTCCCCACAGACACCTCCCCACAGACACCTCCCTACAGACAACTCCCTACAGACACCTCCCTACAGACACCTCCCCACAGACACCTCTCTACAGACACCTATCTACAGACACCTCCCTACACACCCCTCCCCACAGACACCTCTCTACAGACACCTCCCCACAGACACCTCTCTACAGACACCTCCCTACAGACACCTCTTTACAGACATCTCTCTACAGACACCTCCCTACAAACCTCTCCCCACAGACACCTCTCTACAGACACCTTTCTACAGACACCTCCCCACAGACACCTCTCTACAGACACCCATCTACAGACACCTCCCTACAGACACCTCCCCACAGACACCTCTCTACAGACACCTCCCTACAGACACCTCCCTACAGACACCCCCCTACAGACACCTCCCTACAGACACCTCCCCACAGACACCTCTCTACAGACACCTCCCCACAGACACCTCTCTACAGACACCTCCCCACAGAGACCTCCCTACAGACACCTCCCCACAGACACCTCTCTACAGACACCTCTCTACAGACACCTCTCTACAGACACCTCCCTACAGACACCTCTCTACAGACACCTCCCCACAGACACCTCTCTACAGACACCTCCCCACAGACACCTCTCTACAGACACCTCCCTACAGACACCTCCCCACAGCCACTCTCTATACACACCTCCCTACAGACACCTCCCTAAACCAACCTCAATACAGCCGCTCTCTACAGACACCTCTCTACAGACCTCTCATTACAGACACCTCCCTACAGACACTTCCCTACAGACACCTCCTTACAGATACCTCTCTACAGACACCTCCCTACAGACAACTCCCTACAGACACCTCCCCACAGACACCTCTCTACAGACACCTCCCTACAGACACCTCCCTACACCAACCTCAATACAGCCGCTCTCTACAGACACCTCCCTACAGATACCTCTCTATAGACACGTCCCTACACCAAACTCCCTACAGACAACTCCTTACAAACACCTCTCTACAGACACCTCCCTATAGACAACTCCCTACAGACGCCTCCTTACAGACACCTCCCTACAGACACCTCCCTACATACACACTTCCATTCATGTGTATTTAAGCCTTTAGCGAGGCAACCCTACCTCTGACATGCTGCTGTGATCACAGTGGTGGACCTTGGAACCTGGGGAGAGGTCAGCTCTAAACCTGTCTGGAACCTGGGGAGAGGGGTCAGCTCTAAACTGTATGTAACCTGGGGGGAGAGGTCAGCTCTAAACCTGTATGTAACCTGGGATGAGGGGTCAGCTCTAAACCGGCCTGGAACCTGGGGGGAGAGAACAGCTCTAAACCTGTATGTAACCTGGGGGGAGAGGTCAGCTCTAAACCTGTATGGAACCTAGGGGGAGAGTTCAGCTCTAAACCTGTATGTAACCTGGGGGGAGAGGTCAGCTCTAAACCTGTATGTAACCTGGGGGGAGAGGTCAGCTCTAAACCTGTATGTAACCTGGGGGGAGAGGTCAGCTCTAAACCTGTCTGGAACCTGGAGAGAGATCAGCTGTCAACCTTTCTGGAACCTGGGGAGAGGTCAGCTGTCAACCTTTCTGGAACCTGGGGGTGAGGGGTCAGCTCTAAACCGTCCTGGAACCTGGGGGGAGGGGTCAGCTCTAAACCTGTATGTAACCTAGGGGAGAGATCAGCTCTAAACCTGTATGTAACCTGGGGGAGAGGTCAGCTGGAGAGAGGTCAGCTGTCAAACTTTCTGGAACCTGGGGGTGAGGGGTCAGCTCTAAACCTGTATGTAACCTGGGGGGAGAGGTCAGCTCTAAACCGGCCTGGAACCTGGGGTGAGGGGTCAGCTCTAAACCTGTATGTAACCTGGGGGGAGAGGTCAGCTCTAAACCTGTATGTAACCTGGGGTGAGGGGTCAGCTCTAAACCTGTATGTAACCTGGGGGGAGAGGTCAGCTCTAAACCGGCCTGGAACCTGGGGTGAGGGGTCAGCTCTAAACCTGTATGTAACCCGGGGGGAGAGGTCAGCTCTAAACCTGTATGTAACCTGGGGGGAGAGGTCAGCTCTAAACCGGCCTGGAACCTGGGGTGAGGGGTCAGCTCTAAACCTGTATGTAACCTGGGGGGAGAGGTCAGCTCTAAACCTGTATGTAACCTGGGGTGAGGGGTCAGCTCTAAACCGGCCTGGAACCTGGGGGGAGAGAACAGCTCTAAACCTGTATGGAACCTAGGGGGAGAGTTCAGCTCTAAACCTGTATGTAACCTGGGGGGAGAGGTCAGCTCTAACCCTGTATGTAACCTGGGGGGAGAGGTCAGCTCTAAACCTGTATGTAACCTGGGGGGAGAGGTCAGCTCTAAACCTGTATGTAACCTGGGGGGAGAGGTCAGCTCTAAACCTGTCTGGAACCTGGGGAGAGGTCAGCTGTCAACCTGTATGGAACCTGGGGGGAGAAATCAGCTCTAAACCTTTCTGGAACCTGGGGGTGAGGGGTCAGCTCTAAACCGGCCTGGAACCCGGGGGGAGAGATCAGCTCTAAACCTGTATGGAACCTGGGGGGAGAAATCAGCTCTAAACCTGTATGGAACCTGGGGGGAGAGGTCAGCTCTAAACCTGTATGGAACCTGGGGAGAGGTCAGCTCTAAACCTGTATGTAACCTGGGGGGAGAGGTCAGCTCTAAACCTGTATGGAACCTAGGGGGAGAGGTCAGCTCTAAACCTGTCTGGAACCTGGGGAGAGGTCAGCTGTCAACCTTTCTGGAACCTGGGGGTGAGGGGTCAGCTCTAAACCTGCCTGGAACCTGGGGTGAGGGGTCAGCTCTAAACCTGTATGTAACCTGGGGGGAGAGGTCAGCTCTAAACCTGTATGTAACCTGGGGTGAGAGGTCAGCTCTAAACCTGCCTGGAACCTGGGGGGAGAGATCAGCTCTAAACCTGTCTGGGTCAAAACTGTGTGGGGGCTAAGATGGCACGTGGCGCTGGGGCTGGAGTGTATGTGTGTTTCTGTGTCAGGTTCTATCTGTGATCTTATCAGATGGAGTGGGGGGACCATGTAGCCCTCTGCCCACTGGGGGGTCTTCTGTGTGCCAGGGACCCTGCAGAGTGGTTCATAGGGACTGGAGCAAGGCTGCTGCCGTTCAATAGATCATAGATCA
>NC_060191.1:64343078-64353078 GCF_021184085.1 Oncorhynchus gorbuscha | reverse complement strand
AGAACAAAAACACTATCTGTCCATTCTGGAATGAATGAGCCAAACAAACCAGCATATAACTATTTTAAGATTTCACTTTGGAGTCATGATAAATGAGTATAATACTTTTGATTCAACCAAAAACAATTCAAATGAATATACTGTTCACATAACATATTGTAATCAATAAAATATTGAATCACGTTTCCAGCTACAGGTCGCAATACTGTGACGCTGTGAACTTTCCTTCTTGATCCAAGCCCGATCTAAACCCGATCCAAGCCCGATCTAAACCCGATCCAAGCCTGATCCAAGAACTTAAATGGGGCTTCAGTACCCTCATCTGGGAGTTACTGGCAGAGCTTTGAATTCTCAGAATGTTGACATGAATTCCAAATAGGAGCAGAATATCTCATTTACTCCAGTGTAATACACCGTCTGAGCCAACAATTCACTACCACTGAAATTACATTAAACCAGTGGCAAGTGTCTAAGAAATCTTACTCAACACATCAGCAGCCTTCCTGTCCTGAATGTTTTTGTAAATAAACATGTTATTTGTGCCTTAATCTCTCCCTTTGGGTTCCTTCCCTCCTTCCTGTCATCCCCTGTGATCTGACAAGACACTCATAATAATTTTTAAATCGATAACACATATGGCAGATCAGTCGTTTAATGTGCTTTGCTCTCCTGACAAGCATCAGACCGGAAACAAATATGACATGACAAAAACCTCTCTCCTTCTCCTTCTCCCTCTTCCTCTTCCTCTACCTCCCTAGCTAGAGGAGGCAAACACTTCCTTTAGTTATTAAGTGGCACAAAGTCTTTGATGATGCACTCTATATACTGTGAGATGCCCCACCTCATCCTTCATGCTTCCTCTAATACAGGGTCTCACCTCATCCTTCATGCTTCCTCTAAAACAGGGTCTCACCTCATCCTTCATGCTTCCTCTAATACAGGGTCTCACCTCATCCTTCATGCTTCCTCTAAAACAGGGTCTCACCTCATCCTTCATGCTTCCTCTAAAACAGGGTCTCACCTCATCCTTCATGCTTCCTCTAAAACTGGGTCTCACCTCATCCTTCATGCTTCCTCTAAAACAGGGTCTCACCTCATCCTTCATGCTTCCTCTAATACAGGGTCTCACCTCACCCTGCATGCTTCCTCTAATACAGGGTCTCACCTCATCCTGCATGCTTCCTCTAATAGAGGGTCTCGCCTCATCCTTCATGCTTCCTCTAATACAGGGTCTCACCTCATCCTGCATGCTTCCTCTAATACAGGGTCTCACTAATACAGGGTCTCACTAACCAAGGCAATGATCACAAATCAGTCATAACGTGGCTAATAGGCAAGCATATGTATTTACGTAGCAAACTAAAAACACAGAGCCTAACATTAGCTAGATAGCTAGCTAGCTAGCTGCTAGGACGATGTCATGCCATTGGAGGACTGGGTGAGTGACTGACTTTTTCCCCTCATATCATTTTTTTGGTGGCTAAACACAGCTAACAGGTGTCATTTGGTTAGCTTGCAAGGACTTGAACGACTGTCATCCAGTTAGCATATCTCTTGCATTCGCAACAATTCACAAAAAATAATAGTTATTCAAGATCGCTCAAGATAACATGCAAACAGCCTAACCAGCTTTGCTACGGCAAGCAAAATGGTCAGAGTGAGGTGTGTTTGGAATTAGCTAGCTAGCTAGCAAGCCAACTTTAGCCAGTTATCTTGGGTGCTTGGTTTGGACAAGCATGCATTGGCAGACAACCTGCAGAAGGATGAGGGGCCTATAATTCCCTATTGTTTATCCGTGCAATTTTGACAGCCAACAAGCTGAAAATGTCTGAGTGGGTTTATCTAATGTTCATTCATTAGATTTTAGCTCATCTTGCTCTGGTTAGCATCAGTTGTTGATCTTGTTGTTGTTGATGTGTATAACTGAGTGAGAGAGAGCCTATCATTTCATGGTTGTTTGATCAATAGGACTGTAAAGTTCCCAAATGTAAGAGGACTCCTGGGGTGTTTACACATTTGTAGAAATCCAATCAGGCGTATTTTGTGGCTTTTGGCGAATGCGTTCTAGTGATCTAAAGTCGCACTGCTGCAACGGCCTGTAATCACAAGGTCCAGTTCAAAGTGAGTGATGGCAGGGCCTACTGCCTGTAATCACAAGGTCCAATTCAAAGTGAGTGATGGCAGGGCCTACTGCCTGTAAACACACAGTCCAGTTCAAAGTGAGTGATGGCAGGGCCTACTGCCTGTAAACACAGTCCAGTTCAAAGTGAGTGATGGCAGGGCCTACTCCAGTTCAAAGTGAGTGATGGCAGCCTGCCTAAACACACAGTCCAGTTCAAAGTGAGTGATGGCAGGGCCTACTGCCTGTAAACACACAGTCCAGTTCAAAGTGAGTGATGGCAGGGCCTACTGCCTGTAAACACACAGTCCAGTTCAAAGTGAGTGATGGCAGGGTCTACTGCCTGTAAACACACAGTCCAGTTCAAAGTGAATTATGGCAGGGCCTACTGCCTGTAAACACACAGTCCAGTTCAAAGTGAATTATGGCAGGGCCTACTGCCTGTAAACACACAGTCCAGTTCAAAGTGAATTATGGCAGGGCCTACTGCCTGTAAACACACAGTCCAGTTCAAAGTGAGTGATGGCAGGGCCTACTGCCTGTAAACACACAGTCCAGTTCAAAGTGAATTATGGCAGGGCCTACTGCCTGTAAACACACAGTCCAGTTCAAAGTGAATTATGGCAGGTCTGTGTGGTAAATGGCTTGTTTGAATAAAGGTCTACTGTGTCTCTCATTGGCAATTTGTATTTGTATTTTTTTTCTTGATGAAGTTATTAGTGGATATATTGATTAAGTTATTGACAGGAGGGTTTAATCATGCTCCTCAAAGTAACCAACACATCACTGGCCTGTGTAGTGCAGAAATAAATAATTGCAGAGAACAAACATGTGAAGATTGGGTTCTGTATTAGTACTGAGAGGGGGTGGTGGTATCGGGGTGATGGGGGATTTTTTTGTCCCATCTCTTCATAGCTCTCGAGGACTGCTGGGAATACAATTTTACACTCTGACCTCACAACACAAACCTCTACTACCCAAACCCCCCACTATCCTCCCATCTACCTCATCCTAGCTCAATTCCCATCTCGTTCTGCTCCAGTGGTGACTCACTTCAGCCCCTCAATATACACCTCCCTACCCTGCTAACCCCATCCCCTGTGTACTGAACCACCTTCTATCCCCCTCCTTCCCTCTGCTCCCCAATATTCACATTAACCTGCTGCTAAATGACCCCAGTGTTCCACCTGCGTGGCTCCCAGGAGGTTTAAGGGTTGGGGGGATCCAGGCCCCCTTGTTCTACTGAATGACTCCTTTCTACTCTGTGACCAGCTGCTTTCTGTTCTCACTGTGTTTATAGGATGTACAATGGAGAGAGACACACAGAAGCTCCCCACAGGCCTACCACCGCCTCTAAAGGAATGTCCTCGCTCCTATGGATGCCGTGAAGGGAATTGATTATCATTGAGCTCCCATGTGTAAAGTGTAAGATCCTCTATGGATTTTTAGATGGCCTTTATTACAAATCAATAAGCTAATTGAGAAAGAATGGGTGAAAGTAATAACTTTTCAGGCTCTAGAATTGAATGTTATAATTGCATTGAGGTTTAGCTAAATTACGTCTAAGGTGCCAAAACTCACCTTAACCCATATTACTAGAGAGACTGAAACATCTGGAAGAATCAGCATACCTTTCAGCAATAGAGGCTCGACAACAGGACCACCATACCGAACAATGTACAGGACTGTGCAAGTTAACTGGTGCGTTGACCTTCGTTAACCTGCACAGTATTTTACTAGATTAAGTAACAGAGTTGTGTGGTCTTACCGTGGACGGTGAGGGTGGCCGACGCCTCCGCCCTGCCCACCATGTTCTCTGCCATGCAGGTGTAAGAACCCACGTCTGCAGAGGTCAGACGACGGATCTTCAGGGTGTGGTCCTCACGGATCTCATATCTGGAATATTCACACGGAATCGGTCAAACACGCGCACACACCACATACCTTACAGTATGTGCTGATCATCAGACAGACAAAAGGGAGCAAGGCATTAATAGAAAGAGAGAAAGGGATTGTGTTAAAGGGGGCCAGAAGATGAGTCATACAGTACAGTACCTTCCCTTGGGCAGGTCTCCGTCCTCTTTCCTCCAGCGGACGGTGGGAACTGGGTCACCCCGGGCCTCACACCTGAACTCCACGCTCTGGTCCACCAGCACCACCTGGCTGCCGGGACGCTTCATAAAGCTGGGTCGCTCTGCAGAGAGAGATGACATAGCTCAGGACTATTCAGTAAAAAGTAGAGCATAGTATATCATAGCACAGTATATCATAGCACAGTATATCATAGCATAGTATATCATATCATATCAGTATATCATATCATAACATAGAATAGTATAGCATAGTATATCATAGCATAGTATATCATATCATATCAGTATATCATATCATAGCATAGAATAGTAGAGCATAGTATATCATAGCATAGTATATCATATCATATCAGTATATCATATCATAGCATAGAATAGTAGAGCATAGTATATCATAGCATAGTATATCATATCATATCAGTATATCATATCATAGCATAGAATAGTAGAGCATAGTATATCATAGCATAGTATATCATATCATATCAGTATATCATATCATAGCATAGAATAGTAGAGCATAGTATATCATAGCATAGTATATCATAGCATAGTATATCATAGCACAGTATATCATAGCATAGTATATCATAGCATAGTATATCATAGCATAGTATATCATAGCATAGTATATCATAGCACAGTATATCATAGCATAGTATATCATAGCACAGTATATCATAGCATAGTATATCATAGCACAGTATATCATAGCATAGTATATCATAGCACAGTATATCATAGCACAGTATATCATAGCACAGTATATCATAGCATAGTATATCATAGCATAGTATATCATAGCATAGTATATCATAGCACAGTATATCATAGCATAGTATATCATATCATAGCATAGTATAGCATAGCGTAGTATAGTATAACATATCATTGCATTGCATAGTATGTCACATCACAGCATAGCATAGTATAGCATAGCATAGTTCATCATATTATAGTATACCATAGCATAGTAGAGCATTAACTGACTTGCCTAGTTAAATAAAGGTTTAAAAAAATAGCATAGTATTGTATATCATAGCATAGTATATAATTGTATAGTATAGCATAGTATAGTATATCCTAGTATAGTATGTGACTGTACTGTATCTTTAGCACTTTATGGGGATTGAACTATCCTGCCGATCAGTCATATTGTAGCAGAGTCTCAGTGCTAACATTAGCAGTGTGTTTTAGTAATCACAGCTACCCTCGTTGCCCTTTGTCCTGATTATCTGAGAGGTCCTGTAAAATCCTGCTGTTGCAGTCAATTACCCCAACCTTCCAGCAGGGATTCAAATAAAAATGAATGTTGGAAAAAGCTTCTGAAATGAAAACAGATAGCCATCTAACCACCCCTGCCCCCTCGAGTCCAGTTCAGCTACCACTCCCTCTCCCTCCCCAGCCTCTATCCCCTCAGCAGAGACACACATCAACACACAGAGCTTCCCCATGGGGAACATGTAGCAGATGTCCTAATACCTTTAATCACCTTCTCCTCCAACATTTGTTTTCTAATATGTCCCAAGGCTCAACAATTGCAGCTCAATAGTTTGACCTCCCTTTTCTCAACTCTCTACCCTTTCTTCTCTCTCCTCTCTCTCCCCTTCCTCCTCTCTGCTCTCTCCCTCCCCTCCCTCCTCACATTCCCCCTCCTCATGTCCCTCCCTCCCTCCCCCCTCTCTCCCTCCCCTCTCTCCTCACATCCCCTTCAGTTTTGGCTTGAAAAAGTCCTCAGTAAGTGTCTGGGGTTGTCGTGAGTTTTTCTGTTGTGTTGTTTACTCAAATAGGCAAAGCCATAGGTATAGTCTGAACTCTTTGAAGTCATTTCCATATATAATAATGTATCTTAGGTGGGAAAGAAGAATATGTGTATGTTAGCGTGGGCCCTGTTGGAGGGGAGGTTGAGAGGCCTAGTCGGGCAGGAAGTAGAGGAAGTGGAGAGGACAGTCAGAAGTTCAGCCGACAGAGTACAAACTGACACAACGGAGAGCTGTGGGGTCAAAGGTCAGTCGTGGTGGAATGTGGCACAGCTGGCCAGAGGAGAGGTGCTGAGGTCAGGATGGGTGGGTGGGAGGGCGGGGGGTCAGTAGAGGGGAAAAGGGGGGTCATTAGAGAGGTTTGGGGCTCCTGGGGGAGAAAAGGGGGTCAGGGGGCTCCTGGGGCAGTTCATGGTTAACTGAAGGCTATGTCACACTCCTCTTGAATGGGTCGATGACACCCTTCACTGTACACAAACACACAGAGAGAGAGAGGGAGAGAGAGAGACAGAATGAGAGAGAGAGAGAGAGAGAGAGAGAGAGAGAGAGAGAGAGAGAGAGAGAGAGAGAGAGAGAGAGAGAGAGAGAGAGAGAGAGAGGCAGTGAGACAGAGAGAGAGAGGCAGAGAGAGAGAGAGACAGAGAGACAGAGAGACAGAGAGACAGAGGGAGAGAGAGGCAGTGAGACAGAGAGAGAGAGAGAGAGAGAGAGAGAGAGAGAGAGAGAGAGAGAGAGAGAGAGAGAGAGAGAGAGAGAGAGAGAGAGAGAGGCAGTGAGACAGAGAGAGAGACAGAGGCAGAGACAGAGAGAGAGAGAGAGAGAGAGAGAGAGAGAGAGAGAGAGAGAGAGAGAGAGAGACAGAGAGAGAGAGAGACAGAGACAGAGAGAGGTAAGTAAGACAGAGAGAGAGGCAGTGAGACAGAGAGAGAGGCAGAGGCAGAGGCAGAGGCAGAGACAGAGTCAGTGACAGTGAGAGAGAGAGATAAACTGTGAGGAAGGTTACTTACCGAGCACAGTGAGCTCAGCGATCTCACTCTCCCTCTCTCCCACCATATTGGTCCCGACACACACATACTTCCCAGCATCGCCTTTTCTGGCATTGGTTATCATCAGCTTTCCTCCCCGGATCTGAGGAACGAGAGAAAGGGTCAGACCTTGAGAGGACAAAACTACACGCCTAACATTGCAAAACATTCTCTCAGTATAAAAGCGCTGTATTTCCTCACCCATGAAGTTTACAGTCTTCACAAAACCATGACCAAAGGAATTCAGAGTTTAAAAAAAATCCATCTGTCATGTTTTGATGGGATTATAAACTCACAAATTAATCTTAGTGAGCCATGTATGTCCTGAGGTCCCAGTGATAGAAAGCCAAAGTACTGTACTACTGTACTAACTGCGGTACCTATCCAACCATTCTATGCTATTCTCATTCTACCTGTGGCTTTATCAGACAGTCTGTTCCTGCTCAGGGCTTGTCTGGCCAAACATCCCTTCCCCAAACCTAGAAAGCCACAGCTCCCTGAGGGAACACCTGAGGCAGGGAAGAGTGGAAGCATTACTCCAGACACAAATGACTTCCAGCAATCTCCCCAACCGTACTGAGAAGAAGAAAACTGAGCTTTTACTTGAGTATTTTCTCATGCATACATACAGAGACACATACTAACACATGCATACATATAGAGACACATACTAACACATGCATACATACAGAGACATACTAACACATGCATACATACAGAGACACATACTAACACATGCATACATACAGAGACATACTAACACATGCATACATACAGAGACATGCTAACACATGCATACATACAGAGACACATACTAACACATGCATACATACAGAGACATACTAACACATGCATACATACAGAGACACATACTAACACATGCATACATACAGAGACATACTAACACATGCATACATACAGAGACATGCTAACACATGCATACATACAGAGACACATACTAACACATGCATACATACAGAGACATACTAACACATGCATACATACAGAGACACATACTAACACATGCATACATATAGAGACACATACTAACACATGCATACATATAGAGACACATACTAACACATGCATACATACAGAGACATACTAACACATGCATACATACAGAGACACATACTAACACATGCATACATACAGAGACATACTAACACATGCATACATACAGAGACATGCTAACACATGCATACATACAGAGACACATACTAACACATGCATACATACAGAGACATACTAACACATGCATACATACAGAGACACATACTAACACATGCATACATACAGATACATACTAACACATGCATACATACAGAGACACATACTAACACATGCATACATACAGATACATACTAACACATGCATACATACAGAGACACATACTAACACATGCATACATACAGATACATACTAACACATGCATACATATAGAGACACATACTAACACATGCATACATACAGAGACACATACTAACACATGCATACATACAGAGACACATACTAACACATGCATACATACAGATACATACTAACACATGCATACATACAGAGACACATACTAACACATGCATACATACAGAGACACATACTAACACATGCATACATACAGAGACACATACTAACACATGCATACATACAGACAGACACATACTAACACATGTATACATACAGAGACACATACTAACACATGCATACATACAGAGACACATACTAACACATGCATACATACAGACGCATACTAACACATGTATACATACAGAGACACATACTAACACATGCATACATACAGAGACACATACTAACACATGCATACACCCACACACTAAAAGGTGTGTTTTGTATCCAGGACAAGGTGGGTGTGATGGCTGTTATTTCCCAGGGATTTGATTACAGGCCAGGAGAGGTGCTTTGTTCTCAGGCACTGGGTGAGGCAGCCCGGCCCCTCTCAGGTCCTAGTCAGCTGACAGCTATGCCAGTCAGAGTAGCAGCACACAATAGCACGGGGCACCACTGATCTGCCTGCTCCAAGGGGGCTTAAGGGTTTAAGGGTCACACACCTAAGCCCACAAGAAGACAGACCCCCACCCCGAGGCCTGTAACAGACCCCTTTATTCAAAACCCACCAAGGTGTGTGTGTGTGGGTCTTTCACTGGCTGTCTTCAGTCAACACACTCCTACACATGTATCAACTTCATGACACACTATCCAACATCTCACAAAATCTATTTAACTGTGGTCTGCATGTGAAGGAATGGGGCCTCACTTTTATTATCCCACTAGCCTAATTAAGAGTGACACCTTGTTCAGGAGCAAAACAATCCACATGAAGTCTGCTAGGTAGGGGAAGGACAGGTTCTAAGAACAGGGGAGTATAGAAATAGAATGTCAGAAGGTTCTCAGTGGAACAACACATCTGTGGTGTGCAGCCTAACAGCTTATCTGGGAGGAGCAGAGACACGGAGAGGTAGTCTAATTGCCACAACTAATAAATCCCCCTACAAACAAAAATCCTCCACTCTCGCTCCTCCACTTAAATAAATAGCTGTGCATCAACACTACCCATCCAAGCTGACAGAGTTTGAGAGGATGTGCAGAGAGGAATGGGAGAAACTCAGGCTGTAACCGAACAAAACGTGGAAGAAGTTAAGACATCTGAATACTTTCTGAAGGCACTGTAGACGGCCTACACATAGAGAGACAGAGGAGCACTGTAGACGGTCTACACATAGAGAGACAGAGGAGCACTGTAGACGGCCTACACATAGAGAGACAGAGGAGCACTGTAGACGGCCTACACATAGAGAGACAGAGGAGCACTGTAGAGAGACAGAGGAGCACTGTAGACAGCCTACACATAGAGAGACAGAGGAGCACTGTAGACGGCCTACACATAGAGAGACAGAGGAGCACTGTAGACGGCCTACACATAGAGAGACAGAGGAGCACTGTAGACGGCCTACACGTAGAGAGACAGAGGAGCACTGTAGACGG
>NC_060191.1:64273389-64342578 GCF_021184085.1 Oncorhynchus gorbuscha | reverse complement strand
CTGTAGACGGTCTACACATAGAGAGACAGAGGAGCACTGTGTAGACGGCCTACACATAGAGAGACAGAGGAGCACTGTAGGCGGCCTACACATAGAGACAGAGGAGCACTGTAGACGGCCTACACATAGAGACAGAGGAGCACTGTAGACGGCCTACACATAGAGAGACAGAGGAGCACTGTAGACGGCCTACACATAGAGAGACAGAGGAGCACTGTAGACAGCCTACACATAGAGAGACAGAGGAGCACTGTAGACGGCCTACACATAGAGAGACAGAGGAGCACTGTAGACGGCCTACACATAGAGAGACAGAGGAGCACTGTAGACGGCCTACACATAGAGAGACAGAGGAGCACTGTAGACGGCCTACACATAGAGAGACAGAGGAGCACTGTAGACGGCCTACATAGAGAGACAGAGGAGCACTGTAGACGGCCTACACATAGAGAGACAGAGGAGCACTGTAGACAGAGGAGCCTACACATAGAGAGACAGAGGAGCACTGTAGACGGCCTACACATAGAGAGACAGAGGAGCACTGTAGACGGCCTACACATAGAGAGACAGAGGAGCACTGTAGACGGCCTACACTGTAGAGAGACAGAGGAGCACTGTAGACGGCCTACACATAGAGAGACAGAGGAGCACTGTAGACGGCCTACACATAGAGAGACAGAGGAGCACTGTAGACGGCCTACACATAGAGAGACAGAGGAGCACTGTAGACGGCCTACACATAGAGAGACAGAGGAGCACACGGCCTACACATAGAGAGACAGAGGAGCACTGTAGACGGCCTACACGTAGAGAGACAGAGGAGCACTGTAGACGGCCTACACATAGAGAGACAGAGGAGCACTGTAGACGGCCTACACGTAGAGAGACAGAGGAGCACTGTAGACGGCCTACACATAGAGAGACAGAGGAGCACTGTAGACGGCCTACACATAGAGAGACAGAGGAGCACTGTAGACGGCCTACACATAGAGAGACAGAGGAGCACTGTAGACGGCCTACACATAGAGAGACAGAGGAGCACTGTAGACGGCCTACACGTAGAGAGACAGAGGAGCACTGTAGACGGCCTACACATAGAGAGACAGAGGAGCACTGTAGACGGCCTACACATAGAGAGACAGAGGAGCACTGTAGACGGCCTACACGTAGAGAGACAGAGGAGCACTGTAGACGGCCTACACATAGAGAGACAGAGGAGCACTGTAGACGGCCTACACATAGAGAGACAGAGGAGCACTGTAGACGGCCTACACATAGAGAGACAGAGGAGCACTGTAGACGGCCTACACATAGAGAGACAGAGGAGCTGTAGACGGCCTACATAGAGAGACAGAGGAGCACTGTAGACGGCCTACACATAGAGAGACAGAGGAGCACTGTAGACGGCCTACACATAGAGAGACAGAGGAGCACTGTAGACGGCCTACACATAGAGAGACAGAGGAGCACTGTAGACGGCCTACACATAGAGAGACAGAGGAGCACTGTAGACGGCCTACACATAGAGAGACAGAGGAGCACTGTAGACGGCCTACACGTAGAGAGACAGAGGAGCACTGTAGACGGCCTACACATAGAGAGACAGAGGAGCACTGTAGACGGCCTACACATAGAGAGACAGAGGAGCACTGTAGACGGCCTACACATAGAGAGACAGAGGAGCACTGTAGACGGCCTACACATAGAGAGACAGAGGAGCACTGTAGACGGCCTACACATAGAGAGACAGAGGAGCACTGCCTAGACATAGAGAGACGAGCACTACACATAGAGAGACAGAGGAGCACTGTAGACGGCCTACACATAGAGAGACAGAGGAGCACTGTAGACGGCCTACACATAGAGAGACAGAGGAGCACTGTAGACGGCCTACACATAGAGAGACAGAGGAGCACTGTAGACGGCCTACACATAGAGAGACAGAGGAGCACTGTAGACGGCCTACACATAGAGAGACAGAGGAGCACTGTAGACGGCCTACACATAGAGAGACAGAGGAGCACTGTAGACGGCCTACACGTAGAGAGACAGAGGAGCACTGTAGACGGCCTACACATAGAGAGACAGAGGAGCACTGTAGACGGCCTACACATAGAGAGACAGAGGAGCACTGTAGACGGCCTACACATAGAGAGACAGAGGAGCACTGTAGACGGCCTACACGTAGAGAGACAGAGGAGCACTGTAGACGGCCTACACTAGAGAGACAGAGGAGCACTGTAGCGGCCTACACATAGAGAGACAGAGGAGCACTGTAGACGGCCTACACATAGAGAGACAGAGGAGCACTGTAGACGGCCTACACATAGAGAGACAGAGGAGCACTGTAGACGGCCTACACATAGAGAGACAGAGGAGCACTGTAGACGGCCTACACATAGAGAGACAGAGGAGCACTGTAGACGGCCTACACGTAGAGAGACAGAGGAGCACTGTAGACGGCCTACACATAGAGAGACAGAGGAGCACTGTAGACGGCCTACACCGTAGAGAGACAGAGGAGCACTGTAGACGGCCTACACGTAGAGAGACAGAGGAGCACTGTAGACGGCCTACACATAGAGAGACAGAGGAGCACTGTAGACGGCCTACACGTAGAGACAGAGGAGCACGGCCTACACGTAGAGAGACAGAGGAGCACTGTAGACGGCCTACACATAGAGAGACAGAGGAGCACTGTAGACGGCCTACACGTAGAGAGACAGAGGAGCACTGTAGACGGCCTACACATAGAGAGACAGAGGAGCACTGTAGACGGCCTACACGTAGAGAGACAGAGGAGCACTGTAGACGGCCTACACAGAGAGACAGAGGAGCACTGTAGACGGCCTACACGTAGAGAGACAGAGGAGCACTGACAGAGGAGCAGACGGCCTACACATAGAGAGACAGAGGAGCACTGTAGACGGCCTACACATAGAGAGACAGAGGAGCACTGTAGACGGCCTACACATAGAGAGACAGAGGAGCACTGTAGACGGCCTACACATAGAGAGACAGAGGAGCACTGTAGACGGCCTACACATAGAGAGACAGAGGAGCACTGTAGACGGCCTACACATAGAGAGACAGAGGAGCACTGTAGACGGCCTACACATAGAGAGACAGAGGAGCACTGTAGACGGCCTACACATAGAGAGACAGAGGAGCACTGTAGACGGCCTACACATAGAGAGACAGAGGAGCACTGTAGACGGCCTACACATAGAGAGACAGAGGAGCACTGTAGACGGCCTACACATAGAGAGACAGAGGAGCACTGTAGACGGCCTACACATAGAGAGACAGAGGAGCACTGTAGACGGCCTACACATAGAGAGACAGAGGAGCACTGTAGACGGCCTACACATAGAGAGACAGAGGAGCACTGTAGACGGCCTACACATAGAGAGACAGAGGAGCACTGTAGACGGCCTACACACATAGAGAGACAGAGCAGGAGCACTGTAGACAGAGGAGCACTACGGCCTACACATAGAGAGACAGAGGAGCACTGTAGACGGCCTACACATAGAGAGACAGAGGAGCACTGTAGACGGCCTACACATAGAGAGACAGAGGAGCACTGTAGACGGCCTACACATAGAGAGACAGAGGAGCACTGTAGACGGCCTACACATAGAGAGACAGAGGAGCACTGTAGACGGCCTACACATAGAGAGACAGAGGAGCACTGTAGACGGCCTACACATAGAGAGACAGAGGAGCACTGTAGACGGCCTACACATAGAGAGACAGAGGAGCACTGTAGACGGCCTACACATAGAGAGACAGAGGAGCACTGTAGACGGCCTACACATAGAGAGACAGAGGAGCACTGTAGACGGCCTACACAGAGACAGAGGAGCACAGACATAGAGAGACAGAGGAGCACTGTAGACGGCCTACACATAGAGAGACAGAGGAGCACTGTAGACGGCCTACACATAGAGAGACAGAGGAGCACTGTAGACGGCCTACACATAGAGAGACAGAGGAGCACTGTAGACGGCCTACACATAGAGAGACAGAGGAGCACTGTAGACGGCCTACACATAGAGAGACAGAGGAGCACTGTAGACGGCCTACACATAGAGAGACAGAGGAGCACTGTAGACGGCCTACACATAGAGAGACAGAGGAGCACTGTAGACGGCCTACACATAGAGAGACAGAGGAGCACTGTAGACGGCCTACACATAGAGAGACAGAGGAGCACTGTAGACGGCCTACACATAGAGAGACAGAGGAGCACTGTAGACGGCCTACACATAGAGAGACAGAGGAGCACTGTAGACGGCCTACACATAGAGAGACAGAGGAGCACTGTAGACGGCCTACACATAGAGAGACAGAGGAGCACTGTAGAGAGACAGAGGAGCCTACACATAGAGAGACAGAGGAGCACTGTAGACGGCCTACACATAGAGAGACAGAGGAGCACTGTAGACGGCCTACACATAGAGAGACAGAGGAGCACTGTAGACGGCCTACACATAGAGAGACAGAGGAGCACTGTAGACGGCCTACACATAGAGAGACAGAGGAGCACTGTAGACGGCCTACACATAGAGAGACAGAGGAGCACTGTAGACGGCCTACACATAGAGAGACAGAGGAGCACTGTAGACGGCCTACACATAGAGAGACAGAGGAGCACTGTAGACGGCCTACACATAGAGAGACAGAGGAGCACTGTAGACGGCCTACACATAGAGAGACAGAGGAGCACTGTAGACGGCCTACACATAGAGAGACAGAGGAGCACTGTAGACGGCCTACACATAGAGAGACAGAGGAGCACTGTAGACGGCCTACACATAGAGAGACAGAGGAGCACTGTAGACGGCCTACACATAGAGAGACAGAGGAGCACTGTAGACGGCCTACACATAGAGAGACAGAGGAGCACTGTAGACGGCCTACACATAGAGAGACAGAGGAGCACTGTAGACGGCCTACACATAGAGAGACAGAGGAGCACTGTAGACGGCCTACACATAGAGAGACAGAGGAGCACTGTAGACGGCCTACACATAGAGAGACAGAGGAGCACTGTAGACGGCCTACACATAGAGAGACAGAGGAGCACTGTAGACGGCCTACACATAGAGAGACAGAGGAGCACTGTAGACGGCCTACACATAGAGAGACAGAGGAGCACTGTAGACGGCCTACACATAGAGAGACAGAGGAGCACTGTAGACGGCCTACACATAGAGAGACAGAGGAGCACTGTAGACGGCCTACACATAGAGAGACAGAGGAGCACTGTAGACGGCCTACACATAGAGAGACAGAGGAGCACTGTAGACGGCCTACACATAGAGAGACAGAGGAGCACTGTAGACGGCCTACACTGTAGAGAGAGACAGAGGAGCACTGTAGACGGCCTACACATAGAGAGACAGAGGAGCACTGTAGACGGCCTACACATAGAGAGACAGAGGAGCACTGTAGACGGCCTACACATAGAGAGACAGAGGAGCACTGTAGACGGCCTACACATAGAGAGACAGAGGAGCACTGTAGACGGCCTACACATAGAGAGACAGAGGAGCACTGTAGACGGCCTACACATAGAGAGACAGAGGAGCACTGTAGACGGCCTAGAGAGACAGAGGAGCACACGTAGAGAGACAGAGGAGCACTGTAGACGGCCTACACGTAGAGAGACAGAGGAGCACTGTAGACGGCCTACACGTAGAGAGACAGAGGAGCACTGTAGACGGCCTACACGTAGAGAGACAGAGGAGCACTGTAGACGGCCTACACGTAGAGAGACAGAGGAGCACACGGCCTACACGTAGAGACAGAGGAGCACTGTACGGCCTACACGTAGAGAGACAGAGGAGCACTGTAGACGGCCTACACGTAGAGAGACAGAGGAGCACTGTAGACGGCCTACACGTAGAGAGACAGAGGAGCACTGTAGACGGCCTACACGTAGAGAGACAGAGGAGCACTGTAGACGGCCTACACGTAGAGAGACAGAGGAGCACTGTAGACGGCCTAGTAGAGAGACAGAGGAGCACTGTAGACGGCCTACACGTAGAGAGACAGAGGAGCACTGTAGACGGCCTACACGTAGAGAGACAGAGGAGCACTGTAGACGGCCTACACGTAGAGAGACAGAGGAGCACTGTAGACGGCCTACACGTAGAGAGACAGAGGAGCACTGTAGACGGCCTACACATAGAGAGACAGAGGAGCACTGTAGACGGCCTACACGTAGAGAGACAGAGGAGCACTGTAGACGGCCTATACGTAGACAGACAGAGGAGCACTGTAGACGTCCTACACGTAGAGAGACAGAGGAGCACTGTAGACGGCCTACACATAGAGAGACAGAGGAGCACTGTAGACGGCCTACACGTAGAGAGACAGAGGAGCACTGTAGACGGCCTACACATAGAGAGACAGAGGAGCACTGTAGACGGCCTACACATAGAGAGACAGAGGAGCACTGTAGACGGCCTACACATAGAGAGACAGAGGAGCACTGTAGACGGCCTACACATAGAGAGACAGAGGAGCACTGTAGACGGCCTACACATAGAGAGACAGAGGAGCACTGTAGACGGCCTACACATAGAGAGACAGAGGAGCACTGTAGACGGCCTACACATAGAGAGACAGAGGAGCACTGTAGATGGCCTACACATAGAGAGACAGAGGAGCACTGTAGACGGCCTACACATAGAGAGACAGAGGAGCACTGTAGACGGCCTACACATAGAGAGACAGAGGAGCACTGTAGACGGCCTACACATAGAGAGACAGAGGAGCACTGTAGACGGCCTACACGTAGAGAGACAGAGGAGCACTGTAGACGGCCTACACATAGAGAGACAGAGGAGCACTGTAGACGGCCTACACGTAGAGAGACAGAGGAGCACTGTAGACGGCCTACACATAGAGAGACAGAGGAGCACTGTAGACGGCCTACACGTAGAGAGACAGAGGAGCACTGTAGACGGCCTACACGTAGAGAGACAGAGGAGCACTGTAGACGGCCTACACGTAGAGAGACAGAGGAGCACTGTAGACGGCCTACACGTAGAGAGACAGAGGAGCACTGTAGACGGCCTACACGTAGAGAGACAGAGGAGCACTGTAGACGGCCTATACGTAGACAGACAGAGGAGCACTGTAGACGGCCTACACGTAGAGAGACAGAGGAGCACTGTAGACGGCCTACACGTAGAGAGACAGAGGAGCACTGTAGACGGCCTACACGTAGAGAGACAGAGGAGCACTGTAGACGGTCTACACGTAGAGAGACAGAGGAGCACTGTAGACGGCCTACACGTAGAGAGACAGAGGAGCACTGTAGACGGCCTACACGTAGATAGACAGAGGAACACTGTAGACAGTCTACACGTAGAGAGACAGAGGAGCACTGTAGACGGTCTACACGTAGAGAGACAGAGGAGCACTGTAGACGGTCTACACGTAGAGAGACAGAGGAGCACTGTAGACGGCCTACACGTAGAGAGACAGAGGAGCACTGTAGACGGTCTACACGTAGAGAGACAGAGGAGCACTGTAGACGGCCTACACGTAGAGAGACAGAGGAGCACTGTAGACGGCCTACACGTAGAGAGACAGAGGAGCACTGTAGACGGCCTACACATAGAGAGACAGAGGAGCACTGTAGACAGTCTACACGTAGAGAGACAGAGGAGCACTGTAGACGGCCTACACGTAGAGAGACAGAGGAGCACTGTAGACGGCCTACACGTAGAGAGACAGAGGAGCACTGTAGACGGCCTACACGTAGAGAGACAGAGGAGCACTGTAGACAGTCTACACGTAGAGAGACAGAGGAGCACTGTAGACAGCCTACACATAGAGAGACAGAGGAGCACTGTAGACGGCTTACACATAGAGAGACAGAGGAGCACTGTAGACAGCCTACACATAGAGAGACAGAGGAGCACTGTAGACGGCCTACACGTAGATACACAGAGGAGCACTGTAGACGGCCTACACATAGAGAGACAGAGGAGCCCGGTAGACAGCCTTCACGTAGAGACAGAGGAGTTGTTACTGTTTGTTTGAAGTATCGTCATGTTAGTGTTTGTTTGAAGTATCGTTATGTTACTGTTTGTTTGAAGTATCGTTATGTTACTGTTTGTTTGAAGTATCGTTATGTTACTGTTTGTTTGAAGTATCGTCATGTTACTGTTTGTTTGAAGTATCGTTATGTTACTGTTTGTTTGAAGTATCGTCATGTTACTGTTTGTTTGAAGTATCGTTATGTTACTGTTTGAAGTATCGTTATGTTACTGTTTGTTTGAAGTATCGTCATGTTACTGTTTGTTTGAAGTATCGTTATGTTACTGTTTGTTTGAAGTATCGTTATGTTACTGTTTGTTGAAGTATCGTTATGTTACTGTTTGTTTGAAGTATCGTCATGTTACTGTTTGAAGTATCGTTATGTTACTGTTTGAAGTATCATTATGTTACTGTTTGTTTGAAGTATCGTTATGTTACTGTTTGTTTGAAGTATCGTTATGTTACTGTTTGAAGTATCGTTATGTTACTGTTTGAAGTATCGTTATGTTACTGTTTGTTTGAAGTATCGTCATGTTAGTGTTTGTTTGAAGTATCGTTATGTTACTGTTTGTTTGAAGTATTGTTATGTTACTGTTTGAAGTATCGTTATGTTACTGTTTGTTTGAAGTATCGTTATGTTACTGTTTGTTTGAAGTATCGTTATGTTACTGTTTGAAGTATCGTTATGTTACTGTTTGAAGTATCGTTATGTTACTGTTTGAAGTATCGTTATGTTACTGTTTGAAGTATTGTCATGTTAGTGTTTGTTTGAAGTATCGTTATGTTACTGTTTGAAGTATCGTTGTTACTGTTTGTTTGAAGTATCGTTATGTTACTGTTTGAAGTATCGTTATGTTACTGTTTGTTTGAAGTATCGTTATGTTACTGTTTGAAGTATCGTTATGTTACTGTTTGAAGTATCGTTATGTTACTGTTTGTTTGAAGTATCGTCATGTTACTGTTTGTTTGAAGTATCGTTATGTTACTGTTTGTTTGAAGTATCGTTATGTTACTGTTTGTTTGAAGTATCGTTATGTTACTGTTGAAGTATCTTTATGTTACTCTTTGTTTGAAGTATCGTTATGTTACTGTTTGTTTGAAGTATCGTCATGTTAGTGTTTGTTTGAAGTATCGTCATGTTAGTGTTTGTTTGAAGTATTGTCATGTTACTGTTTGTTTGAAGTATCGTTATGTTACTGTTTGTTTGAAGTATCGTTATGTTATTGTTTGTTTGAAGTATCGTTATGTTACTGTTTGTTTGAAGTATCGTTATGTTACTGTTTGTTTGAAGTATCGTTATGTTACTGTTTGTTTGAAGTATCGTCATGTTAGTGTTTGTTTGAAGTATCGTTAAGTTACTGTTTGTTTAAGGGAGAGCTTAACAGCTAAAGCACTGGGACACTCACAAAGGCACAAGGTCAGGTCATGTCAGACCACGTAGGGCAGAAAGAGGGAGGTGGACTGGAGATCCTAATTGAGGTCCCATAGGGCCGTTGACATGAGGATCCACTCCATCAGTTTTCCCACCTCTGCGTGTAGGTGGCACTGTCCCATTCCTCTCAGGCATATTTAGAGGGCCTGGGCAACAGGGGGCCTCTGGAGTGAGCCAGTGTGAATGGAGAGGCCTTCCTTTCTCTCTGCACCTTTCTTTGTCTCTGTGTATACCACCTCCACAGGAGGCTGCTGAAGGCAGAAACAATCTCACCATTATCCTGCATCACAGGGAGATGGCTCTATCCCAACACCGTCTTTTGGTAATGCTGATAGTGTGAAACCCAGACTCAGCATGCGTTGTGGCGGCATTCATGCAGCATTTCATTTTCTAGGCCGATAATCACCCTCAACTACTAAACAAAAGAGTGGGAAGACAATGCAGGGCATGTCTGCAGTCTGTCCCATTGCTGACTGATTCCCTCCATACAGCAACATCAAATTAGTTCCGCCTCAAACTGTTGAGCTGGA
This sequence comes from Oncorhynchus gorbuscha, assembly GCF_021184085.1. Classification (NCBI taxonomy): domain Eukaryota; kingdom Metazoa; phylum Chordata; class Actinopteri; order Salmoniformes; family Salmonidae; genus Oncorhynchus; species Oncorhynchus gorbuscha. Next base: position 64,332,555 of record NC_060191.1, on the reverse strand, counting down.
TGCCTTTTTGTTCTGTTCCATTATAAGGCCTTCATGCCCTTGACAGACCTGTTTTGCACAGGTGTGACAAATGCCTCCATCTGCTCTCAGTGGAGTAGCGGTTTGACAAAGAAAAGACCCTTGCTGTGTGTCTGTTTATTGACTGTGGCGGCTGTTTCACCACAACAGCCAGTGCAGAGATCTCAGTGTGAATAGACTATAAAGCATTTGTTCACATATCTTTCTAACATAGAGTCAGGGGGCAGGGCTAACATAGATAGGAGGAGTCAGGGGGCAGGGCTAACATAGACAGGAGGAGCCAGTGATGGCAGGGCTAACATAGACAGGAGGAGCCAGGGATGGCAGGGCTAACATAGACAGGAGGAGCCAGGGATGGCAGGGCTAACATAGACAGGAGGAGCCAGGGATGGCAGGGCTAACATAGACAGGAGGAGCCAGGGATGGCAGGGCTAACATAGACAGGAGGAGTCAGGGGGCAGGGCTAACATAGATAGGAGGAGTCAGGGGGCAGGGCTAACATAGACAGGAGGAGCCAGTGATGGCAGGGCTAACATAGACAGGAGGAGCCAGGGATGGCAGGGCTAACATAGATAGGAGGAGCCAGGGATGGCAGGGCTAACATAGATAGGAGGAGTCAGGGGGCAGGGCTAACATAGATAGGAGGAGTCAGGTGACCCTCTCTTTCTAAAATTATCCGCCGCAATTGTTGCAACCCTTATTACTAGCCTGTTCAACCTCTCTATCGTATAGTCTGAGATCCCTAAAGATTGGAAAGCTGCTGCAGTCATCTCCCTCTTCAAAGACCCAAACTGTTACAGACCTATATCCATCCTGCCTTTCTAAAGTCAAGTTAATTAACAAACAGATCGCTGACTATTTCGAATCCCACCGTACCTTCTCAGCTATGCAATCTGGTTTCCGAGCTGGTCATGGGTGCACCTCAGTCACGCTCAAGATCCTAAACTATATTATAACCGCCATCAATACAAGACAATACTGTGCAGCCATCTTCATCTACCTGGTCAAGGCTTTGGACTCTGGGTTCAATTCTCGGGTTGACTCTTTTCTCTGTATACATCAATGATGTCGCTCTTGCTGCGGGTGATTCTTTGATCCACCTCTATGCAGACAACTCCATTCTGGATACATCTGGCCCTTCTTTGGACATTATGTTAACTAACCTCCAAATGAGCTTCAACACCATACAACACTCCTTCCGTGGCCTCCAACTGCTCTTAATTGCTAGTAAAACAAAATGCATGCTCTTCAACTGATCGCTGCCCGCACCCGCACTAGCATCACTAATCTGGATGGTTCTGACTTAGAATATGTGGACAACTACAAATACCTAGGTGTCTGGTTAGACTGTAAAATCTCCTTCCAAACTCACATTAAGCATCTCCAATCCAAGTTAAATCTAGAATGGGCTTCCTATTTCGCAACAAAGCATCCTTCACTCATGCTGCCAAACATACCCTCGTAAAACTGACAATCCTACCGATCCTTGACTTCGGCGATGTCATTTACAAAATAGCCACCAACACTCTACTCAACAAATTGGATGCAGTCTATCACAGTGCCATCTGTTTTGTCACTAAAGCCCCATATCCTACCCCCCACTGTGACCTGTATGCTCTCGTTGGCTGGACCTCGCTACATATCCGTCGTCAAACCCACTGGCTCCAGGTCATCTATAAGTCTCTGCTAGGTAAAGCCCCGCCTTATCTCAGCTCACTGGTCACCATAGCAACACCCACCTGTAGCACGCACTAGCAGGTATATTTCACTCATTAAATATAAGCATTTCTCCCTCATTAAATATAAGCATCAGCTGTCAGATTAGCTTAACGATCACTGTACCTGTACATAGCCCATCTGTAAATAGCCCACCCAACTACCTCATCCCCATATTTACATTTTTTTTCCCTTTTTGCACCCCATGACCTCTACTTGCACATCATCATCTGCACATCTATCAATCCAGTGTTAATTGCTAAATTGTAATTATTTTGCCACTATGGCCTATTTATTGCCTTATCTCCCTAATTTTACTACATTTGCACACACTGTATATAGATTTTCCTATTTTGTTATTGACTGTACATTTGTTTATCCCATGTGTAACTCTGTGTTGTTGTTTTTGTCACACTGCTTTGCTTTATCTTGGCCAGGTCGCAGTTGTAAATGAGAACTTGTTCTCAACCGGCATACATGGTTAAATAAAGGTGAATTAAACATTTTCAAAAAAAAGAATCCCACCCCAGCCGTTCCAACAAGTCCACGTAGAGTGCTGAGGTTCTTTGAAGAGCCTCCTCAGCTGTTATCCACATCCACATGCATGTCCTCCCGTCACCTCTCATCTCTTCCCTGTCCCAGCCCATCTTCCCTCTGGCCCAGCCTCAGCTCTAATGCCATACCACTGACACACCCACTCTGACAGGCATACAGCACAGGGCATCACGCTGCTTTCGATTGGCATTCACAGATCAGCCCGTCCATTCACCTGTCCGTCAGCACAGTCCATTACACGTGGATGGCCCTGGTTTGTGTGTAGAGCCGTTTTAAGTGTCCATGTGGGACCAGTCATTCTGTGAGGAAGGGACACATCCCACACAGCACTGTTAAATCTCTCCCTAACCAGACAGTTGTTGTGTGCTGTCATTCCTTCCCAAGGCCCAGCTCTGCAGAATTCAGGCTATGGACATCACCAGTCAAATACTGGTTTACAATGAAATTTCACAGATCACTACAGATAATGACACACACAACACAGAGCGGATGTTATTGTGGAAATAGCATATAAACAGCAGGGCTGGCAAAATGTGTTCTGTTTCAACAGAGTGAAACCTCATTATGGGAAAGGCCATGTGTATGATCACTGGGCAGTTAGACACACTGGGCAGTTAGACACACCTATGATCACTGGGCAGTTAGACACACCTATGATCACTGGGCAGTTAGACACACCTATGATCACTGGGCAGTTAGACACACCTATGATCACTGGGCAGTTAGACACACCTATGATCACTGGGCAGTTAGACACACCTATGATCACTGGGCAGTTAGACACACCTATGATCACTGGGCAGTCAGACACACCTATGATCACTGGGCAGTCAGACACACCTATGATCACTGGGCAGTCAGACACACCTATGATCACTGGGCAGTTAGACACACATATGATCAGTGGACAGTTAGACACACTGGGCAGTTAGACACACCTATGATCAGTGGGCAGTTAGACACACTGGGCAGTTAGACACACCTACAATCACTGGGCAGTTAGACACACCTGCTCTGCTCTATCCTCAAACCACCTCTCTAGAGCCATTGATTGATGAGGGTATTGTTACCATGCTGGTGAACAGTGTGTGTGTGTGTGTGTGTGTGTGTGTGTGTGTGTGTGTGTGTGTGTGTGTGTGTGTGTGTGTGTGTGTGTGTGTGTGTGTGTGTGTGTGTGTGTGTGTGTGTGTGTGTGTGTGTGTGTGTGTGTGTGTCAGCCTGACTGAGCCTGAGAGTAAGGGTGTAGCTGGCACTGGGTCAGGGGAGGGGCATTATGGGCCAGGTGTCTTTGAGTGAAGCGACCCTGATGACAGGAGAGAGCAGGCTTTGTTCTCACATAAGGAGAAATGACAGGTCCCGACAAAGTTACAGTGGCGAACACACACCCACTTACATACACACACCCACTTACATACACACACACGCACGCACGCACGCACGCACGCACGCACGCACGCACGCACGCACGCACGCACGCACACACACACACACACACACACACACACACACACACACACACACACACACGTAATGTTGTGCATGTGCAACCACAGCCAATAAACTGGCTCCGAGGTGCTTATCAGTAACTGCTGGCTGAATTCAGAGACAGATATGATTCGATTCAATTTCCACGAGATTATGCGCTTTCAATTATGCTCTGAAACTGCCAGCCGCTTCTTTTTAATCTTCCCCCGGTGCAGCTAGTGGGGGGCTGAAGGCGGGGGACAGGCTATCACGCTGTTTATGAGTAAGAGTTGTGATTAGGAGAACACCCTAAGGCAGTGTTCAGTCATGTCAATAGTACTGAACACATCCATGGCTGGGCGTTCTGGGCTCAGGATGGAGCTGTATCAGCTGTCATGTCAATAGTACTGGACACATCCATGGCTGGGCGATCTGGACTCAGGATGGAGCTGTATCAGCTGTCATGTCAATAGTACTGGACACATCCATGGCTGGGCGTCTGGGCTCAGGATGGAGCTGTATCAGCTGTCATGTCAATAGTACTGGACACATCCATGGCTGGGCGATCTGGACTCAGGATGGAGCTGTATCAGCTGTCATGTCAATAGTACTGGACACATCCATGGCTGGGCGTCTGGGCTCAGGATGGAGCTGTATCAGCTGTCATGTCAATAGTACTGAACACATCCATGGCTGGGCGTTCTGGGCTCAGGATGGAGCTGTATCAGCTGTCATGTCAATAGTACTGAACACATCCATGGCTGGGCGTTCTGGGCTCAGGATGGAGCTGTATCAGCTGCATGTACCATAACATGCCCAGAGAGGAGCACAGTGTCATGATAAAGTACATAGGAGGAAAATGGTTCTAATTACCGCTGGTTGTCTTTATGTAAACAGAGTTGCAGTTTGCTGTTAATTGTCCAGACCATACTGTAACGTTGGCTAACTGATCCATTCAAGGCCTGGGGCTAATCATCCTTACTGATCAATTCGGGGCCTGGCTAATCATCCTTACTGATCCCTTCTGGGCCTGGCTAATCATCCTTACTGACCCCTTTTGGTTCTGGATAATCATCCCTACTGATCCCTTCTGGGTCTGGCTAATCATCCTTACCTATCCCTTCTGGGCATGGCTAATCATCCTTACAGATCCCTTCTGGGCATGGCTAATCATCCTTACCTATCCCTTCTGGGCATGGCTAATCATCCTTACCCATCCCTTCTGGACATGGCTATTCATCCTTAATGATTCCTTCTGGGCATGGCTAATCATCCTTGCTGATCCCTTCTGGGCCTGGCTAATCATCCTTACTGATCCCTTCTGGGCATGGCTAATCATCCTTACTGATCCCTTCTGGGCCTGGCTAATCATCCTTACTGACCCCTTTTGGTTCTGGATAATCATCCCTACTGATCCCTTCTGGGTCTGGCTAATCATCCTTACCTATCCCTTCTGGGCATGGCTAATCATCCTTACCTATCCCTTCTGGGCCTGGCTAATCATCCTTACCCATCCCTTCTGGGCATGGCTAATCATCCTTACAGATCCCTTCTGGGCATGGCTAATCATCCTTACCCATCCCTTCTGGGCATGGCTAATCATCCTTAGTGATTCCTTCTTGGCATGGCTAATCATCCTTACCTATCTATCCCTTTTGGGCATGGCTAATCATCCTTACCTATCCCTTCTGGGCATGGCTAATCATCCTTACTGATCCCTTCTGGGCCTGGCTAATCATCCTTATCTATCCCTTCTGGGTCTGGCTAATTTAAAAAATATATTTTTTATTTCACCCTTATTTAAAATAAAATAAAAATTGGTGGCTGGTCTTGAACGCTGTATAAATCAGATAGAGAGGGAAAGTCTCCAATCCCTCAGCGCTGCGGAGACCAAATTTCCTCTTTTTCAGAAACTGTTTCATGTCATCATAGTAGTGAGTGTTTGTTCTACTGGCTGATGTTACTCAGCAGGATCCTAATCAATGTTGATGCTTGACTAATGAACCAAGACTAATTATGAGACTCGCTCATTAAATGTTACAACATCTGCAGTTTGCTGATTTGGAGTTATAAATCGTTATTGGTGAAACAACAGGGGACAAATCAATAATTGTAAGGTTAACACTGACATTAATCTGGTATGAAATACTTTGATGAACATAACATCTCAATCTCACACACAACCAGTTCCACTCACAGTGATTCGTTCATCTCTGTCATCGATGTTGGCACTGTCCTTCTTCCAGGATATGCTAGGTTCAGGATGCCCGCGAGGGGGCATACACTCTAGGACTGCAGGCTCGCCCGCTGCCACCATCACATCTGCAGGATTCTGTCTGAAGTCATCACGTAGTACTGCAGAAAGAGATGGAGAGAAACGGGTTACCGTGAGTTCAAGCAGCGGCAGAGATGAGCTTTGACACAAAGGGCATAATAACACCAAAACCAGTCACTACAGTTAGACATGACTGTAGATTTGACATACCTCACTCAGATGCATTGTACCATCTACAGACCACAACACTGATCTGCAGCAACAACATAATGACAAAAGGAAACCGCTGCTGTGTTATCATAACCTATAATTGGGTACTGTCACCGATTCGTCACCACGTGGACATGGCCACAGTGACCACTTCCATCAGAGAAGACTATACAGGACCAGGGATCGTCATACCACAAACAGCTGGACCACTGGCCACAGATTGGAGTGTCTTCCCCTACCCACAAGGCCTTGTTGACAATGAGATAAACATGTGTGCATCCAAACATGAGCGGCTTTGACCAGTCATCTCTCCTCTTTACCACCTCACACTGTCTCTCTGTGTCAGCCTACTGAGTGTGTGAGTGACACACTTTGACCAGTCATCTCTCCTCTTTACCACCTCACACTGTCTCTCTGTGTCAGCCTACTGAGTGTGTGAGTGACACACTTTGACCAGTCATCTCTCCTCTTTACCACCTCACACTGTCTCTCTGTGTCAGCCTACTGAGTGTGTGAGTGACACACTTTGACCAGTCATCTCTCCTCTTTACCACCTCACACTGTCTCTCTGTGTCAGCCTACTGAGTGTGTGAGTGACACACTTTGACCAGTCATCTCTCCTCTTTACCACCTCACACTGTCTCTCTGTGTCAGCCTACTGAGTGTGTGAGTGACACACTTTGACCAGTCATCTCTCCTCTTTACCACCTCACACTGTCTCTCTGTGTCAGCCTACTGAGTGTGTGAGTGACACACTTTGACCAGTCATCTCCCCTCATTACCACCTCACACTGTCTCTCTGTGTCAGCCTACTGAGTGTGTGAGTGACACACTTTGACCAGTCATCTCTCCTCTTTACCACCTCACACTGTCTCTCTGTGTCAGCCTACTGAGTGTGTGAGTGACACACTTTGACCAGTCATCTCTCCTCTTTACCACCTCACACTGTCTCTCTGTGTCAGCCTACTGAGTGTGTGAGTGACACACTTTGACCAGTCATCTCTCCTCTTTACCACCTCACACTGTCTCTCTGTGTCAGCCTACTGAGTGTGTGAGTGACACACTTTGACCAGTCATCTCTCCTCTTTACCACCTCACACTGTCTCTCTGTGTCAGCCTACTGAGTGTGTGAGTGACACACTTTGACCAGTCATCTCTCCTCTTTACCACCTCACACTGTCTCTCTGTGTCAGCCTACTGAGTGTGTGAGTGACACACTTTGACCAGTCATCTCTCCTCTTTACCACCTCACACTGTCTCTCTGTGTCAGCCTACTGAGTGTGTGAGTGACACACTTTGACCAGTCATCTCCCCTCATTACCACCTCACACTGTCTCTCTGTGTCAGCCTACTGAGTGTGTGAGTGACACACTCTGACCTATCATCTCCCCTCATTACCACCTCACACTGTCTCTGTGTCAGCCTACTGAGTGTGTGAGTGACACACTTTGACCAGTCATCTCTCCTCATTACCACCTCACACTGTCTCTCTGTGTCAGCCTACTGAGTGTGTGAGTGACACACTTTGACCAGTCATCTCTCCTCTTTACCACCTCACACTGTCTCTCTGTGTCAGCCTACTGAGTGTGTGAGTGACACACTTTGACCAGTCATCTCTCCTCTTTACCACCTCACACTGTCTCTCTGTGTCAGCCTACTGAGTGTGTGAGTGACACACTTTGACCAGTCATCTCTCCTCTTTACCACCTCACACTGTCTCTCTGTGTCAGCCTACTGAGTGTGTGAGTGACACACTTTGACCAGTCATCTCTCCTCTTTACCACCTCACACTGTCTCTCTGTGTCAGCCTACTGAGTGTGTGAGTGACACACTTTGACCAGTCATCTCCCCTCATTACCACCTCACACTGTCTCTCTGTGTCAGCCTACTGAGTGTGTGAGTGACACACTTTGACCAGTCATCTCTCCTCTTTACCACCTCACACTGTCTCTCTGTGTCAGCCTACTGAGTGTGTGAGTGACACACTTTGACCAGTCATCTCTCCTCTTTACCACCTCACACTGTCTCTCTGTGTCAGCCTACTGAGTGTGTGAGTGACACACTTTGACCAGTCATCTCTCCTCTTTACCACCTCACACTGTCTCTCTGTGTCAGCCTACTGAGTGTGTGAGTGACACACTTTGACCAGTCATCTCTCCTCTTTACCACCTCACACTGTCTCTCTGTGTCAGCCTACTGAGTGTGTGAGTGACACACTTTGACCAGTCATCTCTCCTCTTTACCACCTCACACTGTCTCTCTGTGTCAGCCTACTGAGTGTGTGAGTGACACACTTTGACCAGTCATCTCTCCTCTTTACCACCTCACACTGTCTCTCTGTGTCAGCCTACTGAGTGTGTGAGTGACACACTTTGACCAGTCATCTCCCCTCATTACCACCTCACACTGTCTCTCTGTGTCAGCCTACTGAGTGTGTGAGTGACACACTCTGACCTATCATCTCCCCTCATTACCACCTCACACTGTCTCTGTGTCAGCCTACTGAGTGTGTGAGTGACACACTTTGACCAGTCATCTCTCCTCATTACCACCTCACACTGTCTCTCTGTGTCAGCCTACTGAGTGTGTGAGTGACACACTTTGACCAGTCATCTCCCCTCATTACCACCTCACACTGTCTCTCTGTGTCAGCCTACTGAGTGTGTGAGTGACACACTCTGACCTATCATCTCCCTTCATTACCACCTCACACTGTCTCTCTGTGTCAGCCTACTGAGTGTGTGAGTGACACACTCTGACCTATCATCTCCCCTCATTACCACCTCACACTGTCTCTCTGTGTCAGCCTACTGAGTGTGTGTGACACACTTTGACCAGTCATCTCCCCTCATTACCACCTCACACTTTCTGTCAGCCTAATGAGTGTGTGAGTGACACACTTTGACCAGTCATCTCCCCTCATTGCCACCTCACACTTTCTGTCAGCCTAATGAGTGTGTGAGTGACACACTCTGACATGGGGTATAAGAACCGCCTCCAGATACACACATCATCCCCTCTTCATCATCACGTCACTTTCACTTCCTGTTTATCCACACAACCCTGCCACTGACTGATGGAGCCTATGTTTGCATTACAACCCATCTACAGGTATTGCCACTTTAAAAACGGCTGTTGTACAGGGTTCACAACCGTATTGGGAAGTACTGTAATATATACCACTCCCCTCGCTGACATCAGACCCCCTCGCTGACATCAGACCCCCTCGCTGACATCAGACCCCCTCGCTGACATCAGACTCCCTCGCTGATATCAGACCCCCTCGCTGACATCAGACCCCCTCGCTGACATCAGACTCCCTCGCTGACATCAGACCCCCTCGCTGACATCAGACTCCCTCGCTGACATCAGACCCCCTCGCTGACATCAGACCCCCTCGCTGACATCAGACCCCTCGCTGACATCAGACCCCCTCGCTGACATCAGACTCCCTCGCTGATATCAGACCCCTCGCTGACATCAGACTCCCTCGCTGATATCAGACCCCCTCGCTGACATCAGACCCCTCGCTGACATCAGACCCCCTCGCTGACATCAGACCCCCTCGCTGACATCAGACTCCCTCGCTGACATCAGACCCCCTCGCTGACAACAGACCCCCTCGCTGAAATCAGACCCCCTCGTTGACATCAGACCCCCTCGCTGACATCACACCCTCTCCTATAGTCACTCAGAGATGCCTTTTCCCAGTTAAAAGGCCCATTAGTGTGGGGGTGTAGGAGCTTGTGCATCCCTGTCTAATGTCTAATGGATGAGAACAACAGCGGCTGATCTAATGTGACAGAGGGAAATGCTGTTTGAATGGGACCAAATGATCCGTGAGCTGTCTCATTCATCTTGACAACAGCATGATGAATAGAACACAAACCACATCCTATACTCTACAAAGTGCACTACTTTTGACTAGACTTGTCATCAAAAGTAGTGCACTTAGCACTCTATGAAATGTATACCCCACTAACTCAGTCCAGTAACAATATGGAAAAGTATGTATGTCACAGCAGCATTGTAAAAGCTGAGAGGCAGGATGGTTGTGGGCTGCAATCAGAGGGTCAGATCCTAGCTAAAGTCTAGCTCTGCCTCCCCAGCGGTAGTGTTGAAGATAAACTGGAGAGATTTATGAGAGGACAGAAGGTAATGAAAAACCGACAACCCTCCATCTATAGACGGCGTGCCAGTAATCACTTTCCCAGCTCGGGTGTATCTGTCTGTACACACACAAAACATGTTCTCATAAACTACAGGCTGAAATTCTACTCAGCCTAAAGTGTGCAGGGTCAGCACAATGTGTACCTGTGTATGATGGTCCTGGCTATGACTTTATGACTGTTTGTGTATGGAAAGGGAAGGGGGATACCTAGTCAGATGTCCAACTGAATGTATTGAACCGAAATGTGTCTTCCACATTTAACCCCACCCCTCTGAATCCCCTCTGAGGTGCGGGGGGCTGGCTTAATTGACATCCATGTCATCGGTGCCTGGGGAACAGTGGGTTAACTGTCTTGCTCAGGGGAAGAATGACAGATTTTTAACTGGTCAGCTCGGGGATTTGATCGACCTTCCGGTTACTGGACCAATGCTCTAAGTTGACCCTGTATGTGTCTATACTCGTGTGAATGTGTGTGTGTGTGTGTGTGTGTGTGTGTGTGTGTGTGTGTGTGTGTGTGTGTGTGTGTGTGTGTGTGTGTGTGTGTGTGTGTGTGTGTGTGTGTGTGTGTGTGTGTGTGTGTGTGTGTGTGTGTGTGTGTGTGTGTGTGTGTGTTTGGATTACGACCAGAATATTCTCCTCTCCACCATCTCATTTTCATGCCCCTGAACCTGCTCCTAGTCACCATGGTGCACCTCCTCCCCCTCCCTCCACCTACTCCCCCTGAACCTGCTCCTAGTCACCATGGTGCACCTCCTCCCCCTCCCTCCACCTACTCCCCCTGAACCTGCTCCTAGTCACCATGGTGCATCTCCTCCCCCTCCCTCCACCTACTCCCCTGAACCTGTTCCTAGTCACCATGGTGCACCTCCTCCCCCTCCCTCCACCTACTCCCCCCCGAACCTGCTCCTAGTCACCATGGTGCACCTCCTCCCCCTCCCTCCACCTACTCCCCCTGAACCTGCTTCTAGTCACCTCCTCCACCTCCGTCCGCCCCACACAGATCAAAGATAGGCTCACGCCAGGAAACATCAACTTCCTGACAGCCAACAAATTCCTGCATAAACCCTTTAAGCACTTAATTGGCCATCACTGAGATACCCCTCTCTCCCTCTGCCTGCTCCTTGTAGCATGAGGGAGGTGGTTTCTGTATGGCAGTGGGGAGGGGAACCCAATCCCCCTGTAGGAATTGGCTTTCAGATGGAGATATGTGGGAGGTAATGGTTTCTCCAGGCTTCCCTGGCTAATCAGGGGACCCTACACCTTCTCATGTATAGCAGCAGAAAACTATATGACCCCCGTCACAACACAAGTCTCCACATGCGGTGTACACGACTCTAAAGCAATGGGATTTGTATATTTCTTATCTCTTGTTGTTAGTCAGAGGTGTTGTTGATTACAATATAAGCCTCCATGGAAATGCAGGTTTGCAAAAGGAATGTAAAAATAATTGTTTGCACACAACACATATTCTAGCTTGGCAAAATACTCTTAGTCCTCCACATAGCCTAACAACACTCCAGCTGAGTTGTGAATGTGCTCATGAGCGCGGGTCAAAAGAGACAGGGTCGTCCCGCTGAGAAAAAGGAGGATATAAACATAAACATAAACACTGGCTCCATCTGTACAGGCAAGGCCAGGCAGATGGAAATATCATGATCAGAGATGTTGTGTGAGTCAAAGCCTTGACAAGTGCCACAAAATCCTTAAAACTGAAAGATAGCTCTTCACACTCCAAACGATAACAAGGCTACATGAAGGGAGACACTCTCCTCAATTAGAGAACACTAGATGAGAGGAGACTAGAGGACACTAGATGAGAGGAGACTAGAGGAGAGGAGACTAGAGAACACTAGATGAGAGGAGACTGGAGGAGAGGAGACTAGAGAACACTAGAGGAGAGGAGACTAGAGGAAAGGAGACTAGAGGACACTAGATGAGAGGAGACTGGAGGAGAGGAGACTAGAGAACAATAGAGGACAGGAGACTAGAGAACACTAGAGGAGAGGAGACTAGAGGAAGGAGACTAGAGGACAATAGAGGACAGGAGACTAGAGAACACTAGAGGAGAGGAGACTAGAGGAAGGAGACTAGAGGACACTAGATGAGAGGAGACTGGAGGAGAGGAGACTAGAGAACAATAGAGGACATGAGACTAGAGAACACTAGAGGAGAGGAGACTAGAGGGAGGAGACTAGAGGACACTAGATGAGAGGAGACTGGAGGAGAGGAGACTAGAAAACAATAGAGGACAGGACACTAGAGAACAGTAGAGGAGAGGAGATAAGAGGAGAGGAGACTAGAGAACGGACACTAGAGAAAAGGAGACTAGAGGAGAGGAGACTAGAGAACACAAGAGGAGAGGAGACTAGAGAACAATAGAGGACAGGATACTAGAGACCAGTAGAGGAGAGGAAACTACAGAACTGTAGAGGAGAGAAGACAAGAGAACACTAGAGGAGAGGAGACTAGAGGAGAGGAGACTAGAGGAGAGGAGACTAGAGAACACAAGAGGAGAGGAGACTAGAGAACAATAGAGGACAGGATACTAGAGACCAGTAGAGGAGAGGAAACTACAGAACAGTAGAGGAGAGGAGACAAGAGAACACTAGAGGAGAGGAGACTAGGATGCAGTAGAGGAGAGGAGACTAGAGAACAGTAGAGATGAGACCTAATAACACTGGAGGAGAGGAGACTAGGATGCAGTAGAGGAGAGGAGACTAGAGAACAGTAGAGATGAGAACTAATAACACTGGAGGAGAGGAGACTAGGATGCAGTAGAGGAGAGGAGACTAGAGAACACTGGAGGAGAGGACACTAGAGAGACTTTTAACTGGATTCTCTCTGGGTATGGAGTGAGATGAAGGGAGAGAGAGAGGGAGAGAAGGGGAGAGAGAGGAAGGCCAAAGGACAGCTGTCATCCTCTAGTGTTTAAAACAACACAACCAAGTGACCTCCAATCCTCCTCTACATCCCTCACTCCCCCGCCTGGCTCGCTGTCCTCTCTCCTACCCCCCTGACATCTTCCCTCAACAAACACAGCTGATTACTGCACATCACACAGCGCAGCGGACAACCCTGGCAACCTGTATGGGGAGAAACATAATTGTACAAGTGAGAGGTGGAGATGGGGAAAGAAATAAAGAAAGAGAAAAATGGATTAGGGACTGGAGCGAGCCTCTAACTCTTTCGCCAGAACCCCAGTCAGATCCGGAGCCTTGCCAAGAGAGGCTGGCTCTGGTTCCCTGGTCTCTCTGTGAGATCCTCTGTCCCTGTTCTGATTTGAATGGGGGGAGGGATGGCTCTGCTGTGTACTGTCCTGTATGTTTTTGGAATAATGAGCATCCACTTCCATTCTGCCTCTCTCCCCCTCCCTCCCCCTCCCTCATTTGAGCCTACAGCTGTCTCCTATGAGATAGTGTTTCCTGGGCCATTAACAGGGAGGCCAAGCACAGTTTGAATGGGTGTGAGTGTGAGTGCATGTGTATGTGTATGTGTATGTGTATGTGTATGTGTATGTGTATGTGTATGTGTATGTGTATGTGTACTTGTGCGTGTGCGTGTGCGTGTGCGTGTGTGTGTGTGTGTGTGTGTGTGTGTGTGTGTGTACGTGTACGTGTACGTGTACGTGTACGTGTACGTGTACGTGTACGTGTACGTGTGCGTGTGCGTGTACGTGTACGTGTGCGTGTGCGTGTGCGTGTGTACGTGTGCGTGTACGTGTACGTGTACGTGTGCGTGTGCGTGTGCGTGTGCGTGTGCGTGTGTGTATGTGTGTGTGTGTGTGTGTGTGTGTGTGTGTGTGTGTGTGTGTGTGTGTGTGTGTGTGTGTGTGTGTGTGTGTGTGTGTGTGTGTGTGTGTGTGTGTGTGTGTGTGTGTGTGTGTGTGTGTGTGTATGTTCCCTGCATGTCTTAATATGTGGGTATGGGCTAGAGTCACACAGGTCCCAGCATGAAGCCTCCTCTTTGTCCTTCCTGGCTTTTCTCACTGTGCTGCTGATGTGATGATTGGAGGGAACAGCATGCCTGTCAGTCAGACAGTGTCTTTCTAAGGGCATTGGAAGGTATTCTCTATAGCTATAAAGCATCTATAAACAACTATCTTTTTACAAAACAATATTATCCCCAATAAAATGTAAGTATTACAGAAATCGTGTGTGCTAATCAATCTACTATCTTTCCCTGTTCAGAATGGTGTAACAACATGTTTCAATGAGTTGTTGATTAAGAGGAAACTCTGATCTATCATTTTGACAAACAGCTGGCTGAGGAGAGAGAAGCCATTGGTAGGATGCTGCAAGGCTTCTGTCTGGTCTGCAGTGGGACACATCTTCATGGCTCTGCCTGGGTCTGGCTCTGCTCTAACTGTCCAGACCTGACTAATCACTCCCCAGGTTTACAGTAGCACGCTGGGGCTGAGCACAGGCTAACTCAATTAACTCTGATCATCGAGACTCCCTTAGACTAGGTTTTCAACTAGCCCTCGCTGCTACCCAAACTAATGGGTGCCCCGCCCACACACACACACACACACACACACACACACACACACACACACACACACACACACACACACACACACACACACACACACACACACACACACACACACACACACACACACACACACACACACACACACACACACACACACACACACACACACACACTTTTTCTTTCCTGGGGAAATTGAAAACAGATGCTGAAATGTCAAATTAAAATGAGATTCCCGTGCTGTGCCTGCGACATAATGAAAATGAAGACTCAATGCGGCACACAAGCCTGAACGGGAAGATCAAATGAGTATTGTTGAGAGGAAATTAAAGGGATTACAGTCAATTTCCTCAAATAATCTACACAAGTATTGAAAAAATTTCCCATTGGGGAACTTTGGAGCATTTCCTCAAAACAATAGTCAGAGGGAACTTGACAAACCACAGAAGAAGAATCAATAGTCAGAGTGAACATGACTAACCACAGAAGAAGAAACAATAGTCAGAGTGAACATGACTAACCACAGAAGAAGAAACAATAGTCAGAGTGAACATGACTAACCACAGAAGAAGAAACAATAGTCAGAGTTAACATGACTAACCACAGAAGAAGAAACAATAGTCAGAGTGAACATGACTAACCACAGAAGAAGAAACAATAGTCAGAGTGAACATGACTAACCACAGAAGAAGAAACAATAGTCAGAGTGAACATGACTAACCACAGAAGAAGAAACAATAGTCAGAGTGAACATGACTAACCACAGAAGACGAAACAATAGTCAGAGTTAACATGACTAACCACAGAAGAAGAAACAATAGTCAGAGTGAACATGACTAACCACAGAAGAAGAAACAATAGTCAGAGTGAACATGACTAACCACAGAAGAAGAAACAATAGTCAGAGTGAACATGACTAACCACAGAAGAAGAAACAATAGTCAGAGTGAACATGACTAACCACAGAAGAAGAAACAATAGTCAGAGTGAACATGACTAACCACAGAAGAAGAAACAATAGTCAGAGTGAACATGACTAACCACAGAAGAAGAAACAATAGTCAGAGTGAACATGACTAACCACAGAAGAAGAAACAATAGTCAGAGTGAACATGACTAACCACAGAAGAAGAAACAATAGTCAGAGTGAACATGACTAACCACAGAAGAAGAAACAATAGTCAGAGTGAACATGACTAACCACAGAAGAAGAAACAATAGTCAGAGTGAACATGACTAACCACAGAAGAAGAAACAATAGTCAGAGTGAACATGACTAACCACAGAAGAAGAAACAATAGTCAGAGTTAACATGACTAACCACAGAAGAAGAAAAATATAGAAAGGGAAAGTATCCAAGATTGACGAGAGAGAGGAGGAAGCTTGAAGGACAGAAGTCTCTTGTTGCTTGTCCTGGAAGGGAAGTGAATGTGTTGTACTGTGCTGGTCCCTCCTCCTCTCCTCTGTCTTTACGAGGTTAGTCTTGCTCCTGATAAAGTTAACAAATTGTCTTGATTTGGGATTGGCGGGGCTCCACAAGGCAGGGCTGTACGTCGCTGGCCAAACATGGCGGCCCATAAGTAACAGAGGGATTAGAGGTGGCGCAACAGAGAGAGGAGAGAGACTCCACAGCAAACAATGAACATCTGAAATGAGTAATCGCTTCCAGATGTGCATGCTGCTACTTTAGGCTAGGGGTGCTTTCAAAATGGACTCTAACTTGCTCTCATGAGCTCATTCTGAAAGTGACTTCCACCCAGCATCAGCCAACCACTGCTGCTCTGATCAAAGTTTGGGCGGGGCCAGTGGCTGGGGCGGCTGTCAATCATCCTCCATCTGACGGTCTGATGAAGAGAAACAGCTAGGCAGATCGTCTAACATGATCACAGACACTGTTCAGGGAATCCTGAACCTTTCACCGATAGGCGTATTAATTGTATGTTATTACTGTCTGTCAAACAACTGCCCTGTGCCCACTGTCCTGTCACGTATCATGTGGTAGAATGTACGTTAGGATATGGGCTGAAGATGGGTAGGCCTACTTTGAGGCACCGGAAAGACCGACCACCCAGTGGAAGGCTGTGTTGCCTATCACATCCATGTCTCTCACCAGAGTGATGATTTAACCAGCAGGACGGTTCTCCACTCTCTATTTCCACCTCTCACTCACTTCATCTCCCCTCTCTCCTCCTCTTCTCCATTCATCATCACAGAACTAGCTATTTTTCCACATTATATGACTTATTCTGATCAGGGCCTAGGACAGAGATGATTACTATACCAAATGCATGTGATCTTTCTATCAATCTGATTAACAGTGTGTTTGGTTTTGTGTAATAGAAACAGGGAGGTTGTGGACTGGGAAGGCATTGAGACTCTGCTGGTGAGTGTTGTTTAAGCTGTTGACCCAGGGCTGGCCAGTTCTCTGCTAGGCTGTGCTGTGTAGTGAGAGCTCCCATATTGAAACTCTCCATCTCCCCTCCAGCGCTGCCCTACGGTTCCCACACCTCCTGCTCTTTCACTCTGTATTTCTCCATATATCCCTCTCTCGCCCCTTCAGCAGCTGATCCCCTTCTCTTTGCCACCAGCTCCAACTCTCCCAACAGTTTACATCAAAGAGAGGTTCCCATCCATGGTGTGGTAAAACCCTGATCTCCCAAACCCCAGGCTGGTGGGGCAGTGTGGATGAAGCCAATTTGCCAAAGGTACAGTGTACATGTGTGTGTGTGCGTTTGTGTGATGTGTGTTTTAAAGCCCTCACACAGCCCCAAAGATGTCTTCTCATCCCTCTGTCTCCCTCCATCCCTCTCCCCTTTCCTCCCTCCTGACACCACCACCAGAGAGATGATATTGGACATGGCAGCTTCCTGTTTCTCTATTTCTCTCGTTCCTGTGCCATGCAGAATGGCTCTTACAGTCACCACACTCATAGCAGAATGGCTCCTACCATCACCATACTCACAGCAGAATGGCTCTTACCATCACCACAGAATGGTTCTTACCATCACCACACTCACAGCAGAATGGTTCTTACCATCAACACACTCACAGTAGAATGGTTCTTACCATCACCACACTCACAGTAGAATGGTTCTTACCATCAACACACTCACAGTAGAATGGTTCTTACCATCAACACACTCACAGTAGAATGGTTCTTACCATCAACACACTCACAGTAGAATGGTTCTTACCATCAACACACTCACAGTAGAATGGTTCTTAACATCAACACACTCACAGTAGAATGGTTCTTAACATCACCACACTCACAGTAGAATGGTTCTTACCATCACCACACTCATAACAGAATGGTTCTTAACATCACCACACTCACAGCAGAATGGTTCTTACCATCACCACACTCACAGCAGAATGATTCTTACCATCACCACACTCACAGCAGAATGGTTCTTACCATCACCACACTCATAACAGAATGGTTCTTAACATCACCACACTCACAGTAGAATGGTTCTTACCATCACCACACTCATAACAGAATGGTTCTTAACATCACCACACTCACAGTAGAATGGTTCTTACCATCACCACACTCACAGTAGAATGGTTCTTACCATCACCACACTCATAACAGAATGGTTCTTACCATCACCACAGAATGGTTCTTACCATCATCACACTCACAGTAGAATGGTTCTTACCATCAACACACTCACAGCAGAATGGTTCTTACCATCACCACACTCACAGCAGAATGGTTCTTACCATCACCACACTCACAGTAGAATGGTTCTTACCATCACCACACTCACAGCAGAATGGTTCTTACCATCACCACACTCACAGCAGAATGGTTCTTACCATCACCACACTCACAGCAGAATGGTTCTTACCATCACCACACTCACAGCAGAATGATTCTTACCATCACCACACTCACAGCAGAATGATTCTTACCATCACCACACTCACAGCAGAATGGTTCTTACCATCACCACACTCATAACAGAATGGTTCTTACCATCACCACAGAATGGTTCTTACCATCACCACACTCACAGCAGAATGGTTCTTACCATCACCACACTCACAGCAGAATGGTTCTTACCATCACCACACTCACAGCAGAATGGTTCTTACCATCACCACACTCACAGCAGAATGGTTCTTACCATCACCACACTCACAGCAGAAGAACCATTCTGTTATGAGTGTGGTAATGGGGAGCGGGTTGGGCACTTGGACTGTGTTGTGAGCGTTTCCAGTCCAAGCTCTGTGCTGGTACCCTGCATGGCAGATGGCTGCATGTGCCTTTTTGTCACACAGCAGAGGGCATCTCCACTCTAGCCAGGCACACAGCAAGGCTGGAGAGAGACCAGGGAGGCAAGACTGGCAGACTGCAAACCTGGCTCACACCACCTCATCTCTTTAGCCCCCCACCACCATTACAACACACACACACACACACACACACACACACACACACACACACACACACACACACACACACACACACACACACACACACACACACACACACACACACACACACACACACACACACACACACACACACACACACACACACACACAGAGAGAGAGAGAAAGAGAGAGAAAACCTGGGTTCTGCAGACAGACAGAGAGGCCATTTAGTTGCTGTGTTTGTATAATTGGTCATACATCTTCTCTTCAGGCTGGTGGTACAGGGAGGGATGGTGTTGGGTTGGGTGACTTGCCACTGGCATTAAACAAATATGATTCAGCCATATACGCATCAACAACAACAGCCAATTAAGCCACTGATACCCTTAACAAAGAGTTGCATTCTGTTTTGGAATGGGTGGCCAGTAATAAACTGGTCCTGAACATCTCTAAAACTAAGAGCATTGTATTTGGTACAAATCATTCCTTAAGTTCAGGACCTCAGCTGAATCTGATAATGAATGGTGTGGCTGTTGAACAAGTTGAGGAGACTATTACTTGGTGTTACCTTAGATTGTAAACTGTCATGGTCAAAACACATCGATGCAATGGTTGTAAAGATGGTGAGACGTCTGTCTGTAATAAAGAGATGCTCTGCTTTTTGACCCCACACTCCACAAAGCAAGTCCTCCAGGTTCTAGTTTTATTTTATCTTGATTATTGTCCAGTCGAGTGCTGCAAGGAAAGACCAAGTTAAGCTGCAGTTGGCCCAGAACAGAGCAGCAGGTCCAGACCAAATTAAGTAAACATACAGTATTATACAGAGCCATGAGTGCATGGAACTCCCTTCTATCTTGTAAAGAACAAGTGAACAGCAAACCTGGTTTCAAAAAAACAAATAAAGCAACACCTCACAGCACAACGCCTCTCCCCCATGTGACCTACTTGTTGTGTGTATGTACTGTATGTGTTACTGATAGATGAACACACACACACACACACGTACACACACACACATTTAAAACATAAACATGTAGTGTATGTAAATTGTAAAGTCTGTAATGTCTTTTTGGTTATGTGTCGGATGCAAGTAAGACCAGCTGTCACCAGTTAACGGGGATCCTAATAAATAAAACAATATAATCAAATCAAGTGATTAACAGGCAGTTTGGAGCAGGCAGTTTGGAGCAGGCAGTTTGGAACAGGCAGTTTGGAGCTGGAAGTTTGGCGCAGGCAGTTTGGAGCAGGCAGTTTGGAGCAGGCAGTTTGGAGCAGGCAGTTTGGAGCAGGCAGTTTGGAGCAGGCAGTTTGGAACAGGCAGTTTGGAACAGGCAGTTTGGAGCTGGAAGTTTGGAGCAGGCAGTTTGGAGCAGGCAGTTTGGAGCTGGAAGTTTGGAGCAGGCAGTTTGGAGCAGGCAGTTTGGAGCTGGAAGTTTGGAGCAGGCAGTTTGGAGCAGGCAGTTTGGAGCTGGAAGTTTGGAGCATGGAGCAGGCAGTTTGGAGCTGGAAGTTTGGAGCAGGCAGTTTGGAGCAGGCAGTTTGGAGCTGGAAGTTTGGAGCAGGCAGTTTGGAGCAGGCAGTTTGGAGCTGGAAGTTTGGAGCAGGCAGTTTGGAGCTGGAAGTTTGGAGCTGGAAGTTTGGAGCATGGAGCAGGCAGTTTGGAGCTGGAAGTTTGGAGCAGGCAGTTTGGAGCTGGCAGTTTGGAGCAGGCAGTTTGGAGCAGGCAGTTTGGAGCAGGCAGTTTGGAGCAGGCAGTTTGGAGCAGGCAGTTTGGAGCATGGAGCAGGCAGTTTGGAGCAGGCAGTTTGGAGCAGGCAGTTTGGAGCTGGCAGTTTGGAGCTGGAAGTTTGGAGCTGGAAGTTTGGAGCTGGAAGTTTGGAGCAGGCAGTTTGGAGCTGGAAGTTTGGAGCAGGCAGTTTGGAGCAGGCAGTTTGGAGTTTGGAGCAGGCAGGCAGTTTGGAGCTGGAAGTTTGGAGCAGGCAGTTTGGAGCAGGCAGTTTGAAGCTGGAAGTTTGGAGCAGGCAGTTTGGAGCAGGCAGAGCAGGCAGTTTGGAGCAGGCAGTTTGGAGCAGGCAGTTTGGAGCTGGAAGTTTGGAGCAGGCAGTTTGAGCAGGCAGTTTGGAGCTGGAAGTTTTGGAGCAGGCAGTTTGGAGCTGGAAGTTTGGAGCAGGCAGTTTGAGCAGGCAGTTTGGAGCTGGAAGTTTGGAGCAGGCAGTTTGGAGCAGGCAGTTTGGAGCTGGAAGTTTGAGCAGGCAGTTTGGAGCTGGAAGTTTGGAGCTGGAAGTTTTGGAGCAGGCAGTTTGGAGCTGGAAGTTTGGAGCAGGCAGTTTGGAGCTGGCAGTTTGGAGCAGGCAGTTTGGAGCAGGCAGTTTGGAGCAGGCAGTTTGGAGCAGGCAGTTTGGAGCAGGCAGTTTGGAGCATGGAGCAGGCAGTTTGGAGCAGGCAGTTTGGAGCAGGCAGTTTGGAGCTGGCAGTTTGGAGCTGGAAGTTTGGAGCTGGAAGTTTGGAGCTGGAAGTTTGGAGCAGGCAGTTTGGAGCTGGAAGTTTGGAGCAGGCAGTTTGGAGCAGGCAGTTTGGAGCAGGCAGTTTGGAGCAGGCAGTTTGGAGCAGGCAGTTTGGAGCTGGAAGTTTGGAACAGGCAGTTTGGAGCAGGCAGTTTGAAGCTGGAAGTTTGGAGCAGGCAGTTTGGAGCAGGCAGTTTCGAGCTGGAAGTTTGGAGCAGGCAGTTTGGAGCAGGCAGTTTGGAGCAGGCAGTTTGGAGCAGGCAGTTTGGAGCTGGAAGTTTGGAGCTGGAAGTTTGGAGCAGGCAGTTTGGAGCAGGCAGTTTGGAGCAGGCAGTTTGAAGCAGGCAGTTTGGAGCTGGAAGTTTGGAGCAGGAAGGGAACTGTTGTGGAAACACATCATCAGGTTCTATGGTTTCTAACCACTCTCATTATGATTCAGTACTCTCCTCATCAGAGATTAGCTGAGGTGAATCCAATATACAACTTGATCCAATGGCATTTCTCCTGACGGAGCCCCGGGAAGTTTTACAGAGTCATCAAACAACAACCAGGATGAAGGGATGTTAAATAAATACCTTTATACGAATACCAGCCTTTCAAACTACATTGTCCAAGCAGGTAGATAGTTTGCTAAAGTAGTGGCAACATTGTAAAGAGCACGTTCTCAAGGGCCTTGTCAGGGATCTGTCAATAAAGAAAGACAAGTGTGTATATTCAGTATGTGTCCTTATCTAACCTGCTGGGCTGGGCTTTATAACAGTCAGGATAACTTGAAACCATCAGTTCATAAGTACATCTGCGTGAATGTTCCTTCTAAGCTCTAAAATAAATAACACATCACCAGTAATTATTTTTTGGGGTGGAGGGACTACTGTTCAGATTTTTTTTGTTCAGATTTTTTTGCGGGGAGGGACTACTGTTCTGATTTTTCTGGGGGGAGGGACTACTGTTCTGATTTTTTTTGGGGGGGACTACTGTTGTGAGTTTTGGGGGAGGGACTACTGTGGTGTTTTTTTTTGGGGGGGCTACTGTTGTGATGTTTTTGGAGGGGAGGGACTACTGTTGTGATGTTTTTGGAGGGGAGGGACTACTGTTGTGATGTTTTTGGAGGGGAGGGACTACTGTTGTGATGTTTTTTGGAGGGAGGGACTACTGTAGGGATTTATTTTTTTTGGCTGGGGGGACTAACGATTTTGCATAATTGCTGGAAGAAATATGACAGAATATGTTGACTGTGTTGGCCCTGATCCAGTGTTGAATAGTAAAGGTCTTCAGTGTCTAGATGCCTGACTGTACATGGATCTGCCTAGTTACTGTAATAGGCCTCTAGCTCTCCACCCAGCCCAGATATTGTAGCCTTCTAGACCTCTGTCTCCCTGGAGGAGTAAAGAACCCAGCACCACACTAACCCTGCTCCCCTCACTGTACAGCCTCAGGACTGGAGCCCTCTGACACACACACACACACACACACACACACACACACACACACACACACACACACACACACACACACACACACACACACACACACACACACACACACACACACACACACACACACACACACACACACACACACACACACACACACACACACACACACACACACACACACACACCTAAGGCCCCAGTCGCAGTCCCAGTCGCAGCCCACTACTCACTTATGAAGTGAGCGAGAGAACTCCTGCTTTGTGCACACACAATATACTGTACTACCAGCACACACAATATACTGTACCAGCACACACAATATACTGTACTACCAGCACACACAATATACTGTACTACCAGCACACACAATATACTGTACTACCAGCACACACAATATACTGTACTACCAGCACACACAATATACTGTACTACCAGCACACACAATATACTGTACTACCAGCACACACAATATACTGTACTACCAGCACACACAATATACTGTACTACCAGCACACACAATATACTGTACCAGCACACACAATATACTGTACTACCAGCACACACAATATACTGTACTACCAGCACACACAATATACTGTACCAGCACACACAATATACTGTACTACCAGCACACACAATATACTGTACTACCAGCACACACAATATACTGTACTACCAGCACACACAATATACTGTACTACCAGCACACACAATATACTGTACCAGCACACACAATATACTGTACTACCAGCACACACAATATACTGTACTACCAGCACACACAATATACTGTACTACCAGCACACACAATATACTGTACTACCAGCACACACAATATACTGTACCAGCACACACAATATACTGTACTACCAGCACACACAATATACTGTACTACCAGCACACACAATATACTGTACTACCAGCACACACAATATACTGTACCAGCACACACAATATACTGTACTACCAGCACACACAATATACTGTACTACCAGCACACACAATATACTGTACTACCAGCACACACAATATACTGTACCAGCACACACAATATACTGTACTACCAGCACACACAATATACTGTACTACCAGCACACACAATATACTGTACTACCAGCACACACAATATACTGTACTACCAGCACACACAATATACTGTACCAGCACACACAATATACTGTACTACCAGCACACACAATATACTGTACTACCAGCACACACAATATACTGTACTACCAGCACACACACAATATACTGTACTACCAGCACACACAATATACTGTACTACCAGCACACACAATATACTGTACTACCAGCACACACAATATACTGTACTACCAGCACACACAATATACTGTACTACCAGCACACACAATATACTGTACTACCAGCACACACAATATACTGTACTACCAGCACACACAATATACTGTACCAGCACACACAATATACTGTACTACCAGCACACACAATATACTGTACCAGCACACACAATATACTGTACTACCAGCACACACAATATACTGTACTACCAGCACACACAATATACTGTACCAGCACACACAATATACTGTACTACCAGCACACACAATATACTGTACTACCAGCACACACAATATACTGTACCAGCACCCACAATACACTGTACTACCAGCAAACACAATACACTGCACTACCAGCACACACAATATACTGTACCAGCACACACAATATACTGTACCAGCACACACAATATACTGTACTACCAGCACACACAATATACTGTACCAGCACACACAATATACTGTACCAGCACACACAATATACTGTACCAGCACACACAATATACTGTACCAGCACACACAATACACTGTACCAGCACACACAATACACTGTACCAGCACACACAATATACTGTACCAGCACACACAATATACTGTACTACCAGCACATACAATATACTGTACCAGCACACACAATATACTGTACTACCAGCACATACAATATACTGTACCAGCACACACAATATACTGTACCAGCACACACAATACACTGTAACAGCACACACAATATACTGTACCAGCACACACAATATACTGTACCAGCACACACAATATACTGTACCAGCACACACAATATACTGTACCAGCACACACAATATACTGTACCAGCACACACAATATACTGTACCAGCACACACAATATACTGTACTACCAGCACATACAATATACTGTACCAGCACACACAATATACTGTACCAGCACACACAATATACTGTACCAGCACACACAATATACTGTACCAGCACACACAATACACTGTAACAGCACACACAATATACTGTACCAGCACACACAATATACTGTACCAGCACACACAATACACTGTACCAGCACACACAATATACTGTACCAGCACACACAATATACTGTACTACCAGCACATACAATATACTGTACTACCAGCACACACAATATACTGTACTACCAGCACATACAATATACTGTACCAGCACACACAATATACTGTACCAGCACACACAATACACTGTAACAGCACACACAATATACTGTACCAGCACACACAATATACTGTACCAGCACACACAATATACTGTACTACCAGCACACACAATATACTGTACCAGCACACACAATATACTGTACTACCAGCACACACAATATACTGTACCAGCACACACAATATACTGTACCAGCACACACAATATACTGTACTACCAGCACACACAATATACTGTACTACCAGCACACACAATATACTGTACTACCAGCACACACAATATACTGTACTACCAGCACACACAATATACTGTACCAGCACACACAATATACTGTACTACCAGCACACACAATATACTGTACTACCAGCACACACAATATACTGTACTACCAGCACACACAATATACTGTACTACCAGCACACACAATATACTGTACTACCAGCACACACAATATACTGTACCAGCACACACAATATACTGTACTACCAGCACACACAATATACTGTACCAGCACACACAATATACTGTACCAGCACACACAATACACTGTACTACCAGCAAACACAATACACTGCACTACCAGCACACACAATATACTGTACCAGCACACACAATATACTGTACCAGCACACACAATATACTGTACTACCAGCACACACAATAATACCAGCACACACAATATACTGTACCAGCACACACAATATACTGTACTACCAGCACACACAATATACTGTACTACCAGCACACACAATATACTGTACCAGCACACACAATATACTGTACTACCAGCACACACAATATACTGTACTACCAGCACACACAATATACTGTACTACCAGCACACACAATATACTGTACTACCAGCACACACAATATACTGTACTACCAGCACACACAATATACTGTACTACCAGCACACACAATATACTGTACCAGCACACACAATATACTGTACTACCAGCACACACAATATACTGTACCAGCACACACAATATACTGTACCAGCACACACAATATACTGTACTACCAGCACACACAATATACTGTACCAGCACACACAATATACTGTACTACCAGCACACACAATATACTGTACTACCAGCACACACAATATACTGTACCAGCACACACAATATACTGTACTACCAGCACACACAATATACTGTACTACCAGCACACACAATATACTGTACCAGCACAAACAATATACTGTACTACCAGCAAACACAATATACTGTACTACCAGCACACACAATATACTGTACCAGCACACACAATATACTGTACCAGCACACACAATATACTGTACTACCAGCACACACAATATACTGTACCAGCACACACAATATACTGTACCAGCACACACAATATACTGTACCTGCACACACAATATACTGTACCAGCACACACAATACACTGTACCAGCACACACAATATACTGTACCAGCACACACAATATACTGTACCAGCACACACAATATACTGTACTACCAGCACATACAATATACTGTACCAGCACACACAATATACTGTACTACCAGCACATACAATATACTGTACCAGCACACACAATATACTGTACCAGCACACACAATACACTGTAACAGCACACACAATATACTGTACCAGCACACACAATATACTGTACCAGCACACACAATACACTGTACCAGCACACACAATATACTGTACCAGCACACACAATATACTGTACCAGCACACACAATATACTGTACCAGCACACACAATATACTGTACTACCAGCACATACAATATACTGTACCAGCACACACAATATACTGTACCAGCACACACAATATACTGTACCAGCACACACAATATACTGTACCAGCACACACAATACACTGTAACAGCACACACAATATACTGTACCAGCACACACAATATACTGTACCAGCACACACAATACACTGTACCAGCACACACAATATACTGTACCAGCACACACAATATACTGTACTACCAGCACATACAATATACTGTACTACCAGCACACACAATATACTGTACTACCAGCACATACAATATACTGTACCAGCACACACAATATACTGTACCAGCACACACAATACACTGTAACAGCACACACAATATACTGTACCAGCACACACAATATACTGTACCAGCACACACAATACACTGTACTACCAACACACACAATACACTGTACTACCAGCACACACAATATACTGTACTACCAGCACACACAATATACTGTACCAGCACACACAATATACTGTACTACCAGCACACACAATATACTGTACCAGCACACACAATATACTGTACTACCAGCACACACAATATACTGTACTACCAGCACACACAATATACTGTACTACCAGCACACACAATATACTGTACTACCAGCACACACAATATACTGTACTACCAGCACACACAATATACTGTACTACCAGCACACACAATATACTGTACTACCAGCACACACAATATACTGTACTACCAGCACACACAATATACTGTACTACCAGCACACACAATATACTGTACCAGCACACACAATATACTGTACTACCAGCACACACAATATACTGTACCAGCACACACAATATACTGTACCAGCACACACAATACACTGTACTACCAGCAAACACAATACACTGCACTACCAGCACACACAATATACTGTACCAGCACACACAATATACTGTACCAGCACACACAATATACTGTACTACCAGCACACACAATATACTGTACCAGCACACACAATATACTGTACCAGCACACACAATATACTGTACCAGCACACACAATATACTGTACCAGCACACACAATATACTGTACCAGCACACACAATATACTGTACCAGCACACACAATACACTGTACCAGCACACACAATACACTGTACCAGCACACACAATACACTGTACCAGCACACACAATATACTGTACCAGCACACACAATATACTGTACCAGCACACACAATACACTGTACCAGCACACACAATACACTGTACCAGCACACACAATACACTGTACCAGCACACACAATATACTGTACTACCAGCACATACAATATACTGTACCAGCACACACAATATACTGTACTACCAGCACATACAATATACTGTACCAGCACACACAATATACTGTACCAGCACACACAATACACTGTACCAGCACACACAATATACTGTACCAGCACACACAATATACTGTACCAGCACACACAATACACTGTACCAGCACACACAATATACTGTACCAGCACACACAATATACTGTACCAGCACACACAATACACTGTACCAGCACACACAATATACTGTACTACCAGCACACACAATATACTGTACCAGCACACACAATATACTGTACCAGCACACACAATATACTGTACTACCAGCACACACAATATACTGCACTACCAGCACACACAATATACTGTACCAGCACACACAATATACTGTACTACCAGCACACACAATACACTGTACCAGCACACACAATATACTGTACTACCAGCACACACAATATACTGTACCAGCACACACAATACACTGTACTACCAGCACACACAATATACTGTACCAGCACACACAATACACTGTACTACCAGCACACACAATATACTGTACCAGCACACACAATACACTGTACTACCAGCACACACAATATACTGTACTACCAGCACACACAATATACTGTACCAGCACACACAATACACTGTACTACCAGCAAACACAATACACTGCACTACCAGCACACACAATATACTGTACTACCAGCACACACAATATACTGTACCAGCACACACAATACACTGTACTACCAGCAAACACAATACACTGCACTACCAGCACACACAATATACTGTACCAGCACACACAATATACTGTACCAGCACACACAATATACTGTACCAGCACACACAATACACTGCACTACCAGCACACACAATACACTGCACTACCAGCACACACAATATACTGTACCAGCACACACAATATACTGCACTACCAGCACACACAATATACTGTACTACCAGCACACACAATATACTGTACTACCAGCACACACAATATACTGTACTACCAGCACACACAATATACTGTACTACCAGCACACACAATATACTGTACTACCAGCACACACAATATACTGTACCAGCACACACAATATACTGTACTACCAGCACACACAATATACTGTACCAGCACACACAATATACTGTACCAGCACACACAATATACTGTACTACCAGCACACACAATATACTGCACTACCAGCACACACAATATACTGTACCAGCACACACAATATACTGTACTACCAGCACACACAATACACTGTACCAGCACACACAATATACTGTACTACCAGCACACACAATATACTGTACCAGCACACACAATACACTGTACTACCAGCACACACAATATACTGTACCAGCACACACAATACACTGTACTACCAGCACACACAATATACTGTACCAGCACACACAATACACTGTACTACCAGCACACACAATATACTGTACTACCAGCACACACAATATACTGTACCAGCACACACAATACACTGTACTACCAGCAAACACAATACACTGCACTACCAGCACACACAATATACTGTACTACCAGCACACACAATATACTGTACCAGCACACACAATACACTGTACTACCAGCAAACACAATACACTGCACTACCAGCACACACAATATACTGTACCAGCACACACAATATACTGTACCAGCACACACAATATACTGTACCAGCACACACAATACACTGCACTACCAGCACACACAATACACTGCACTACCAGCACACACAATACACTGCACTACCAGCACACACAATATACTGTACCAGCACACACAATATACTGTACCAGCACACACAATACACTGTACCAGCACACACAATATACTGTACTACCAGCACACACAATATACTGTACCAGCACACACAATACACTGTACTACCAGCACACACAATATACTGTACCAGCACACACAATACACTGTACTACCAGCAAACACAATACACTGCACTACCAGCACACACAATATACTGTACCAGCACACACAATATACTGTACCAGCACACACAATATACTGTACCAGCACACACAATACACTGCACTACCAGCACACACAATACACTGCACTACCAGCACACACAATATACTGTACCAGCACACACAATATACTGTACCAGCACACACAATATACTGTACCAGCACACACAGTACACTGCACTACCAGCACATACAATACCAGCAGCAGCGAGCCAGCAGCAGCGAGCCAGCAGCAGCGAGCCAGCAGTAGCGAGCCAGCAGCAGCGAGCCAGCAACAGCGAGCCAGCAGCAGTGAGCCAACAGTAGCGAGCCAACAGCAGCGAGCCAGCAGCAGCGAGCCAGCAGCAGCGAGCCAACAGCAGCGAGCCAGCAGCAGCGAGCCAGCAGCAGCGAGCCAACAGCAGCGAGCCAAGTCTAACAGGCAAGAGGAGAATGTATCCATTAGCTGTGCTTTGTTGTGGTGTTGCAGTTACTGAATACTGCTTGTCTGGAGGTTCTCAGACCCATCATATACCCTCTTACTGTAAAATGAAGAAGCAAGCCATTGTTATACATTGTGTATATGTTTGTGTGTGTGTGTGGTGTGTGTTGCAGCTCAGCTATTGTGAGAGCGAGACATGCTGTTGGATTCCCTGTGTCTGTTGTCACACTGGAAGAGTTTCCTCGTTAGTGGCCCTCCCTCCCACACACACACCCACCCTTCCACACACACACACACACACCCACCCTTCCACACACACACACACACACACCCACCCTTCCACACACACACACACACACACACACACACACACCACCACCACCACCACTCACTCACTCACCACTCACCACTCACTCACCACTCACCACCACCACTCACCACCACCACTCACTCACTCACCACTCACTCACTCACTCACCACCACCACCACCACCACCACCACCACCACCACCACCACCACTCACCACTCACCACCACACACACACACACACACACACACACACACACACACACACACACACACACACACACACACACACACACACACACACACACACACACACACACACACACACACACACACACACACACACACACACACACACACACACACACACACACACACACACACACACACACACACACACACACACACACACACACTTCTTTACAGTCATTAGGTCAACTCCTTTACTCATAGACTCCTCCCCCAGGAATAAGCACAGACACACTACCACAGCTCTTCCTAATCCATCTCTGTGGTCCACACATGTCTCCTGCTGTCTCTGTCTCCCTGCTGCCGGTGCTGTTTGTGAACATGAGTCCCACAGACGCCTGTCTGTCTGTGTGGCCCCACCACCACCCACCTTTCAGCATCTGCAGTGAGGGTCTTATTAAAACAATCTTCCCAATTAACATTCCTGGCCCCCCTCCTGCCCACCGAACCCATCCGCACAACCCCTCCTGCCCACAGACCCCTCCACCCAACCCCCTCCTGCCCACAGACCCCTCCACCCAACCCCCTCCTGCCCACCGACCCCCTCCACCCATGCACCCCTTCTGCCCACTGACCCCTCCACCCATGCACCCCTCCTGCCCACTGACGCCCTCCACCCAACCTAACTACCTTTTCACCCCAGCCCTCTCACCCTCACTACCACAGGAAGGAGAGGAGCGGTAGGGAGAGAGAGAGGGAGAAGGGGTAGAGAGGGAGAGGAGGGGTAGATAGGGGAGAGGAGGGGTATGGAGAGAGAGGGAGAAGGGGGGTAGAGAGGGAGGGTAGAGAGGGAGAGGAGGGGTAGAGAGGGAGAGGAGGGGTATGGAGAGAGAGGGAGATGGGGGGTCGAGAGGGAGAGGAGGGGTAGGGAGGAGAGGGGGAGGAGGAGTAGAAGGGAGAGGGAAAGGGGGAGGAGGGGTGAAGAGGGGGAGGAGGTGTAGAGAGGGAGAGGAGGGGTATGGAGAGAGAGGGAGAGGGGGGTAGAGAGGGAGGGTAGAGAGAGAGAGGAGGGGTAGAGAGGGAGAGGAGGGGTATGGAGAGAGAGGGAGAGGGGTGGTAGAGAGGGAGGTTAGAGAGGGAGAGGAGGGGTAGGGAGATGAGGGGGAGGAGGAGTAGAAGGGAGAGGGAAAGGGGAGGAGGGGTGAAGAGGGGGAGGAGGAGTAGAGAGGGAGAGGAGGGGTAGAGAGACAGGGGGTAGAGAGGGAGAGGGAAAGGGGGAGGAGGGGTGAAGAGGGGGAGGAGGGGTAGGGAAAGAGAGAGAGGAGGGGTAGAGAGACAGAGGGGGAGGAGGGGTAGAGAGTGAGAGGGAAAGGGAAAGGGAAAAGGGTGAGGAGTGGTGAAGAGTGAAGAGGGGGAGGAGGGGTAGGGAGAGAGGAGGAGGGGTAGAGGGAGAGAGAGAGAGAGGGGGAGGGCTTTTATTCCTGAGAAACCAGGATATCTGAATGTGTGTGTGTGTGTGTGTGTGTGTGTGTGTGTGTGTGTGTGTGTGTGTGTGTGTGTGTGTGTGTGTGTGTGTGTGTGTGTGTGTGTGTGTGTGTGTGTGTGTGTGTGTGTGTGTGTGTGTGTGCGCGCGCTCATGTCTGACTCAAGGGTGGTGTATACTGTGAGTTAGTACTACAGAAAGTATGTGTTATGGTTTGTGGTCTGTGCAGTCATCATGAGTCTTCATAACGTGACAGGATACGCTGTGATATACGGTAGCGTCACAGGTTGGGGAAGACAGCCTGTGATCCAGAGCATGGACACTGGAAGAGGAGGCTGTCAGCTGCTTCACTGACACCGCTGGAGAAATGACCTCCAGAAAGCCAGGACGCTTCCCCACCGAGCACCGTTTGACCCTGCATTCACCCTCGATCCCCGTGTACTGGAAGAAAACCATCTGTTCCAGTTCCCTCCATTCATACATTTATCTGTTGGCCTGAGATCCCGGGAGACGAATAATATCACTTCTCAGGTCTCTCACTCATCTTCCAAAAACAAAGACAAGTATGGAGACAGAAAGTGTTATTGTAGAGCAGTGCTGAGTAGATAGATCCAGGGCAGAGAGACAGGGATTCTCCTGGAGAAGCTACAGAGGAGTCTGTGTAGAGGAGCTGACCTACTGGTCTGGCAGTGTTTCATGTGAGATTTAGATTTAGATATCATAAACACATCCCTCCCCTGGCTATGCCTCAGCACAGCTGGACCCGCCCATGTTCAACAAATAACAGCAGCTCTCCCTGAACTGTACAGCACCTTCCCTGTGGCTCATACTGTGTGTGTGAGTGTGTGGTGTGTTTATGTGTGCGTGTGTGCGTGTGTGCGTGTATGCGTGCGTGTGTGGGCATCTGTTGGAATATAGCATGTGTGTATGGTTTCCATGTTCTGCATTAAGCTGGATGCATGGTGTCTACTGTATGCACGATTAAACACATCTAAATGAGTTCCGGTAGAGGTTGACGTTAGTTCATGAATGTCTTTTCTGAAACACTTCCTGTCAAACAACTCTAATTCACAGCAGACACCCTCCCTTTCATCTTCATTTGGCCTGATGAAAATCTTAACCTAACACACTTAGTCTCCAAAGAAAGTGTAATTTGACGGAGGTTTAGGAAGGGAAACAGTAGGAGAGAGTGGATCATTATGGAGGGCAGTTGCTGTTTGATTGGTTGGGGTTGGAGAGAGCAGAATTACATCTGTGTGTGTTGGAGAGGTGACTGGAGGAGAGAACCTGAGACAGGCTGTGTGGAAGGAAAGAGACAGAAAAACACAATGGAAGGAAGGATGGAGAGACATTAAAACACAATGGAAGGAATGACATGGGAAGGAAAGAGACAGAAAAACACAATGGAAGGAAGGATGGAGAGACATTAAAACACAATGGAAGGAAGGATAGAGAGACATTAAAACACAATGGAAGGAAAGAGACAGAACAACACAATGGAAGGAAGGATAGAGAGACATTAAAACACAATGGAAGGAAGACATTAAAACACAATGGAGAGACATTAAAACACAATGGAAGGAAGGATGGAGAGACATTAAAACACAATGGAAGGAAGGATGGAGAGACATTAAAACACAATGGAAGGAAGGATGGAGAGACATTAAAACACAATGGAAGGAAGGATGGAGAGACAGAAAAACACAATGGAAGGAAGGATGAGAGACATTAAAACACAATGGAAGGAAGGAAGAGAGACATTAAAACACAATGGAAGGAAGGAGAGA
Source organism: Oncorhynchus gorbuscha (assembly GCF_021184085.1). Classification (NCBI taxonomy): domain Eukaryota; kingdom Metazoa; phylum Chordata; class Actinopteri; order Salmoniformes; family Salmonidae; genus Oncorhynchus; species Oncorhynchus gorbuscha. The sequence goes on along the minus strand of NC_060191.1, from coordinate 64,297,563 downwards.
GACATTAAAACACAATGGAAGGAAGGATGGAGAGACATTAAAACACAATGGAAGGAAGGATGGAGAGACATTAAAACACAATGGAAGGAAGGATGGAGAGACATTAAAACACAATGGAAGGAAAGATAGAGAGACATTAAAACACAACAATGGAAGGATGGAGAGACACAATGGAAGGAAGGATGGAGAGACATTAAAACACAATGGAAGGAAGGGGAGAACAACACAATGGAAGGAAGGATGGAAGGGGATGGAGAGACATTAAAACACAATGGAAGGAAGGATGGAGAGACATTAAAACACAATGGAAGGAAGGATAGAGAGACATTAAAACACAATGGAAGGAAAGAGACAGAACATTAAAACACAATGGAAGGAAGGATAGAGAGACATTAAAACACAATGGAAGGAAGGATGGAGAGACATTAAAACACAATGGAAGGAAGGATGGAGAGACATTAAAACACAATGGAAGGAAGGATGGAGAGACATTAAAACACAATGGAAGGAAGGATGGAGAGACATTAAAACACAATGGAAGGAAGGATGGAGAGACATTAAAACACAATGGAAGGAAGGATGGAGAGACATTAAAACACAATGGAAGGAAGGATGGAGAGACATTAAAAACACAATGGAAGGAAGGATGGAGAGACATTAAAACACAATGGAAGGAAGGATGGAGAGACATTAAAACACAATGGAAGGAAGGATGGAGAGACATTAAAACACAATGGAAGGAAGGATGGAGAGACATTAAAACACAATGGAAGGATGGAGAGACATTAAAACACAATGGAAGGAAGGATGGAGAGACATTAAAACACAATGGAAGGAAGGATGGAGAGACATTAAAACACAATGGAAGGATGGAGAGACATTAAAACACAATGGAAGGATGGATGGAGAGACATTAAAACACAATGGAAGGAAGGATGGAGAGACATTAAAACACAATGGAAGGAAGGATGGAGAGACATTAAAACACAATGGAAGGAAGGATGGAGAGACATTAAAACACAATGGAAGGAAGGATGGAGAGACATTAAAACACAATGGAAGGAAGGATGGAGAGACATTAAAACACAATGGAAGGAAGGATGGAGAGACATTAAAACACAATGGAAGGAAGGATGGAGAGACATTAAAACACAATGGAAGGAAGATGGAGACAGATGGAAGGAGACATTAAAACACAATGGAAGGATGGAGAGACACAATGGAAGGAAGGATGGAGAGACATTAAAACACAATGGAAGGAAGGGACAGAACAACACAATGGAAGAGACATTAAAACACAATGGAAGGATGGAGAGACATTAAAACACAATGGAAGGAAGGATGGAGAGACATTAAAACACAATGGAAGGAAGGATGGAGAGACATTAAAACACAATGGACATTAAAACACAATGGAAGGATGGAGAGACATTAAAACACAATGGAAGGAATGATAGAGAGACATAAAACACAATGGAAAGGAAGGATGGAAACACAATGGAAGGAAGGACATTAAAACACAATGGAAGGAAGGAGACAGAAAAACACAATGGAAGGAAGGATGGAGAGACATTAAAACACAATGGAAGGAAGGATGGAGAGACATTAAAACACAATGGAAGGAAGGATGGAGAGACATTAAAACACAATGGAAGGAAGGATGGAGAGACATTAAAACACAATGGAAGGAAGGATGGAGAGACATTAAAACACAATGGAAGGAAGGATGGAGAGACATTAAAACACAATGGAAGGAAGAATGGAGAGACATTAAAACACAATGGAAGGAAGGATGGAGAGACATTAAAACACAATGGAAGGAAGGATGGAGAGACATTAAAACACAATGGAAGGAAAGAGACAGAACAACACAATGGAAGGAAGGATAGAGAGACATTAAAACAACAATGGAAGGAAGGATGGAGAGACATTGGAAAAACACAATGGAAGGAAGGATGGAGAGACATTAAAACACAATGGAAGGAAGGATGGAGAGACATTAAAACACAATGGAAGGAAGGATGGAGAGACATTAAAACACAATGGAAGGAAGGATGGAGAGACATTAAAACACAATGGAAGGATGGAGAGACATTAAAACACAATGGAAGGAAGGATGGATAGACATTAAAACACAATGGAAGGAAGGATGGAGAGACATTAAAACACAATGGAAGGAAGGATGGAGAGACATTAAAACACAATGGAAGGAAGGATGGAGAGACATTAAAACACAATGGAAGGAAGGATGGAGAGACATTAAAACACAATGGAAGGAAGGATAGAGAGACATTAAAACACAATGGAAGGAAGGATGGAGAGACATTAAAACACAATGGAAGGAAGGATGGAGAGACATTAAAACACAATGGAAGGAAAGATGGAGAGACATTAAAACACAATGGAAGGATGGAGAGACACAATGGAAGGAAGGATGGAGAGACATTAAAACACAATGGAAGGAAGGGACAGAACAACACAATGGAAGGAAGGATGGAGAGACATTAAAACACAATGGAAGGAAGGATGGAGAGACATTAAAACACAATGGAATGGAAGGATGGAGAGACATTAAAACACAATGGAAGGAAGGATGGAGAGACATTAAAACACAATGGAAGGAAGGATGGAGAGACATTAAAACACAATGGAAGGAAGGATGGAGAGACATTAAAACACAATGGAAGGAAGACATTAAAACACAATGGAGAGACATTAAAACACAATGGAAGGAAGGATGGAGAGACATTAAAACACAATGGAAGGAAGGATGGAGAGACATTAAAACACAATGGAAGGAAGAATGGAGAGACACAATGGAAGGAAGGATGGAGAGACATTAAAACACAATGGAAGGAAGGATGGAGAGATATTAAAACACAATGGAAGGAAGGATAGAGAGACATTAAAACACAATGGAAGGAAGGATGGAGAGACAGACATTAAAACACAATGGAAGGAACAATGGAAGGATAGAGAGACATTAAAACACAATGGAAGGAAGAATGGAGAGACACAATGGAAGGAAGGATGGAGAGACATTAAAACACAATGGAAGGACGGATGGAGAGACATTAAAACACAATGGAAGGAAGGATGGAGAGACATTAAAACACAATGGAAGGAAGGATGGAGAGACATTAAAACACAATGGAAGGAAGGATGGAGAGACATTAAAACACAATGGAAGGAAGGATGGAGAGACATTAAAACACAATGGAAGGAAGGATGGAGAGACATTAAAACACAATGGAAGGAAGGATGGAGAGACATTAAAACACAATGGAAGGAAGAATGGAAGGAAGGAAGGAGAGACATTAAAACACAATGGAAGGAAGGATGGAGAGACATTAAAACACAATGGAATGGAAGGATGGAGAGACATTAAAACACAATGGAAGGAAGAATGGATGGAGAGACATTAAAACACAATGGAAGGAAGGATGGAGAGACATTAAAACACAATGGAAGGAAGGATGGAGAGACATTAAAACACAATGGAAGGAAGGATAGAGAGACATTAAAACACAATGGAAGGAAGGATGGAGAGACATTAAAACACAATGGAAGGAAGGATGGAGAGACATTAAAACACAATGGAAGGAAAGAGAGAGACATTAAAACACAATGGAAGGATGGAGAGACACAATGGAAGGAAGGATGGAGAGACATTAAAACACAATGGAAGGAAGGGACAGAACAACACAATGGAAGGAAGGATGGAGAGACATTAAAACACAATGGAAGGAAGGATGGAGAGACATTAAAACACAATGGAAGGAAGGATAGAGAGACATTAAAACACAATGGAAGGAAGGATGGAGAGACATTAAAACACAATGGAAGGAATGAAGGAGAGACATTAAAAACACAATGGAAGGAAGGATGGAGAGACAGAAAAACACAATGGAAGGAAGGATGGAGAGACACAATGGAAGGAAGGATGAGACATTAAAACACAATGGAAGGAAGGATGGAGAGACATTAAAACACAATGGAAGGAAGGATGGAGAGACATTAAAACACAATGGAAGGAAGGATGGAGAGACATTAAAACACAATGGAAGGAAGGATGGAGAGACATTAAAACACAATGGAAGGAAGAATGGAGAGACATTAAAACACAATGGAAGGAAGGATGGAGAGACATTAAAACACAATGGAAGGAAGGATGGAGAGACATTAAAACACAATGGAAGGAAAGAGACACAATGGAAGAACAACACAATGGAAGGAAGGATGGAAGGAAGGATGGAGAGACATTAAAACACAATGGAAGGAAGGATGGAGAGACATTAAAACACAATGGAAGGAAGAAAGGATGGAGAGACATTAAAACACAATGGAAGGAAGGAAGGATGGAGACATTAAAGACATTAAAACACAATGGAAGGAAGGATGGAGAGACATTAAAACACAATGGAAGGAAGGATGGAGAGACATTGGAAGGAAGGAAAACACAATGGAAGGAAGGATGGAGAGACATTAAAACACAATGGAAGGAAGGATGGAGAGACATTAAAACACAATGGAAGGAAGGATGGAGAGACATTAAAACACAATGGAAGGAAGGATGGAGAGACATTAAAACACAATGGAAGGAAGGATGGAGAGACATTAAAACACAATGGAAGGAAGGATGGAGAGACATTAAAACACAATGGAAGGAAGGATGGAGAGAGAGACATTAAAACACAATGGAAGGAAGGATGGAGAGACATTAAAACACAATGGAAGGAAGGATGGAGAGACATTAAAACACAATGGAAGGAAGGAGAGAGACATTAAAACACAATGGAAGGATGGAGAGACATTAAAACACAATGGAAGGAAGGATGGAGAGACATTAAAACACAATGGAAGGAAGAGGACAGACAGGAAGGATGGAGAGACACATTAAAACACAATGGAAGGAAGGATGGAGAGACATTAAAACACAATGGAAGGAAGGATGGAGAGACATTAAAACACAATGGAAGGAAGGATGGAGAGACATTAAAACACAATGGAAGGAAGGATGGAGAGACATTAAAACACAATGGAAGGAAGGATGGAGAGACATTAAAACACAATGGAAGGAAGGATGGAGAGACATTAAAACACAATGGAAGGAAGGATGGAGAGACATTAAAACACAATGGAAGGAAGGATGGAGAGACATTAAAACACAATGGAAGGAAGGATGGAGAGACATTAAAACACAATGGAAGGAAGAGACATTAAAACACAATGGAGAGACATTAAAACACAATGGAAGGAAGGATGGAGAGACATTAAAACACAATGGAAGGAAGGATGGAGAGACATTAAAACACAATGGAAGGAAGGATAGAGAGACATTAAAACACAATGGAAGGAAGGATGGAGAGACATTAAAACACAATGGAAGGAAGGATAGAGAGACATTAAAACACAATGGAAGGAAGAATGGAGAGACACAATGGAAGGAAGGATGGAGAGACATTAAAACACAATGGAAGGAAGGATGGAGAGACATTAAAACACAATGGAAGGAAGGATGGAGAGACATTAAAACACAATGGAAGGAAGGATGGAGAGACATTAAAACACAATGGAAGGAAGGATGGAGAGACATTAAAACACAATGGAAGGAAGGACATTAAAACAATGGATGGAGAGACATTAAAACACAATGGAAGGAAGGATGGAGAGACATTAAAACACAATGGAAGGAAGGATGAGAGACATTAAAACACAATGGAAGGAAGGATGGAGAGACATTAAAACACAATGGAAGGAAGGATGGAGAGACATTAAAACACAATGGAAGGAAGGATGGAGAGACATTAAAACACAATGGAAGGAAGAATGGAGACAGAAAACACAATGGAAGGAAGGATGGAGAGACATTAAAACACAATGGAAGGAAGGATGGAGAGACATTAAAACACAGTGGAAAGGAAGGATAGGAGAGACATTAACACAATGGAAGGAAGGATGATGGAGACAGACATTAAAACACAATGGAAGGAACGATAGAGAGACATTAAAACACAATGGAAGGAAGAATGGATTAAGACACAATGGAAGGAAGGATGGAGAGACATTAAAACACAATGGAAGGAAGGATGGAGAGACATTAAAACACAATGGAAGGAAGGATGGAGAGACATTAAAACACAATGGAAGGAAGGATGGAGAGACATTAAAACACAATGGAAGGAAGGATGGAGAGACATTAAAACACAATGGAAGGAAGGATGGAGAGACATTAAAACACAATGGAAGGAAGGATGGAGAGACATTAAAACACAATGGAAGGAAGGATGGAGAGACATTAAAACACAATGGAAGGAAGGATGGAGAGACACAATGGAAGGAAGGATGGAGAGACATTAAAACACAATGGAAGGAAGGATGGAGAGACATTAAAACACAAGAGGATGAAAACTCAACTCTACATCTATATCATTCAGCCTTTCATTATGGCCACTTTCATTTCACCACACCGCTGCTGCCTCTCCAATCACTTTACATGGCTCAGGAGAGAGAAGGAACTAGAGAAGGAGGAGAGTGATTGGGGGTTAAGTGCAGAGAGGGTCTCAGAGAGATAGAGAGCCTAGGAATGTTAAAGAGTGCGAGCAAATAGGAGCTCCAGAGAGGCACATCTTTCTCTGATCAGTGGGCTCAGCGTCCCGGTCCCAATGGCTTCCACATGGCCTCTAAACTGTCCCAGATGGAACCGGGGAGATGGAAAGATTACCATATTCCTATCTGTAAGGGATATATATTACACAAGGGGGGGGGGACGAGAGAGAGAGAGAGAGAGAGAGAGAGAGAGAGAGAGAGAGAGAGAGAGAGAGAGAGAGAGAGAGATAGATAGATAGATAGACAGAGAGAGACAGAGAGAGAGAGACAGAGAGAGACAGAGAGAGACAGAGAGAGACAGAGAGAGACAGAGAGACACAGAGAGACACAGAGAGAGAGACAGAGAGAGACAGACAGAGAGAGAAAGAGAGACAGAGAGAGACAGAGAGAGAGCGAGACAGACAGAGAGAGAGAGAGACCGAGACAGAGAGACACAGAGAGAGACAGAGAGAGACAGAGAGAGACAGAGAGACAGACAGACAGACAGACAGAGAGAGAGAGAGACAGAGAGACAGGGAGACAGAGAGAGACAGAGAGAGACAGAGAGAGAGACAGAGAGAGACAGAGAGAGACAGAGAGAGACAGAGAGAGACAGATAGACAGAGAGAGAGACAGATAGACAGAGAGAGACAGAGAGACAGAGAGAGAGACCGAGACAGAGAGACAGAGAGAGAGACAGAGAGAGAGAGAGAGAGACAGAGAGACAGAGAGAGAGAGACAGAGAGAGACAGACAGAGAGAGACAGACAGACAGACAGACAGACAGACAGACAGACAGACAGACAGACAGACAGACAGACAGACAGACAGACAGACAGACAGACAGACAGACAGACAGACAGACAGACAGACTATAGTGGCCGTTATTATTGCCAGATAATCTAAGCATTCTGGATTATCACCTTTGTTGTCAAATTGTCAAAGAAGATTGTTTTGAAAGTGTGCCAAAAATGACCTGTGAAATTGCTACAACATGGGGCTTGTTGAGTGATGTTAGCCTATGGATTTTCAGACATCATATTTTGATAGTGGGGAAAAAAAAAACAAAGCTTCCTCCTAGTTCTTCTGCTTTGTTTTATAGTCTGTACTGCTACTGTGAACACGCCTGAAACATCCCATGTAGCTGATTTATGAATCCACTCCCCAGGGCCCAGAGTCATCCTTACCTTAGGGGAAATTTAAAGCACACACACACACACACACACACACACACACACACACACACACACACACACACACACACACACACACACACACACACACACACACACACACACACACACACACACACACACACACACACACACACACACACACACACACACACACACACACACACACACACACACACACACACACCCTGGGATTAGACCAATGGACAGAGAGAGGAGTCTCTGAGTGGATTCTGGGTATATGCTCAGGTATTTGTTTGATATTATTTGATTTGTTTAATTTCCCCATTCAGTTTTTGTACATCTTTCTTTACAATTTCTACCCCATGCCTCAAGTTTGACCAAGCTTTACACTATCTATCTACCTGCACTGGATCTTTTTACACTATCTATCTACCCTGCACTGGACCTGGCAACCCCTTTCACCAAGCCTTACACTATCTATCTACTCTGCACTGGACCTGGCAACCCCTTTCACCAAGCCTTACACTATCTATCTACTCTGCACCGGACCTGGCAACCCCTTTCACCAAGCCTTACACTATCTATCTACTCTGCACCGGACCTGGCAACCCCTTTCACCAAGCCTTACACTATCTATCTACCCTGCATTGAACCTGGTAACATCTATCACCAATCTGATCATTCTAAATCCACAATCAGAAACATACTCCTTACACTGTTTATAAACACAAATTTCTTCTCCTACCATTCATGTGTAATGAAAGTCAAGTCAACCATACAACTATTAAATGCTCATCTATATGCTAAATGTATCGATTAATCAAACAAAGTCATAAAAAATGCAATGCAAATATTCCTTTCTCTGACATACTCACATATGAGTGGATAATATATAGGCTTTAAAACAGACCCTTGGGTCCCTCCCTCCCTCCCTCCCTCCCTCCCTCCCTCCCTCCCTCCGGCTCCATAAAGAAGCTGACCCAACCTGGCTGCCATCCTAACATCCAAAGCCCCAACGTGCAGGGATTACTCCAAGAGGAGAGGGCCTGGGAGCCCATCTGGAGCTGAGGACGGGTAGAGGCGAGGGAAAGAGGAAATTAAAAAAAGGGAAGAACAAGCTGTATGATTTAGAGGGGAAGGGGAGAGGGGGGTAGGAGAACACTGCAGATGTTATGGCACCGAGTGAGGCCTGTAGTTTAGGTATACTAAACCACCACTGTCTCAAGACTCCACCCCCCCCCTCCTTATCAGAGTCACAGATAGGGAAGACAGAGACATGAGAGAATGGACATCATCTGGAGGAGAGTTAAACCTTCCTATTTCAGAGCACATTCCTTCATGGCACCTAAATGAAAAATGGAATATAAATGGACTGAAAACATGAGATGAACATAACTGAGTGAAACGTAGAAGAACAGTATGATGAGACATATGGTAGTACTCTCAGTTCTGACTGTTGGATACTTGGCTCGAAACGGACCACGGGATGGCTGGTGGGAGTTTGCCTCTGGCTCCCTTGCAGCATGTCTGTGGCTGAGGGAGATTGTGTGTGTGTGTGTGTGTGTGTGTGTGTGTGTGTGTGTGTGTGTGTGTGTGTGTGTGTGTGTGTGTGTGTGTGTGTGTGTGTGTGTGTGTGTGTGTGTGTGTGTGTGTGTGTGTGTGCGTGTGCGTGTGCGTGTGTGTGTGTGTGTGTGCTTGTCTTTGGAGAGCAGCTCTGTGTTTGTGAAGAATTGCCAGTCCATGTGATTAAGGACTCATTAGCAACTGGGTTTCTTAGCAGTTCACCACCAGACCATTCGCTCACTGGACCTATACAGAACCACTCTGTCACTGGACCTATACAGGACCACTCTCTCACTGGACCTATACAGAACCACTCTCTCACTGGACCTATACAGGACCACTCTCTCACTGGACCTATACAGGACCACTCTCTCACTGGACCTATACAGAACCACTCGCTCACTGGACCTATACAGAACCACTCTCTCACTGGACCTATACAGGACCACTCTCTCACTGGACCTATACAGGACCACTCTGTCACTGGACCTATAAAGGACCACTCTCTCACTGGACCTATACAGGACCACTCTCTCACTGGACCTATACAGGACAACTCTTTCACTGGACCTATACAGAACCACTCTCTCACTGGACCTATACAGAACCACTCTGTCACTGGACATATACAGGACCACTCTCTCACTGGACCTATACAGGACCACTCTCTCACTGGACATATACAGGACCACTCTCTCACTGGACCTATACAGAACCACTCTGTCACTGGACATATACAGGAACACTCTCTCACTGGACATATACAGGACCACTCTCTCACTGGACCTATACAGAACCACTCTGTCACTGGACATATACAGGACCACTCTCTCACTGGACATATACAGGACCACTCTCTCACTGGACCTATACAGGATCACTCTCTCACTGCACCTATACAGAACCACTCTGTCACTGGACCTATACAGGACCACTCTCTCACTGGACCTATACAGAACCACTCTCTCACTGGACCTATACAGAACCACTCTGTCACTGGACTTATACAGGACCACTCTCTCACTGGACCTATACAGAACCACTCTCTCACTGGACCAATACAGAACCACTCTGTCACTGGACCTATACAGGACCACTCTCTCACTGGACCTATACAGGACCACTCTCTCACTGGACCTATACAGGACCACTCTCTCACTGGACCTATACAGGACCACTCTCTCACTGGACCTATACAGGACCACTCTCTCACTGGACCAATACAGAACCACTCTGTCACTGGACCTATACAGGACCACTCTCTCACTGGACCTATACAGGACCACTCTCTCACTGGACCTATACAGGACCACTCTCTCACTGGACCTATACAGGACCACTCTCTCACTGGACCTATACAGAATAATTTGCAAACAGGCAACCACTTGTGACTAAACAACAAACCCTCCAAAACCAAAGCAACCTGTCCTGTGTCTCCAGCAGAGAGAGAGAGATACAGAGATAGAAAGAACGAGAGTGAAAGCAGGTATGTGACTGTCCCACCCCCCTCCCTCCCTCTGTCTCTACAGTATCTCCCTAACAACCTGAACATTCACATGGAGAGAGGTCAGGAGTGAGTGAACAGATAAACTCTCCCTCCCACCTCCACGCTCCCCAGGCTCTACAGATAACACATGCTTAGCGTTCCTCACAGCACAGGGAACAGATTCCCCCTTTCACAACACAGCACTGCTCTGCTCCAATCAGCACATGGATCCATGTTGAGTGTTTACCAGACCCAAATCTGACAACAAGGCCCTGATAAGGCGACGGAGAGCTAAAAAGCTACATTGTGTTCATCCACGGGAAAAGCGGATCGGGGCGAGGATGAGACGGGACTTGTCGACCTTGGGAGCAGTGTTGAAGAGTGATTTTCATAGTTTGCTGAGAAAAATCCAAAATAAAACAGAACGTCAGACACGGTATGCGGGTTAGACCTGCCTGGATGCGGGTTAGACCTGCCTGGTTAGATAGATATGCCTGAAAGAACAGGTAGGTGTGGTGGCGGCCTTGAAACACACCTCCCAGGTTGACAATAAACAAACAAAAAAAGACGCTGCTGCTGAAAACAATGTTCCCGAAACAGACCTGAATGTGAATATAAAACTAAGAACTCTACAATAGACAAATACAATGACTAATAACTCAAAAACAACCCAGAATACATATCTGAGAACCTCAAACATTGTCTGTCATTGTCTACATAGAGTTAAAGGGATCACTGCTTGTATTTCCTAAGCCGCTCCCTGGTTGCCTGCATCCCTGATGACAGAGAGAGATGGCATCTCTGATGACAGAGAGAGATAGCATCTCTGATGACAGAGAGAGATGGCATCTCTGCAGGCTGGGTTCTCCATTGAGGTGTGTGGTTTTGCTGTCTGTGGGAGAGAGCACACCTGCACAGCAGACAATGGGAACATCTGCTTTAGACCTTATTCCTTTGAAGTGGCAACGGATAGGAGCTCTATACCCCAGGCTGTCTTCTCACATCACTCTGTGGTCCCAGACCGGGCATTGTGATGAGAGTACTCTGAGAAGAGTCACTCAGGTTTGAAGGACATTCAAGAGGTTTGGCCAGTCCCCACATCAGACACAGTGTTAACCTGAGACGGAGGTAGAGAGGGAAACTTGATTCAGGTTAGGGGGGCTGTTTTGTATGTTCTACTGAGCTTTGGGGATAAGTGCAGAAACAAGTCTAATACACCCACACTACATAGTCTGGTCTCTACATAGTCTGGTCACTACATAGTGTGGTCACTACATAGTCTGGTCACGACATAGTCTGGTCACTACATAGTCTGGTCTCTACATAGTCTGGTCACTACATAGTCTGGTCACTACATAGTCTGGTCTCTACATAGTCTGGTAACTACATAGTCTGGTCACTACATAGTCTGGTCACTACATAGTCTGGTCTCTACATAGTGTGGTCACTACATAGTCTGGTCTCTACATAGTCTGGTCTCTACATAGTCTGGTCTCTACATAGTCTGGTCACTACATAGTCTGGTCTCTACATAGTCTGGTCTCTACATAGTCTGGTCTCTACATAGTCTGGTCTCTACATAGTCTGGTCACTACATAGTCTGGTCTCTACATAGTCTGGTCTCTACATAGTCTGGTCACTACATAGTCTGGTCACTACATAGTCTGGTAACTACATAGTCTGGTAACTACATAGTCTGGTCACTACATAGTCTGGTCACTACATAGTCTGGTCTCTACATAGTCTGGTCACTACATAGTCTGGTCACTACATAGTCTGGTCACTACATAGTCTGGTTTTAACATAGTCTGCTTAATTGGTATGGAGAGGGTTTGGACTCAGGTGTCATACTGGAGAGGGTGTAAATACACAGGCCATCAGAATGCAACATGGGCAGCTGTTTTGATTGGCTCAGGGCAGGGCACCATGGGAGATATGCCGTCAGCCATGTTTGTGTTGGAAAGAAAGAGAAGGGGGTGTTGTAGGGCTCTCAACATTCAACACAGACACTGAACACAGACACACCAGAATATTACAACTGCACCTCCCATTCCTAAACCATGGCTGTTAATGGCCTGTCTCCCTGCCCTCCTAACCATCAACTTGGCGTGAAATATGGCATCATAAAAAGCTGTGGGTTTTTTCATTATGAGGAACCCATGAATTATTCAAAACATCATAATGACGGCAAACCTCTCTCTTCATCTTAAAGGATGATGTTCCAGGGACAAGACTGTTCCGACCAATCGGTTTCCGGAGATGCGATGAAAAAGAAAGTGCAAAAAATGTTTGCCTCTCCACTGGTGCTAAAGTGGACACCTCACCTCTCCACTGGTGTTAAAGTGGACACCTCACCTCTCCACTGGTGTTAAAGTGGACACCTCACCTCTCCACTGGTGTTAAAGTGGACACCTCACCTCTCCACTGGTGCTAAAGTGGACACCTCACCTCTCCACTGGTGTTAAAGTGGACACCTCTCCACTGGTGTTAAAGTGGACACCTCACCTCTCCACTGGTGTTAAAGTGGACACCTCACCTCTCCACTGGTGTTAAAGTGGACACCTCACCTCTCCACTGGTGTTAAAGTGGACATCTCTCCACTGGTGTTAAAGTGGACATCTCTCCACTGGTGTTAAAGTGGACATCACCTCTCCACTGGTGTTAAAGTGGACACCTCACCTCTCCACTGGTGTTAAAGTGGACACCTCACCTCTCCACTGGTGTTAAAGTGGACACACCTCTCCACTGGTGTTAAAGTGGACACCACCTCTCCACTGGTGTTAAAGTCTCCACTGGTGTTAAAGTGGACACCTCACCTCTCCACTGGTGTTAAAGTGGACACCTCACCTCTCCACTGGTGTTAAAGTGGACACCTCACCTCTCCACTGGTGTTAAAGTGGACACCTCACTCCACTGGTGTTAAAGTGGACTCCACTGGTGTTAAAGTGGACACCTCACCTCTCCACTGGTGTTAAAGTGGACACCTCACCTCTCCACTGGTGTTAAAGTGGACACCTCACCTCTCCACTGGTGTTAAAGTGGACACTCTCCACTGGTGTTAAAGTGGACTCACCTCTCCACTGGTGTTAAAGTGGACACCTCACCTCTCCACTGGTGTTAAAGTGGACACCTCACCTCTCCACTGGTGTTAAAGTGGACACCTCACCTCTCCACTGGTGTTAAAGTGGACACCACACCTCTCCACTGGTGTTAAAGTGGACACCACACCTCTCCACTGGTGTTAAAGTGGACACCACACCTCTCCACTGGTGTTGGTGACACCACACCTCTCCACTGGTTAAAGTGGACACCACACCTCTCCACTGGTGTTAAAGTGGACACCTCACCTCTCCACTGGTGTTAAAGTGGACACCACCTCTCCACTGGTGTTAAAGTGGACACCTCACCTCTCCACTGGTGTTAAAGTGGACACCTCACCTCTCCACTGGTGTTAAAGTGGACACCACACCTCTCCACTGGTGTTAAAGTGGACACCACACCTCTCCACTGGTGTTAAAGTGGACACCTCACCTCTCCACTGGTGTTAAAGTGGACACCTCACCTCTCCACTGGTGTTAAAGTGGACACCTCACCTCTCCACTGGTGTTAAAGTGGACACCTCACCTCTCCACTGGTGTTAAAGTGGACACCTCACCTCTCCACTGGTGTTAAAGTGGACACCTCACCTCTCCACTGGTGTTAAAGTGGACACCTCACCTCTCCACTGGTGTTAAAGTGGACACCTCACCTCTCCACTGGTGTTAAAGTGGACACCTCACCTCTCCACTGGTGTTAAAGTGGACACCTCACCTCTCCACTGGTGTTAAAGTGGACACCTGGACACCTCTCCACTGGTGTTAAAGTGGACACCTCACCTCTCCACTGGTGTTAAAGTGGACACCTCACCTCTCCACTGGTGTTAAAGTGGACACCTCACCTCTCCACTGGTGTTAAAGTGGACACCTCACCTCTCCACTGGTGTTAAAGTGGACACCTCACCTCTCCACTGGTGTTAAAGTGGACACCTCACCTCTCCACTGGTGTTAAAGTGGACACCTCACCTCTCCACTGGTGTTAAAGTGGACACCTCACCTCTCCACTGGTGTTAAAGTGGACACCTCACCTCTCCACTGGTGTTAAAGTGGACACCACACCTCTCCACTGGTGTTAAAGTGGACACCTCTCCACACCTCTCCACTGGTGTTAAAGTGGACACCTCACCTCTCCACTGGTGTTAAAGTGGACACCTCACCTCTCCACTGGTGTTAAAGTGGACACCTCTCCACTGGTGTTAAAGTGGACACCCACCTCTCCACTGGTGTTAAAGTGGACACCTCACCTCTCCACTGGTGTTAAAGTGGACACCTCACCTCTCCACCTGGTGTTAAAGTGGACACCTCACCTCCACTGGTGTTAAAGTGGACACCTCACCTCTCCACTGGTGTTAAAGTGGACACCTCACCTCTCCACTGGTGTTAAAGTGGACACCTCACCTCTCCACTGGTGTTAAAGTGGACACCTCACCTCTCCACTGGTGTTAAAGTGGACACCACACCTCTCCACTGGTGTTAAAGTGGACACCACACCTCTCCACTGGTGTTAAAGTGGACACCACACCTCTCCACTGGTGTTAAAGTGGACACCACACCTCTCCACTGGTGTTAAAGTGGACACCACACCTCTCCACTGGTGTTAAAGTGGACACCACACCTCTCCACTGGTGTTAAAGTGGACACCACACCTCTCCACTGGTGTTAAAGTGGACACCACACCTCTCCACTGGTGTTAAAGTGGACACCTCACCTCTCCACTGGTGACACCACACCTTAAAGTGGACACCACACCTCTCCACTGGTGTTAAAGTGGACACCACACCTCTCCACTGGTGTTAAAGTGGACACCACACCTCTCCACTGGTGTTAAAGTGGACACCTCACCTCTCCACTGGTGTTAAAGTGGACACCTCACCTCTCCACTGGTGTTAAAGTGGACACCTCACCTCTCCACTGGTGTTAAAGTGGACACCTCACCTCTCCACTGGTGTTAAAGTGGACACCTCACCTCTCCACTGGTGTTAAAGTGGACACCTCACCTCTCCACTCTCCACTGGTGTTAAAGTGGACACCACACCTCTCCACTGGTGTTAAAGACACCACCTCTCCACTGGACACCACACCTCTCCACTGGTGTTAAAGTGGACACCACACCTCTCCACTGGTGTTAAAGTGGACACCTCACCTCTCCACTGGTGTTAAAGTGGACACCTCACCTCTCCACTGGTGCTAAAGTGGACACCTCACCTCTCCACTGGTGCTAAAGTGGACACCTCACCTCTCCACTGGTGTTAAAGTGGACACCTCACCTCTCCACTGGTGTTAAAGTGGACACCTCACCTCTCCACTGGTGTTAAAGTGGACACCTCACCTCTCCACTGGTGTTAAAGTGGACACCACACCTCTCCACTGGTGTTAAAGTGGACACCTCACCTCTCCACTGGTGTTAAAGTGGACACCTCACCTCTCCACTGGTGTTAAAGTGGACACCTCACCTCTCCACTGGTGTTAAAGTGGACACCTCACCTCTCCACTGGTGCTAAAGTGGACACCTCACCTCTCCACTGGTGTTAAAGTGGACACCACACCTCTCCACTGGTGTTAAAGTGGACACCTCACCTCTCCACTGGTGTTAAAGTGGACACCACACCTCTCCACTGGTGTTAAAGTGGACACCTCACCTCTCCACTGGTGTTAAAGTGGACACCTCACCTCTCCACTGGTGTTAAAGTGGACACCTCACCTCTCCACTGGTGTTAAAGTGGACACCTCACCTCTCCACTGGTGTTAAAGTGGACACCTCACCTCTCCACTGGTGTTAAAGTGGACACCTCACCTCTCCACTGGTGTTAAAGTGGACACCACACCTCTCCACTGGTGTTAAAGTGGACACCTCACCTCTCCACTGGTGTTAAAGTGGACACCACACCTCTCCACTGGTGTTAAAGTGGACACCACACCTCTCCACTGGTGTTAAAGTGGACACCTCACCTCTCCACTGGTGTTAAAGTGGACACCTCACCTCTCCACTGGTGCTAAAGTGGACACCTCACCTCTCCACTGGTGTTAAAGTGGACACCTCACCTCTCCACTGGTGTTAAAGTGGACACCTCACCTCTCCACTGGTGTTAAAGTGGACACCTCACCTCTCCACTGGTGTTAAAGTGGACACCTCACCTCTCCACTGGTGTTAAAGTGGACACCACACCTCTCCACTGGTGTTAAAGTGGACACCTCACCTCTCCACTGGTGTTAAAGTGGACACCTCACCTCTCCACTGGTGTTAAAGTGGACACCTCACCTCTCCACTGGTGTTAAAGTGGACACCTCACCTCTCCACTGGTGTTAAAGTGGACACCTCACCTCTCCACTGGTGTTAAAGTGGACACTCACCTCTCCACTGGTGTTAAAGTGGACACACCTCTCCACTGGTGTTAAAGTGACACCTCACCTCTCCACTGGTGTTAAAGTGGACACCACACCTCTCCACTGGTGTTAAAGTGGACACCTCACCTCTCCACTGGTGTTAAAGTGGACACCTCACCTCTCCACTGGTGTTAAAGTGGACACCTCACCTCTCCACTGGTGTTAAAGTGGACACCTCACCTCTCCACTGGTGTTAAAGTGGACCTCTCCACTGGTGCTAAAGTGGACACCTCTCCACTGGGTGTGGACAACCTCTCCAGTGGACACCTCACCTCTCCACTGGTGTTAAAGTGGACACCTCACCTCTCCACTGGTGTTAAAGTGGACACCTCACCTCTCCACTGGTGTTAAAGTGGACACCTCACCTCTCCACTGGTGTTAAAGTGGACACCTCACCTCTCCACTGGTGTTAAAGTGGACACCTCACCTCTCCACTGGTGTTAAAGTGGACACCTCACCTCTCCACTGGTGCTAAAGTGGACACCTCACCTCTCCACTGGTGCTAAAGTGGACACCTCTCCACTGGTGTTAAAGTGGACACCTCACCTCTCCACTGGTGTTAAAGTGGACACCTCACCTCTCCACTGGTGTTAAAGTGGACACCTCACCTCTCCACTGGTGTTAAAGTGGACACCTCACCTCTCCACTGGTGTTAAAGTGGACACCTCACCTCTCCACTGGTGTTAAAGTGGACACCTCACCTCTCCACTGGTGCTAAAGTGGACACCTCACCTCTCCACTGGTGTTAAAGTGGACACCTCACCTCTCCACTGGTGTTAAAGTGGACACCTCACCTCTCCACTGGTGTTAAAGTGGACACCTCACCTCTCCACTGGTGTTAAAGTGGACACCACACCTCTCCACTGGTGTTAAAGTGGACACCTCACCTCTCCACTGGTGTTAAAGTGGACACCTCACCTCTCCACTGGTGTTAAAGTGGACACCTCACCCTCCACTGGTGTTAAAGTGGACACCTCACCTCCACTGGTGTTAAAGTGGACACCTCACCTCTCCACTGGTGTTAAAGTGGACACACTGGTGTTAAAGTGGACACCTCTCCACTGGTGTTAAAGTGGACACCACACCTCTCCACTGGTGTTAAAGTGACACCTCCAAAGTGGACACCTCTCCACTGGTGCTAAAGTGGACACCTCTCCACTGGTGTTAAAGTGGACACCACACCTCTCCACTGGTGTTAAAGTCTCCACTGGTGTTAAAGTGGACACCTCCACCTCTCCACTGGTGTTAAAGTGGACACCTCACCTCTCCACTGGTGTTAAAGTGGACACCTCACCTCTCCACTGGTGTTAAAGTGGACACCTCACCTCTCCACTGGTGTTAAAGTGGACACCACACCTCTCCACTGGTGTTAAAGTGGACACCTCTCCACTGGTGTTAAAGTGGACACCTCTCCACTGGTGCTAAAGTGGACACCTCACCTCTCCACTGGTGTTAAAGTGGACACCTCACCTCTCCACTGGTGTTAAAGTGGACACACCTCTCCACTGGTGTTAAAGTGGACACTCTCCACTGGTGTTAAAGTGGACACATCTCCACTGGTGCTAAAGTGGACACCTCACCTCTCCACTGGTGTTAAAGTGGACACCTCACCTCTCCACTGGTGTTAAAGTGGACACCTCTCCACTGGTGTTAAAGTGGACACCTCTCCACTGGTGTTAAAGTGGACACCTCTCCACTGGTGCTAAAGTGGACACCTCACCTCTCCACTGGTGTTAAAGTGGACACCTCACCTCTCCACTGGTGTTAAAGTGGACACCTCTCCACTGGTGCTAAAGTGGACACCTCACCTCTCCACTGGTGTTAAAGTGGACACCTCACCTCTCCACTGGTGTTAAAGTGGACACCTCACCTCTCCACTGGTGTTAAAGTGGACACCTCTCCACTGGTGTTAAAGTGGACACCTCTCCACTGGTGCTAAAGTGGACACCTCTCCACTGGTGCTAAAGTGGACACCTCACCTCTCCACTGGTGTTAAAGTGGACACCTCACCTCTCCACTGGTGTTAAAGTGGACACACCTCTCCACTGGTGCTAAAGTGGACACCTCACCTCTCCACTGGTGTTAAAGTGGACACCTCACCTCTCCACTGGTGTTAAAGTGGACACTCTCCACTGGTGTTAAAGTGGACACCTCTCCACTGGTGTTAAAGTGGACACCTCTCCACTGGTGCTAAAGTGGACACCTCACCTCTCCACTGGTGTTAAAGTGGACACCTCTCCACTGGTGTTAAAGTGACACCTCTCCACTAAAGTGGACACCTCTCCACTGGTGTTAAAGTGGACACCACACCTCTCCACTGGTGTTAAAGTGGACACCTCTCCACTGGTGTTAAAGTGGACACCTCTCCACTGGTGTTAAAGTGGACACCTCACCTCTCCACTGGTGTTAAAGTGGACACCACACCTCTCCACTGGTGTTAAAGTGGACACCTCTCCACTGGTGTTAAAGTGGACACCTCTCCACTGGTGTTGAAGTGGACACCTCTCCACTGGTGCTAAAGTGGACACCTCACCTCTCCACTGGTGTTAAAGTGGACACCTCACCTCTCCACTGGTGTTAAAGTGGACACCTCTCCACTGGTGCTAAAGTGGACACCTCACCTCTCCACTGGTGTTAAAGTGGACACCTCACCTCTCCACTGGTGTTAAAGTGGACACCTCTCCACTGGTGTTAAAGTGGACACCTCTCCACTGGTGTTAAAGTGGACACCTCTCCACTGGTGCTAAAGTGGACACCTCACCTCTCCACTGGTGTTAAAGTGGACACCTCTCCACTGGTGTTAAAGTGGACACCTCTCCACTGGTGTTAAAGTGGACACCTCTCCACTGGTGTTAAAGTGGACACCACACCTCTCCACTGGTGTTAAAGTGGACACCTCTCCACTGGTGTTAAAGTGGACACCTCTCCACTGGTGTTAAAGTGGACACCTCACCTCTCCACTGGTGTTAAAGTGGACACCACACCTCTCCACTGGTGTTAAAGTGGACACCTCTCCACTGGTGTTAAAGTGGACACCTCTCCACTGGTGTTAAAGTGGACACCTCTCCACTGGTGCTAAAGTGGACACCTCACCTCTCCACTGGTGTTAAAGTGGACACCTCACCTCTCCACTGGTGTTAAAGTGGACACCTCTCCACTGGTGCTAAAGTGGACACCTCTCCACTGGTGCTAAAGTGGACACCTCACCTCTCCACTGGTGTTAAAGTGGACACCTCACCTCTCCACTGGTGTTAAAGTGGACACCTCTCCACTGGTGCTAAAGTGGACACCTCACCTCTCCACTGGTGTTAAAGTGGACACCTCACCTCTCCACTGGTGTTAAAGTGGACACCTCACCTCTCCACTGGTGTTAAAGTGGACACCTCTCCACTGGTGTTAAAGTGGACACCTCTCCACTGGTGTTAAAGTGGACACCTCTCCACTGGTGCTAAAGTGGACACCTCACCTCTCCACTGGTGTTAAAGTGGACACCTCTCCACTGGTGTTAAAGTGGACACCTCTCCACTGGTGCTAAAGTGGACACCTCACCTCTCCACTGGTGTTAAAGTGGACACCTCACCTCTCCACTGGTGTTAAAGTGGACACCTCACCTCTCCACTGGTGTTAAAGTGGACACCTCTCCACTGGTGTTAAAGTGGACACCTCTCCTCTGGTGTTAAAGTGGACACCTCTCCACTGGTGTTACAGTGGACACCTCTCCACTGGTGTTAAAGTGGACACCTCGCCTCTCCACTGGTGCTAAAGTGGACACCTCACCTCTCCACTGGTGTTAAAGTGGACACCTCGCCTCTCCACTGGTGCTAAAGTGGACACCTCACCTCTCCACTGGTGTTAAAGTGGACACCTCACCTCTCCACTGGTGTTAAAGTGGACACCTCACCTCTCCACTGGTGTTAAAGTGGACACCTCACCTCTCCACTGGTGCTAAAGTGGACACCTCACCTCTCCACTGGTGCTAAAGTGGACACCTCTCCACTGGTGCTAAAGTGGACACCACACCTCTCCACTGGTGTTAAAGTGGACACCTCACCTCTCCACTGGTGTTAAAGTGGACACCTCACCTCTCCACTGGTGCTAAAGTGGACACCTCACCTCTCCACTGGTGCTAAAGTGGACACCTCTCCACTGGTGCTAAAGTGGACACCACACCTCTCCACTGGTGCTAAAGTGGACACCTCTCCACTGGTGCTAAAGTGGACACCACACCTCTCCACTGGTGCTAAAGTGGACACCTCACCTCTCCACTGGTGCTAAAGTGGACACCTCTCCACTGGTGCTAAAGTGGACACCTCACCTCTCCACTGGTGCTAAAGTGGACACCACACCTCTCCACTGGTGCTAAAGTGGACACCTCACCTCTCCACTGGTGCTAAAGTGGACACCTCACCTCTCCACTGGTGCTAAAGTGGACACCTCACCTCTCCACTGGTGCTAAAGTGGACACCTCACCTCTCCACTGGTGCTAAAGTGGACACCTCACCTCTCCACTGGTGCTAAAGTGGACACCTCACCTCTCCACTGGTGCTAAAGTGGACACCTCACCTCTCCACTGGTGCTAAAGTGGACACCTCACCTCTCCACTGGTGTTAAAGTGGACACCTCACCTCTCCACTGGTGCTAAAGTGGACACCTCACCTCTCCACTGGTGCTAAAGTGGACACCTCACCTCTCCACTGGTGCTAAAGTGGACACCTCACCTCTCCACTGGTGCTAAAGTGGACACCTCACCTCTCCACTGGTGTTAAAGTGGACACCTCACCTCTCCACTGGTGCTAAAGTGGACACCTCACCTCTCCACTGGTGTTAAAGTGGACACCTCACCTCTCCACTGGTGTTAAAGTGGACACCTCACCTCTCCACTGGTGTTAAAGTGGACACCTCACCTCTCCACTGGTGCTAAAGTGGACACCTCACCTCTCCACTGGTGCTAAAGTGGACACCTCTCCACTGGTGCTAAAGTGGACACCACACCTCTCCACTGGTGTTAAAGTGGACACCTCACCTCTCCACTGGTGTTAAAGTGGACACCTCACCTCTCCACTGGTGCTAAAGTGGACACCTCACCTCTCCACTGGTGCTAAAGTGGACACCTCTCCACTGGTGCTAAAGTGGACACCACACCTCTCCACTGGTGCTAAAGTGGACACCTCTCCACTGGTGCTAAAGTGGACACCACACCTCTCCACTGGTGCTAAAGTGGACACCTCACCTCTCCACTGGTGCTAAAGTGGACACCTCTCCACTGGTGCTAAAGTGGACACCTCACTTCTCCACTGGTGCTAAAGTGGACACCACACCTCTCCACTGGTGCTAAAGTGACACCTCACCTCTCCACTGGTGCTAAGGTGGACACCTCACCTCTCCACTGGTGCTAAAGTGACACCTCACCTCTCCACTGGTGCTAAAGTGGACACCTCACCTCTCCACTGGTGCTAAAGTGGACACCTCACCTCTCCACTGGTGCTAAAGTGGACACCTCACCTCTCCACTGGTGCTAAAGTGGACACCTCACCTCTCCACTGGTGCTAAAGTGACACCTCACCTCTCCACTGGTGTTAAAGTGGACACCTCACCTCTCCACTGGTGCTAAAGTGGACACCTCACCTCTCCACTGGTGCTAAAGTGACACCTCACCTCTCCACTGGTGCTAAAGTGGACACCTCACCTCTCCACTGGTGCTAAAGTGGACACCTCACCTCTCCACTGGTGCTAAAGTGGACACCTCACCTCTCCACTGGTGCTAAAGTGGACACCTCACCTCTCCACTGGTGTTAAAGTGGACACCTCACCTCTCCACTGGTGCTAAAGTGGACACCTCACCTCTCCACTGGTGCTAAAGTGGACACCTCACCTCTCCACTGGTGCTAAAGTGGACACCTCACCTCTCCACTGGTGCTAAAGTGGACACCTCACCTCTCCACTGGTGCTAAAGTGGACACCTCACCTCACCACTGGTGCTAAAGTGGACACCTCACCTCTCCACTGGTGCTAAAGTGGACACCTCACCTCACCACTGGTGCTAAAGTGGACACCTCACCTCACCACTGGTGCTAAAGTGGACACCTCACCTCTCCACTGGTGCTAAAGTGGACACCTCACCTCTCCACTGGTGCTAAAGTGGACACCTCACCTCTGGTGCTAAAGTGGACACCTCCCCTCTCCACTGGGGAACATCCCCTCACCACACCCCCTTATGTATGTTCAAATGATATCTGAGTGACTCAAACATCGCACCAAAATAAAATCGACAAAAAAAAACCTAGCTTTAAAACACTAGCTGACATGGGCTAGTTGATCTGGACAGTTCTGTTCTCATTTATAAATAGCTCTCTAAGATCTGAAATGACAAGAGGATGCACCTACCCAATTTCAAAATGGCACCTTGTGCATTCTACTATTACAACTTTCAAGAGTTCCTTAAAAAAGAACAATAGAAAATCCCTCCTCAACTACAGTACTGTATTGCCATGATTACATCAATTTAAGTATGCTCTCTCTAATTCTCTCTTTCTTTCTCTCTCTCGGAGGACCTGAGCCCTAGGACCATGCCTCAGGACTACCTGGCATGATGACTCCTTACTGTCCCCAGTCCACCTGGCCGTGCTGCTGCTCCAGTTTCAACTGTTCTGCCTGTGATTATTATTATTTGACCATGCTGGTCATTTATGAACATTTGAACATGCCATTATAACAGAACATACCATGTTCTGTTATAATCTCCAACCGGCACAACCAGAAGAGGACTGGCCACCCCACATAGCCCGGTTCCTCTCTAGGTTTCTTCCTAGGTTTTGGCCTTTCTAGGGAGTTTTTCCTAGCCACCGTGCTTCTACACCTGCATTGCTTGCTGTTTGGGGTTTTAGGCTGGGTTTCTGTACAGC
>NC_060191.1:64240889-64270889 GCF_021184085.1 Oncorhynchus gorbuscha | reverse complement strand
GACTAAGGAACACACACACACTCAGTGTCACCCACACAGACACAAAACACATGCATTCTGAGCCAAAAACAGAGGTCTGGGGTGTCTCAGGGATGAGGTTATTCTGTATGTCCCATCTCACACCCTGTAGGCCCATTGATAGCTATCTATGTGGCCTGGCATTGTGCTGCACCCACCACAGAAGTAGCTCAAACCATTACACTTCAGAACCACCACGAATATTGTTAACAGTGGGCACTGTTGAGAGTCTGCCTGGTGAAGAGATTGGAGAACGGCCTGGAAAAGGGCTAATCAAACACAGCATACACTGTTGAGAGTCTGCCTGGTGAAGAGATTGGAGAACGGCCTGGAAAAGGGCTAATCAAACACAGCATACACTGTTGAGAGTCTGCCTGGTGAAGAGATTGGAGAACGGCCTGGATAAGGGCTAATCAAACACAGCATACACTGTTGAGAGTCTGCCTGGTGAAGAGATTGGAGAACGGCCTGGATAAGGGCTAATCAAACACAGCATACACTGTTGAGAGTCTGCCTGGTGAAGAGATTGGAGAACGGCCTGGATAAGGGCTAATCAAACACAGCATACACTGTTGAGAGTCTGCCTGGTGAAGAGATTGGAGAACGGCCTGGATAAGGGCTAATCAAACACAGCATACACTGTTGAGAGTCTGCCTGGTGAAGAGATTGGAGAACGGCCTGGATAAGGGCTAATCAAACACAGCATACACTGTTGAGAGTCTGCCTGGTGAAGAGATTGAGAACGGCCTGGAAAAGGGCTAATCAAACACAGCATACACTGTTGAGAGTCTGCCTGGTGAAGAGATTGGAGAACGGCCTGGATAAGGGCTAATCAAACACAGCATACACTGTTGAGAGTCTGCCTGGTGAAGAGATTGGAGAACGGCCTGGATAAGGGCTAATCAAACACAGCATACACTGTTGAGAGTCTGCCTGGTGAAGAGATTGGAGAACAGCCTGGATAAGGGCTAATCAAACACAGCATACAGCCGATGCCAGCCCTCTTCACATGAGACGGGAGAGTTAGACCAGAGATGAAGAGCCCTACTCTTTTCTCGTCCGTCCACTAAAAGCCTCCGCCACTAACCACCCCCTCGTCCCCTCACCACCCACGCCCACTGACCAACCAGTGATAAGCCCTAGGTTAATGTATAGAAAACACAATTAAAGCCAAAATGGAGACTCTCACCACGCTGTTTTGTGTGTGTGCATGTGCGTGTGCGTGTGTGTGTGTGTCTGTCTCTGGCGATGTGGCCTGGTCTAATCAGCGTGACTGCTCTAGTGTGTGGATAATGCAACCAGAGAGGAGAATGGCAGCTTCCAACTGTGACCTGGTGACCCCTGCCCTTTGAACCCTTCTCCTGATCCATTCTCCTGATACATGGACAAGGTCTGGTGTGAGTTTTCCTCCTGGCCCTGAATCTGTGTTGGCAGGTCACCATGTGAGATGGTTACAGACTCTGAGAGCAGCTCCAGGATGGACTGCATGCTTGGATTGATCCCTACCACGATAAGCCTAACAAAACTGAAGGCAGACAAGAGGGAGAAATAGAGAGTCGTTCCAGGGATAGATCACTGTGTTTCCCCATTCATGTCTGCACTACACTGAGTGGCTCTGAGCCAGATACCACATCCACCCTAACACACCCACTGGGCCAGCACTCACAATAATACTTTTACAGAGGCAATATTTGCATTAATCTAAAGCATGAGTCCAGTTGTCTATGAAATAGCACATTTGTTACAGTTCTGATATCTGTCAGGTCTTTTCTCTCTGTCTCTGTGTTTTCCTCCGTCTGGCCTCCCCCTGTTTTTGTCACAGCTATTATTTCATGAAAGCCGATTCTGGATGTTCTGTTACTTTTCAATGTTCTTTTCAGTGCGGTCCAAGCCCTCCCTCCCCCACTTAAACCAACTATATCCCTGTGCCCAGCAACAACAAACACCTCTTACTAATACTTGTATTAAATCAGTCATCCACTCTACAAACAGGCCTGAAGAAACAGTTTGTCTTGTTGTTCCCATCAGAAGAACTCATTGCCCTCTAATTACAAAAGTCTATTTGTCCTTATGTTTAGCCTGTCCCCATTGGGACATTTTGTTGCACTGTCATGTACATGTTTAAAGTGGCGTTTAAACACAAAACAAATTAATAATACGACTTTCATAACAGTTACATACCAATAAAAAGAGACTAGCCTGCTGGCCTTACTGGGTGGATAGGAACATTAGCCTGCTGGCCTTACTGGGTGGATAGGAACATTAGCCTGCTGGCCTTACTGGGTGGATAGGAACATTAGCCTGCTGGCCTTACTGGGCGGATAGGAACATTAGCCTGCTGGCCTTACTGGGTGGATAGGAACATTAGCCTGCTGGCCTTACTGGGTGGATAGGAACATTAGCCTGCTGGTCTTACTGGGTGGATAGGAACATTAGCCTGCTGGCCTTACTGGGTGGATAGGAACATTAGCCTGCTGGCCTTACTGGGTGGATAGGAACATTAGCCTGCTGGCCTTACTGGGTGGATAGGAACATTAGCCTGCTGGCCTTACTGAGTCTATAGGAACATTAGCCTGCTGGCCTTACTGGGTGGATAGGAACATTAGCCTGCTGGCCTTACTGGGTGGATAGGAACATTAGCCTGCTGGCCTTACTGGGTGGATAGGAACATTAGCCTGCTGGCCTTACTGGGTGGATAGGAACATTAGCCTGCTGGCCTTACTGGGTGGATAGGAACATTAGCCTGCTGGCCTTACTGGGTGGATAGGAACATTAGCCTGCTGGCCTTACTGGGTGGATAGGAACATTAGCCTGAACATTAGCCTGCTGGCCTTACTGGGTGGATAGGAACATTAGCCTGCTGGCCTTACTGAGTCTATAGGAACATTAGCCTGCTGGCCTTACTGGGTGGATAGGAACATTAGCCTGCTGGCCTTACTGGGTGGATAGGAACATTAGCCTGCTGGCCTTACTGAGTCTATAGGAACATTAGCCTGCTGGTCTTACTGGGTGGATAGGAACATTAGCCTGCTGGTCTTACTGGGTGGATAGGAACATTAGCCTGCTGGTCTTACTGGGTGGATAGGAACATTAGCCTGCTGGCCTTACTGGGTGGATAGGAACATTAGCCTGCTGGCCTTACTGGGCGGATAGGAACATTAGCCTGCTGGCCTTACTGGGTGGATAGGAACATTAGCCTGCTTGCCTTACTGGGCGGATAGGAACATTAGCTTGCTGGCCTTACTGGGTGGATAGGAACATTAGCCTGCTGGCCTTACTGGGCGGATAGGAACATTAGCCTGCTGGCCTTACTGGGCGGATAGGAACATTAGCCTGCTGGCCTTACTGGGTGGATAGGAACATTAGCCTGCTGGCCTTACTGGGCGGATAGGAACATTAGCCTGCTGGCCTTACTGGGTGGATAGGAACATTAGCCTGCTGGCCTTCGTGAGTCTATAGGAACATTAGCCTGCTGGCCTTACTGAGTCTATAGGAACATTAGCCTGCTGGTCTTACTGGGTGGATAGGAACATTAGCCTGCTGGTCTTACTGAGTCTATAGGAACATTAGCCTGCTGGCCTTACTGAGTCTATAGGAACATTAGCCTGCTGGTCTTACTGGGTGGATAGGAACATTAGCCTGCTGGTCTTACTGAGTCTATAGGAACATTAGCCTGCTGGCCTTACTGAGTCTATAGGAACATTAGCCTGCTGGTCTTACTGGGTGGATATAAACATTAGCCTGCTGGCCTTACTGGGTGGATAGGAACATTAGCCTGCTGGCCTTACTGGGTGGATAGGAACATTAGCCTGCTGGCCTTACTGGGCGGATAGGAACATTAGCCTGCTGGTCTTACTGAGTGTATAGGAACATTAGCCTGCTGGCCTTACTGGGTGGATAGGAACATTAGCCTGCTGGCCTTACTGAGTCTATAGGAACATTAGCCTGCTTGCCTTACTGGGCGGATAGGAACATTAGCTTGCTGGCCTTACTGGGTGGATAGGAACATTAGCCTGCTGGCCTTACTGGGCGGATAGGAACATTAGCCTGCTGGCCTTACTGGGCGGATAGGAACATTAGCCTGCTGGCCTTACTGGGCGGATAGGAACATTAGCCTGCTGGCCTTACTGGGTGGATAGGAACATTAGCCTGCTGGCCTTACTGGGCGGATAGGAACATTAGCCTGCTGGCCTTACTGGGCGGATAGGAACATTAGCCTGCTGGCCTTACTGGGCGGATAGGAACATGAGCCCGAGCTATTTAGGAAGGATATCACACCTGGCACAAATGACTGTCTAGTTGTGTTTTTCCTGCCGAGGGATGCCCTATACCTGCGCCCAGAGGGGAGTAGTTCAAAGTCTGGATACAGGGGGTGGCTTGGGTCTAAAATGATTTTGTGAGTCTTGCGGGGGGTCCTGACCTTAAAGATCTCATCCAGGCCTGTCTGTTTGACTCCAAGTACCTTGCTTGCTGTGGTGATAATTCTTCTCAGCATATTTCTCTGGCTGACAGTGACATTGCCAAAACAACAAACAATACGAAAAGTTAAAATACTCTCAATTAAAGATTTGTAAAACAGTGTCAATATAGTACGGATCAACAATTAAAATCAAATCAAATCAAATTGTATTTGTCACATACACATGGTTAGCAGATGTTAATGCGAGTGTAGTGAAATGCTTGTGCTTCTAGTTCCGACAATGCAGTAATAACCAACGAGTAATCTAGCTAACAATTCCAAAACTACTACCTTATAAACACAAGTGTAAAGGGATAAAGAACATGTACATAAAGATATATGAATGGGTGATGGTACAGAGCGGCATAGGCAAGATGCAGTAGATGGTATCGAGTACAGTATATACATATGAGATGAGTATGTAAACAAAGTGGCATAGTTTAAAGTGGCTAGTGATACATGTATTACATAAAGATGCAGTAGATGATATAGAGTACAGTATATACGTATACATATGAGATAAATAATGTAGGGTATTTAAACATTATATTAAGTATCATTGTTTAAAGTGGCAAGTGATATATTTTACATCAATTCCCATCAATTCCCATTATTAAAGTGGCTGGAGTTGAGTCAGTGTGTTGGCAGCAGCCACTCAATGTTAGTGGTGGCTGTTTAACAGTCTGATGGCCTTGAGATAGAAGCTGTTTTTCAGTCTCTCGGTCCCAGCTTTGATGCACTTGTACTGACCTCACCTTCTGGATGATAGCAGGGTGAACAGGCAGTGGCTCGGGTGGTTGTTGTCCTTGATGATCTTTATGGCCTTCCTGTGACATCGGGTGGTGTAGGTGTCCTGGAGGGCAGGTAGTTTGCCCCCGGTGATGCATTGTGCAGACCTCACTACCCTCTGGAGAGCCTTACGGTTGTGGGCGGAGCAGTTGCCGTACCAGGCGGTGATACAGCCCGACAGGATGCTCTCGATCCCAGCTTTTTGAGGAAGTACAGTCTCTGTTGACTCTTTCTGTAGATCAGGCCTGTACATTTACTCGGCTGAAGCTTATTGTCAAAGACGACACCCAGGTATGTGTATTCCTCTACAATCTCTATGTTCTGACCTCTGATAGATGTTGCAGAGGTAGGTGTTGTACGCTTCCTGAAGTCTATGCATCTCTTTGGTCTTGTTGGTATTGAGGACCAAGTGTGATTCGTCACACCACTACAAAGTCATCTAGGACCGGGCCATGGTGTTCCTGTGTTTGTGTACCCCTATGAGAACTGGTGCACTTGTTTTGACCAGACACAACAAGCAAGCAGCACTCTTGTAGAAGGAGTCCCTACCACGAGGAGTCCCCACCATGACGAGTTCATACCATGACTTCCCAACTGATAGCATCCAGTCCAATGTGGCTAAAGAAAAGCCTCTAATGGCCCTGAAATCAAAACTAATTGGCTCCTATTTGTCCTCTTCCTGTCCTGGAACACAGGGAATTCTGGGAGAATATTCTCATGTAGACTTCACAGGGTTCCTCCAACACACTGAGGTAATGAGCATAAGGAAGTGTGACATTGATACTGATCCTGGGTTATGTGTGTTTCTGGCCCCTCTATCTGCAGGGTGTGACCTGCTACTGAGCTGCAGAGGCACTGACCTGTGATGTCCTCAGCTCTACAGGCTAGCTGATAGTCATCTCTGGTAGGTCTCATGGTGCAGGTTCATTCAGACTAATGCTGATGACCATTCTGTAGCAGAGTTAGTTACCATGAGGTCTGTCCTTTCCTCTCTCTGGATCATTAGCTTGTTTGTTTCTGAATGTTGAAACATTCCCACCGTGTGTGTGTGTGTGTTTGCATGTCTTGGGCTGAATTGATTTCGCACACAACCTCTTTTCTAACAGGATGTAGTGAAACACAAAACACACTTTGTTTAATCTTGGAGGAGGAATGGTGAAACAACTGAAGAAGACCTGAATGCTGTTCAGCAGCACTGGATATACATGGCCTACATCTGTTGAGCCAGGGCAGGCTGATGGGTCTCTCCTCAATGAGATGGCCAGGGGACAAGATGTGTCGACTTGGCTCAGGGACGACATCCTCTCTTCACTGTAATCCACTCACTCACAATGCTCCCAGCCCCAGTCTTCATGAGGCAATATCAGAAAAGAGTCCTGTGCCACTTTAATTGGTGTAACGATAAACTTTGTTTTGTGTAACCTCCCTCAAAGAGGAGAACAGTGAAGTATCAGATGAGAGCTGGGCTGTGTTACATTAAAGACATTCCAGGGAACTCTTAGCCAGCCAACCATCACCAGGCACCAGACATGGGGAAGGACCAGGATCTCTCTACCAGCTTGCTGCGTCAGACAGATGAAAATGTCATTGTTGCTCCCAGACCGTTTTTTCCCAGTTTTGCTGTTCAGGTGCACAACCTGATCGCAGGGACTTGCCGTGTCACCAGCGGCCCCCTGTTCTCCTGTGTCATTCAATCCTCCTCCCCTGCCTCCCAGGAATGTACTACCCCCCTCCCCAGTTCTGGTCCCTGGAGAAGCTGTCTGTCTGTCGGGTCAGTGTGTTAACCAGAATAGGGGATGTCAGGGAGACAGGACTAGAACATGAGACTGCTCAAAGACCAGAAGAGAGAGATACTTGATCTCTGTGAATGGACCAGGAGGAATATTCCGGAGAGGGAGTCCAGTGGTTCTGATCAGATTTCCCATCCGGAGGCCTCAGAAGACTGTCGATATCAACTGTTTGTATATTGTCATCTATTATCGATATACTGTCTAAATCAGGGGTCTCCAACAGATAAATCGGAAGCTACAAGTAGCTCGAAGCCCACCTCCGAGTAGCTTTCTAAACAATTCTGTAAGTACATGCAATTTAACGTTTTTCCATGGCAAAATGTCATAAACAAATCTCACAAGTATCAGACACAAGTATCAGACACAAGTATCAGACACAAGTATCAGACACAAGTATCAGACACAAGTATCAGACACAAGTATCAGACACAAGTATCAGACACAAGTATCAGACACAAGTATCAGACACAAGTATCAGACACAAGTATCAGACTCCGCAAGCTCCCAGCTACGATCTAATCAATGCAATGTTGACATTGTCCTACCCCTGGTTAGCCACTATTGGCTTAAAAATCCAGACCCAACACATCTGCCAATTAATTTCCAGCAATATTGCCCCTGTCTGTCTGTGTGGTGCGTTTGTCTATAATTCTGTTTGAATCCAGTTGATGTGACAACAGTCTTGTAGGTTGACAGAAATACCAATTAAATGTCAACTGCAAAGTAGTCTTACCTGGCAGAAGTATATCATGAGTAAGCATATAATTTGTACAGTGCCCTGCAAAAGTATTCATCCCCCTTGGCATTTTTCCTATTTTGTTGCATTACAACCTGTAATTTAAATGGATTTGTATTTGTATTTCATGTAATGGACAAACACAAAATAGTCCAAATTGGTGAAGTGAAATGAAAAAAATAACTTGTTTCACAAAACTAAAAAACAGAAAAGTGGTGCGTGCATATATATTCACCCCCTTTGCTATGAAGCCCCTAAATAAGATCTGGTGCAACCAATTACCTTCAGAAGACACATAATTAGTTAAAGAAAGCCCACCTCTGTGCAATCTAAGTATCACATGATCTGTCACATGATCTCAGTATATATACACCTGTTCTGAAAGGCCTCAAAGCCTGCAACATCACTAAGCAAGTGGCACCATGAAGACCAAGGAGCTCCATGAAGACCAAGTGGCACCATGAAGACCAAGGAGCTCCATGAAGACCAAGTAGCACCATGAAGACCAAGGAGCTCCATGAAGACCAAGTGGCACCATGAAGACCAAGGAGCTCCATGAAGACCAAGGAGCTCCATGAAGACCAAGGGGCACCATGAAGACCAAGGAGCTCCATGAAGACCAAGTGGCACCATGAAGACCAAGGAGCTCCATGAAGACCAAGGGGCACCATGAAGACCAAGGAGCACCATGAAGACCAAGGAGCTCCATGAAGACCAAGGAGCTCCATGAAGACCAAGGAGCTCCATGAAGACCAAGGAGCTCCATGAAGACCAAGGAGCTCTCCAAACAGATCAGGAACAAAAATGTGGAGAAGTACAGATCAGGGTTGGGTTATAAAAAAATATCAGAAACTTTGAACTTCCCACGAAGCACCATTAAATACATTATTAAAAAATTGAAAGAATATGTCACCACAACAAACCTGCCAAGAGAGGGCCGCCCACCAAAACTCACGGACCAGGCAAGGAGGGCATTAATCAGAGAGGCAACAAAGAGACCGAAGATAACCCTGAAGGAGCTGCAAAGCTCCACAGCGGAGATTGAAGTATCTGTCCATAGGACCACTTTAAGCCGTACACTCCACAGAGCTGGGCTTTACAGAAGAGTGCCAAGAAAAAAGCCATTGCTTAAAGAAAATAATAAGTAAACACATTTGGTATTGGTCAAAAGGCACATGGGAGACTCCCCAAACATATGGAAGAATGTACACTGTTCAGGTGAGACTAAAATGTAGCTTTTTGGCCATCAAGGAAAACTCTGTCTGGCTCAAACCCAACAGCTCTCATCTTCCTGAGAAAACCATCCCCACAGTGAAGCATGGTGGTGGCAGCATCATGCTGTGGGGATGTTTTTTACTGGCAAGGACTGGGAAACTGGTCAGAATTGAAGGAATGATGGATGGTGCTAAATGCATGGAAATTCTTGAGGGAAACCAGTTTCAGTCTTCCCTCCAGCATGACAATGACCCTAAGCACATTGCTAAAGCAACACTCGAGTGGTTTTAGGTGAAACATTTAAATGTCTTGGAATGGCCTAGTCAAAGCCCAGACCTCAATCCAGCTGAGAATCTGTGCTATGACTTAAAGATTGCTGTACACCAATGGAACCCATCCAACTTGAAGGAGCTGGAGCAGTTTTGCCCTGTAGAACGGGCACAATTCCCAGTGGCTAGATGTGCCAAGCTTATAGAGACATACCCCCAAGAGACTTGCAGCTGTAATTGCTGCAAAAGATGGCTCTACAAAGTATTGACTTTTGGGGGGGGGGGGGGGGGGGGGAATAGTTATGCACGCTCAAGTTTTCAGTTTCTTGTTTGTTTCACAATAAAACATATTTTGCATCTTCAAAGTGGTAGGCATGTGGTGTAAATCAAGCCACTGTATCTATGATTTGTTATTTGCTAACTTTGGGATGAAATGAGTAACAGTGGTACAGAACCATCGCTAGACCGTCACATTAGATGCCAAATTCCTCAATCGCTACAATTAAGGGAAAACATCTAAAATGGCCTCCTGATGTGATTTAGGCAACTGTGAACAATTATAATTTTGAAAATGAAAAACAAAAAAAATCTAAAACAATGAAACATAATTTGGGAAAATATAAAACATAATTTTGGAGAAAAAGAAATCCATTTTTATAGAGGTGTTTATGAACCATTATTTGACAAGGTATATTGCCAGAAAACATAGTGCACTACTTTCTCTCTAAAGACCTGGGGAAGAGTTGTAGGGGACAAGAGAAGAATGTGGCTAGTTGAAAGTTAGAAGAAAAATTAGTGGCTTATGTTAGTTTTTAAAAGTAGCTCTCATGAAAAGGTTAGAGACCTTCTGTCTAGGTTTAAACAGATGCCACACACACAGTGCATTCCAGGGGTTCTCCAGGGGGTTCTCCAGGGGGTTCTCCAGGGTGTTCATCCAGTAAAGAATCATCAACAATGCTCATTGGTGAAACTTGTCATCCTCTATGGAAGGTTGGGTTGGGTGGGTACGACAGGCGTCAGGTGGCACCGTAATTGAGGAGGAAGGGCTTATAGTAATGTCTGGAATGGTATCAATAGACTGGTATCAAACACATTAAACACATGGTTTGCATATATTTAATACCATTCCATTCACTCCATTCCAGCCATTATTAAAAATCGTTCTCCCAGCCTCCTGTGGTGGGTGCAGTCATTTCAGTACCACTTTAACACACTGACACAGTTCCTCATTACCCCCGTAGGGAAAACCCCTCACACTGCTCATTAATGAACCAAACTAGTCCAACTAGAGCC
Organism: Oncorhynchus gorbuscha; assembly: GCF_021184085.1. Classification (NCBI taxonomy): domain Eukaryota; kingdom Metazoa; phylum Chordata; class Actinopteri; order Salmoniformes; family Salmonidae; genus Oncorhynchus; species Oncorhynchus gorbuscha. The sequence goes on along the minus strand of NC_060191.1, from coordinate 64,260,320 downwards.
AGTCATGGATGAGACTGCCCAATTATATACTGAGTCTACCCCCCACCTACTCAGACATGACAACCCCCCTACACCCTACATAAAAATAATCTATCAACGTGAGCCGCAATTTTGTCTTAAAAAATTCTACCCAGCAATTCATTATAGAGAGAGCTGCTATATGAAAACCAACAGAATTACAATTTGAATGAGCTCGCCATGCAGCGCAGGCATTTCAGATAGTAATTGGCTCCATTAAGGAAAGAGGAGTGCTATTGAATGTGAATGCTAGGTGTCTCTGTGTGTGTATTAAGGCCTATGGATTAACGCCATTTTGAGCACCATGCTTAACGGTAATTGGATATATCCGGTTATGTTACTCTCGCTATCTCAACGGCTACGTTGAGTAACTGTTCATAGAGTATTTTGTTGAGAGGACGATCAATACATTTTGTACATAGTCTTGAGAAGTGTGCTTTATTTATAGAGGAGAGGGATGTGCCATTCAGACGGCGCCTGTCAATCAATACAGGTTTCATAGGACATATGAAAGGTAATGATAGTAGTTCAGTAAGATGCATCAAAAAGGAGACACAATGTTCCTCTGTAGATCACACACACTCATCACTGCATCACCAAACAACACCATTGGCTGACTCAACACAGACCACTAGAGAGTTGATGGCTGTATCTACGTATGTGAGACGCACGCCACATACAGTCAAGCACATGTATCCCACAAGCTCATTCAATATACATGCAGAGTCACACATTTTAACCCCCCAAAGAACTCCTTCAAGAAATCCTACCTCTAAATGTTTTTTGAGGAGCTGAAACAGTGTTCCGTGTCTGTGGTAATGAGATCCCATGAGTTCATACATATTCTAATTCCAAGGTCTTTGTAAAGCAGACACTGCAATGCTGCGGGAGGACACCGAATACTGCAAATCTGTGTCAAATCTACAAACTGTGTGGGACATACAATGGAGGCTGTGCTGTAAGTACAAATACAAGACAAGGCAAAGTGTTACTCTATGGCTCTTTATCCACATCACCTGGGTGTTGACCAATATACTATAGAAGTCATGTCTAAAGACCTATAGACTAGGTCAATCGAGCTCAACGTCAAACGTCAGAAAAAGGGGGAAATAATCTAACAGAAGGGAGGAATAACAGCCTTGACATCTCTTCATTCTCAGGTGAAGAATAACAGCCTTGACATCTCTTCATTCTCTAGTGAAGAATAACAGCCTTGACATCTCTTCATTCTCTAGTGAAGAATAACAGCCTTGACATCTCTTCATTCTCAGGTGAAGAATAACAGCCTTGACATCTCTTCATTCTCAGGTGAAGAATAACAGCCTTGACATCTCTTCATTCTCTAGTGAAGAATAACAGCCTTGACATCTCTTCATTCTCAGGTGAAGAATAACAGCCTTGACATCTCTTCATTCTCTAGTGAAGAATAACAGCCTTGACATCTCTTCATTCTCAGGTGAAGAACAACAGCCTTGACATCTCTTCATTCTCAGGTGAAGAATAACAGCCTTGACATCTCTTCATTCTCTAGTGAAGAATAACAGCCTTGACATCTCTTCATTCTCTAGTGAAGAATAACAGCCTTGACATCTCTTCATTCTCAGGTGAAGAATAACAGCCTTGACATCTCTTCATTCTCAGGTGAAGAATAACAGCCTTGACATCTCTTCATTCTCAGGTGAAGAATAACAGCCTTGACATCTCTTCATTCTCAGGTGAAGAATAACAGCCATGACATCTCTTCATTCTCTAGTGAAGAATAACAGCCTTGACATCTCTTCATTCTCTAGTGAAGAATAACAGCCTTGACATCTCTCTTCATTCTCAGGTGAAGAATAACAGCCTTGACATCTCTTCATTCTCTAGTGAAGAATAACAGCCTTGACATCTCTTCATTCTCTAGTGAAGAATAACAGCCTTGACATCTCTTCATTCTCTAGTGAAGAATAACAGCCTTGACATCTCTTCATTCTCAGGTGAAGAATAACAGCCTTGACATCTCTTCATTCTCTAGTGAAGAATAACAGCCTTGACATCTCTTCATTCTCAGGTGATGAATAACAGCCTTGACATCTCTTCATTCTCTAGTGAAGAATAACAGCCTTGACATCTCTTCATTCTCTAGTGAAGAATAACAGCCTTGACATCTCTTCATTCTCTAGTGAAGAATAACAGCCTTGACATCTCTTCATTCTCAGGTGAAGAATAACAGCCTTGACATCTCTTCATTCTCTAGTGAAGAATAACAGCCTTGACATCTCTTCATTCTCTAGTGAAGAATAACAGCCTTGACATCTCTTCATTCTCTAGTGAAGATTAACAGCCTTGACATCTCTTCATTCTCTAGTGAAGAATAACAGCCTTGACATCTCTCTCTTCATTCTCTAGTGAAGAATAACAGCCTTGACATCTCTCTTCATTCTCTAGTGAAGATTAACAGCCTTGACATCTCGCTCTTCATTCTCTAGTGAAGATTAACAGCCTTGACATCTCTATCTTCATTCTCTAGTGAAGATTAACAGCCTTGACATCTCTCTTCATTCTCTAGTGAAGAATAACAGCCTTGACATCTCTCTTCATTCTCAGGTGAAGATTAACAGCCTTGACATCTCTTCATTCTCAGGTGAAGATTAACAGCCTTGACATCTCTCTTCATTCTCAGTTGAAGAATAACAGCCTTGACATCTGTCTCTTCATTCTCAGGTGAAGAATAACAGCCTTGTCATCTCTCTCTTCATTTTCTAGTGAAGAATAACAGCCTTGACATCTCTCTCTTCATTTTCTAGTGAAGAATAACAGCCTTGACATCTCTTCATTCTCTAGTGAAGAATAACAGCCTTGACATCTCTCTTCATTTTCTAGTGAAGAATAACAGCCTTTACATCTCTCTCTCTTCATTCTCAAATGAAGAACAACAGCCTTGACATCTCTCTCTTTATTCTCAGGTGAAGAACAACAGCCTTTACATCTCTCTCTCTTTATTCTCTAGTGAAGAACAACAGCCTTGACATCTCTCTCTCTTTATTCTCTAGTGAAGAACAACAGCCTTGACATCCCTCTCTCTTTATTCTCTAGTGAAGAACAACAGCCTTGACATCTCTCTCTTCATTCTCTAGTGAAGAACAACAGCCTTGACATCTCTCTCTCTTTATTCTCTAGTGAAGAACAACAGCCTTTACATCTCTCTCTCTCTTTATTCTCTAGTGAAGAACAACAGCCTTGACATCTCTCTCTTCTTTCTCAGGTGAAGAACAACAGCCTTGACATCTCTCTCTTCTTTCTCAGGTGAAGAACAACAGCCTTTACATCTCTCTTCATTCTCTAATGAAGAACAACAGCCTTTACATCTCTCTCTCTTCATTCTCAAATGAAGAACAACAGCCTTGATATCTCTCTCTTTATTCTCAGGTGAAGAACAACAGCCTTGACATCTCTCTCTTTATTCTCAGGTGAAGAACAACAGCCTTGACATCTCTCTTCATTCTCTAGTGAAGAACAACAGCTTTACTCTCTTCATCTCTCTTCATTCTCAGGTCCTTGACATCTCTTCATTCTCTAGTGAAGAATAACAGCCTTGACATCTCTCTCTCTCAGGTTCTTGACATTCTCAAGTGAAGAACAACTTCATTCCTTGACATCTCATCTCTTCATTCTCTAGTGAAGAACAACAGCCTTGACATCTCTTCATTCTCAGGTGAAGAATAACAGCCTTGACATCTCTTCATTCTCTAGTGAAGAATAACAGCCTTGACATCTCTTCATTCTCAGGTGATGAATAACAGCCTTGACATCTCTTCATTCTCTAGTGAAGAATAACAGCCTTGACATCTCATTCTCTAGTTCTTGACATCTCTTCAGGTGAAGAATAACAGCCTTGACATCTCTTCATTCTCAGGTGAAGAATAACAGCCTTGACATCTCTTCATTCTCTAGTGAAGAATAACAGCCTTGACATCTAGTCAGCCTTGACATCTCTTCATTCTCTAGTGAAGAATAACAGCCTTGACATCTCTTCATTCTCTTCATTCTCTTCAGGTGAAGAATAACAGCCTTGACATCTCTCTTCATTCTCTAATGAAGAACAACAGCCTTGACATCTCTCTTCATTCTCTAATGAAGAACAACAGCCTTGACATCTCTCTCTTCATTCTCTAGTGAAGATTAACAGCCTTGACATCTCTATCTTCATTCTCTAGTGAAGATTAACAGCCTTGACATCTCTCTTCATTCTCTAGTGAAGAATAACAGCCTTGACATCTCTCTTCATTCTCAGGTGAAGATTAACAGCCTTGACATCTCTTCATTCTCAGGTGAAGATTAACAGCCTTGACATCTCTCTTCATTCTCAGTTGAAGAATAACAGCCTTGACATCTGTCTCTTCATTCTCAGGTGAAGAATAACAGCCTTGTCATCTCTCTCTTCATTTTCTAGTGAAGAATAACAGCCTTGACATCTCTCTCTTCATTTTCTAGTGAAGAATAACAGCCTTGACATCTCTTCATTCTCTAGTGAAGAATAACAGCCTTGACATCTCTCTTCATTTTCTAGTGAAGAATAACTTCATTCATTCTCAAATGAAGAATAACAGCCTTGACATCTCTTCATTCTCAGGTGAAGAATAACAGCCTTGACATCTCTCTCTTTATTCTCAGGTGAAGAACAACAGCCTTTACATCTCTTCTTTATTCTCTAGTGAAGAATAACAGCCTTGACATCTCTTCATTCTCTCTCTTTATTCTCTAGTGAAGAACAACAGCCTTGACATCTCTTCATTCTCTAGTGAAGAACAACAGCCTTGACATCTCTTCATTCTCTAGTGAAGAACAACAGCCTTGACATCTCTTCTTTATTCTCTAGTGAAGAACAACAGCCTTGACATCTCTTCATTCTTTCTAGTGAAGAATAACAGCCTTGACATCTCTTCATTCTCTAGTGAAGAACAACAGCCTTGACATCTCTTCATTCTCAGGTGAAGAATAACAGCCTTGACATCTCTTCATTCTCAGGTGAAGAACAACAGCCTTGACATCTCTTCATTCTCAGGTGAAGAATAACAGCCTTGACATCTCTTCATTCTCTAGTGAAGAATAACAGCCTTGACATCTCTTCATTCTCTAGTGAAGAATCTTCATCTCTTTCATTCTCAAGGTGAAGAATAACAGCCTTGACATCTCTTCATTCTCAGGTGAAGAATAACAGCCTTGACATCTCTTCATTCATTCTAGTGAAGAATAACAGCCTTGACATCTCTTCATTCTCTAGTGAATAACAGCCTTGACATCTCTTCATTCTCTAGTGAAGAATAACATCTCTTCATTCTCTAGTGAAGACATCTCATCTCTTCATTCTCAGGTGAAGAATAACAGCCTTGACATCTCTTCATTCTCTAGTGAAGAATAACAGCCTTGACATCTCTTCATTCTCAGGTGATGAATAACAGCCTTGACATCTCTTCATTCTCTAGTGAAGAATAACAGCCTTGACATCTCTTCATTCTCTAGTGAAGAATAACAGCCTTGACATCTCTTCATTCTCTAGTGAAGAATAACAGCCTTGACATCTCTTCATTCTCAGGTGAAGAATAACAGCCTTGACATCTCTTCATTCTCTAGTGAAGAATAACAGCCTTGACATCTCTTCATTCTCTAGTGAAGAATAACAGCCTTGACATCTCTTCATTCTCTAGTGAAGATTAACAGCCTTGACATCTCTTCATTCTCTAGTGAAGAATAACAGCCTTGACATCTCTCTCTTCATTCTCTAGTGAAGAATAACAGCCTTGACATCTCTCTCTTCATTCTCTAGTGAAGATTAACAGCCTTGACATCTCGCTCTTCATTCTCTAGTGAAGATTAACAGCCTTGACATCTCTATCTTCATTCTCTAGTGAAGATTAACAGCCTTGACATCTCTCTTCATTCTCTAGTGAAGAATAACAGCCTTGACATCTCTCTTCATTCTCAGGTGAAGATTAACAGCCTTGACATCTCTTCATTCTCAGGTGAAGATTAACAGCCTTGACATCTCTCTTCATTCTCAGTTGAAGAATAACAGCCTTGACATCTGTCTCTTCATTCTCAGGTGAAGAATAACAGCCTTGTCATCTCTCTCTTCATTTTCTAGTGAAGAATAACAGCCTTGACATCTCTCTCTTCATTTTCTAGTGAAGAATAACAGCCTTGACATCTCTTCATTCTCTAGTGAAGAATAACAGCCTTGACATCTCTCTTCATTTTCTAGTGAAGAATAACAGCCTTTACATCTCTCTCTCTTCATTCTCAAATGAAGAACAACAGCCTTGACATCTCTCTCTTTATTCTCAGGTGAAGAACAACAGCCTTTACATCTCTCTCTCTTTATTCTCTAGTGAAGAACAACAGCCTTGACATCTCTCTCTCTTTATTCTCTAGTGAAGAACAACAGCCTTGACATCCCTCTCTCTTTATTCTCTAGTGAAGAACAACAGCCTTGACATCTCTCTCTTCATTCTCTAGTGAAGAACAACAGCCTTGACATCTCTCTCTTTATTCTCTAGTGAAGAACAACAGCCTTTACATCTCTCTCTCTTTATTCTCTAGTGAAGAACAACAGCCTTGACATCTCTCTCTTCTTTCTCAGGTGAAGAACAACAGCCTTGACATCTCTCTCTTCTTTCTCAGGTGAAGAACAACAGCCTTTACATCTCTCTTCATTCTCTAATGAAGAACAACAGCCTTTACATCTCTCTCTCTTCATTCTCAAATGAAGAACAACAGCCTTGACATCTCTCTCTTTATTCTCAGGTGAAGAACAACAGCCTTGACATCTCTCTCTTTATTCTCAGGTGAAGAATAACAGCCTTGACATCTCTTCATTCTCTAGTGAAGAATAACAGCCTTGACATCTCTCTTCATTTTCTAGTGAAGAATAACAGCCTTTACATCTCTCTCTCTTCATTCTCAAATGAAGAATAACAGCCTTGACATCTCTTCATTCTCAGGTGAAGAATAACAGCCTTGACATCTCTCTTCATTCTCTAGTGAAGAATAACAGCCTTGACATCTCTCTCTCTTTATTCTCTAGTGAAGAATAACAGCCTTGACATCTCTTCATTCTCTAGTGAAGAATAACAGCCTTGACATCTCTTCATTCTCAGGTGAAGAATAACAGCCTTGACATCTCTTCATTCTCAGGTGAAGAATAACAGCCTTGACATCTCTTCATTCTCTAGTGAAGAATAACAGCCTTGACATCTCTTCATTCTCTAGGTGAAGAATAACAGCCTTGACATCTCTTCATTCTCTAGTGAAGAATAACAGCCTTGACATCTCTATCTTCATTCTCTAGTGAAGAATAACAGCCTTGACATCTCTTCATTCTCTAGTGAAGAATAACAGCCTTGACATCTCTTCATTCTCAGGTGAAGAATAACAGCCTTGACATCTCTTCATTCTCTAGTGAAGAATAACAGCCTTGACATCTCTTCATTCTCTAGTGAAGAATAACAGCCTTGACATCTGAAGTGACATCTCTTCATTCTCTAGTGAAGAATAACAGCCTTGTCATCTCTCTCTTCATTTTCTAGTGAAGAATAACAGCCTTGACATCTCTCTCTTCATTCTCTAGTGAAGAATAACAGCCTTGACATCTCTCTTCATTCTCTAGTGAAGAATAACAGCCTTGACATCTCTCTTCATTCTCTAGTGAAGAATAACAGCCTTGACATCTCTCTCTCTTCATTCTCAAGTGAAGAATTAACAGCCTTGACATCTCTCTTCATTCTCAGGTGAAGAATAACAGCCTTGACATCTCTCTTCATTCTCAGGTGAAGATTAACAGCCTTGACATCTCTCTCTTCATTCTCTAGTGAAGAATAACAGCCTTGACATCTCTCTCTTCATTCTCTAGTGAAGAATAACAGCCTTGACATCTCTCTCTTCATTTTCTAGTGAAGAATAACAGCCTTGACATCTCTCTCTCTTCATTCTCTAGTGAAGAATAACAGCCTTGACATCTCTCTCTCTAACAGCCTTTTATTCTCTAGTGAAGAACAACAGCCTTGACATCTCTCTCTTCATTCTCAGGTGAAGAACAACAGCCTTGACATCTCTCTCTTTATTCTCAGGTGAAGAACAACAGCCTTTACATCTCTCTCTTTATTCTCTAGTGAAGAACAACAGCCTTGACATCTCTCTCTCTTTATTCTCTAGTGAAGAACAACAGCCTTGACATCTCTCTCTTTATTCTCTAGTGAAGAACAACAGCCTTGACATCTCTCTCTTTATTCTCTAGTGAAGAACAACAGCCTTGACATCTCTTCTTTATTCTCTAGTGAAGAACAACAGCCTTGACATCTCTCTCTTCTTTATTTTCTAGTGAAGAACAACAGCCTTGACATCTCTCTCTTCTTCATTCTCAGGTGAAGAACAACAGCCTTGACATCTCTCTTTATTCTCAGGTGAAGAACAACAGCCTTTACATCTCTCTTCATTCTCTAATGAAGAACAACAGCCTTTACATCTCTCTCTCTTCATTCTCAAATGAAGAACAACAGCCTTGACATCTCTCTCTTTATTCTCAGGTGAAGAACAACAGCCTTGACATCTCTCTCTTTATTCTCAGGTGAAGAACAACAGCCTTGACATCTCTCTTCATTCTCTAATGAAGAACAACAGCCTTTACATCTCTCTCTCTTCATTCTCAAATGAAGAACAACAGCCTTGACATCTCTCTCTTTATTCTCAGGTGAAGAATAACAGCCTTGACATCTCTTCATTCTCTAGTGAAGAATTTGACATTCTCTAGTGAAGAATTCTCAACAGCCTTGACATCTCTCTCTTTATTCTCAGGTGAAGAACAACAGCCTTTACATCTCTCTCTCTCTTTATTCTCTAGTGAAGAACAACAGCCTTTACATCTCTCTCTCTTTATTCTCTAGTGAAGAACAACAGCCTTGACATCTCTCTCTTCTTTCTCAGGTGAAGAACAACAGCCTTGACATCTCTCTCTTCTTTCTCAGGTGAAGAACAACAGCCTTGACATCTCTCTTCATTCTCAGGTGAAGAACAACAGCCTTGACATCTCTCTTCATTCTCTAATGAAGAACAACAGCCTTGACATCTCTCTTCATTCTCTAATGAAGAACAACAGCCTTGACATCTCTCTTCATTCTCTAATGAAGAACAACAGCCTTGACATCTCTCTTCATTCTCTAATGAAGAACAACAGCCTTGACATCTCTCTTTATTCTCAGGTGAAGAATAACAGCCTTGACATCTCTCTTCATGCTCTAGTGAAGAATAACAGTCAATGTTATGTGTCCTTACTGTACTTAACAGACAAGACTGTCCAAGCCCTACCTGAGTAAGGAGGACATTACAGTAAGCCCAAATACACAGTATAACATGTACAAGCCCTACCTGAGTAAGGAGGACATTACAGTCAGCCCAAATACACAGTAGGACCTTTGTGGAAGCCTCAGTCTGAAGTGGCTGTCAAACCAGTCAGTTCTCCCCTGGTTTAAACAATGGTAACGATACTGCTGTTCTGTATGATACATTGTGCTAGAGTGGGTGGTGAAACTGAGATCCCCCTTCCTGCTGACTGTTCACTCACCTGTCTATACTGTACATGGGCAGTGGAGCGAGGCCCTTAACAGTTTATCCTTCATAACGCTTTTCTTTCTATCCCTCTATCTCTGTCTGCAGCCGTCATGACCTCTAGTGACGTTAACAAGCTGCAGAGAGACTGGGATAAATCTGACCTGTGTCTGAGAGACGAGAGGAAGGCATTCTTTACAGCTCACCTGGTGATGAATGAAAAAGGTTAAAGGAGTCCTTGAAGCACTGGGGGTTACCAAGAGATGCCCCATCACATCGCCTATTTGTCTCCATTGTGTTCAATGGCTTGTAATAGGTTGTGTGTGTGTGTGTGTGTGTGTGTGTGTGTGTGTGTGTGTGTGTGTGTGTCTGTCTGTCTGTCTGTCTGTCTGTCTGTCTGTCTGTCTGTCTGTCTGTCTGTCTGTCTGTCTGTCTGTCTGTCTGTCTGTCTGTCTGTCTGTCTGTCTGTCTGTCTGTCTGTCTGTCTGTCTGTCTGTCTGTCTGTCTGTCTGTCTGTCTGTCTGTCTGTCTGTCTGTCTGTCTGTCTGTCTGTCTGTCTGTCTGTCTGTCTGTCTGTGTGTATGTCCTAAAATGAATTAAGGCTGTTAACCTAGTCTCCTTCAGCAGGCAGCCTTGCAAAACCAAAAACCATGACATTGATTGGCCACACACCTGGCCCTCGTGTGTGACTCATTTTTCTTCCCCTGCTCTGTCTATGACTCTTCATCTATTCCTCTCAGAAATAATAGAGACAGCATCAATACAACCATTAAAAAACAACCCAAGGCAACATACCGTTCAGTTGGATAAACACAGAATGCACAAGACAGCTCATTAGTATTTACTGTCTAAAATTGTGAAATTCCAACAAAGGCCTTTTCTAGCCAAAGGGACAAATCTGTTTCATGTTTGCACACGTGTGTGTGTGTAGGGGGGACAGAGCGAGAGAGATAAGGGGAGAGAGAGAACACATAAGAACACATCACTACCTGTAAATCCTGAATAATCACCTGCCTTTCACCCCCTCCATCCCCTCCTCTGCTCCTCCATATCATGAGAGAATGATTAACATCCTTCAGTCCTTTATTCTCTATTCCATTCCTCATTATTTCAAATCCCCCCCTCATTTCAGATTGACCCTATCCATTAGACTCAAGGTTACTGGGCCACAAAGACATTCCATTCAGGGGAGAGGAATCAGTCTCCCTGTCTCATCTAGACGCCAGATATTTCTACAATACCATCACACACAAACACACACACACGCACACGCACACGCACACGCACACACACACACACACACACACACACACACACACACACACACACACACACACACACACACACACACACACACACACACAGAGAGAGAAGCTTAATGGATAGGGTTTTATCTATTCTGGTGTGGAGAAGAGGAATATTCCCCTCAACCTCTCCATAATGACATGGTCCATAGGAAGTGGTGCAGTACAACATGGCCTCCATCCTAAATAGAACTGTTTTGACTGGTAGCTGTGACATGCTTGGATGCCTCTGGATACATGGAGGATGTTTCATTATTTATTTATTTATTAGGATCCCAAAAACATCAGCTACTCTTCCTGGGGTCCACATGAAACATGACATAATATATAGTACAGAACATTATTAGTCAAGGACTGAAATACATTTAAACAGTCTACATATCAGTACATACATACAATATCTAGGTCTAACACATAGTGTAGTGCAAATTACAATACAATATATCTAAAACCATTGGTGACACCAACACAGTGAGTTGACTGATGCGCTGCTCTGCTGTCCTGGATATATAGTCACACAGGGTAGGATGTGGAGGGATTTGAGCCAAAGGCTGGGTGACGACATCTATCCATGGTTCATCGTCTCTCTAAGGACGTGTGGAGAAAATGTGCTAGCGCCAAACCGTGACCAGTGGCTGTCTCACTCCCTCACAACTCCAGTCAGGAAATAAAGGCCTGTTTGTGTTCCGTTGTTGACCTCTGTCCTCCGTCCTCCGTCCACAGTCCCCGTCCCCGCCACCCCACCCCACCCCACCCCACCCCACTCTCCCCATGCTTCCCCCTCTCACCCTCCGCAAGGTAGCTGTGTAACACAGGGCTGTGCTGACAGGGAATGGGATGGCAACACAGACTGGCTAAATTGCACACAGATGGCTTGTGTCAGTGGCCGTTTTTAGAGAGCAGCAAATGTTGGGTTATTTGTCTTTGGTTTCTGGGTCTTGGCTTGTCCTCGGCTGCTTGTTAGACAGACTCCAGAGACAGTTTGAGCCCCACCTCAGTTAGTGTAAGTTAAGTGGTGTTAATTACTATACTTCAACAATGAGGCCTTAGGCTGCTTACTGTTCTTACTACACTTAGTTAACAACAGCGTTGCATTCACTACTCTAGCTGCTAAGCCACCTAGAAGACATTTGAAATGTTTTTTATTTTAAATATGGGAATATAAAAAATCATTAACAAAACAGCCATCAGTGGCACATGACTGTAAAGAAAGCCAACAATATGTCTCAATGGATGGGCGTCTGTGGTAGGCCAACCATGACGGAAGGAAATCAGGTGTAGATGGAAATCAGAGCTGGTGTGTGAAGATGCAACACACGCACGCGGCGCTGGGCCCCACAGAAGGTGACTGAGCTGTATAGTATAGTGTGTTGTGGTTGTGTGAATGATGTGAGTGAGCCGTGATAGTGTGGTTGTGTGGCGCTGGGCCCCACAGAGTATAGTGTGGTTGTGTGATGTGAGTGCAATCCTGTATAGTATAGTGTGGTTGTGTGATGTGAGTGAGGAATCCTGTATGAGGAAGTATAGTAGTGTGGTTGTGTGATGTGAGTGAGGAATCCTGTATAGTATAGTGTGGTTGTGTGATGTGAGTGAGGAATCCTGTATAGTATAGTGTGGTTGTGTGATGTGAGTGAGGAATCCTGTATAGTATAGTGTGGTTGTGTGATGTGAGTGAGGAATCCTGTATAGTATAGTGTGGTTGTGTGATGTGAGTGAGGAATCCTGTATAGTATAGTGTGGTTGTGTGATGTGAGTGAGGAATCCTGTATAGTATAGTGTGGTTGTGTGATGTATAGTGTGGTTGTGTGAGTGAGGAATCCTGTATAGTATAGTGGTGGTTGTGTGAATGTAGTATAGTGTGGTTGTGTGATGTGAGTGAGGAATCCTGTATAGTATAGTGTGGTTGCAGCCTCAGCTCAACTCACCTGTCTCTTGTTGTGTATTCTTCATAATTAGAAGAGACCCAAGCATGCCAGACATTCCTAATACAGGTGTTCTACACTGGCAGCTGACACCATCACTCAGTCTAGAGCCAATGGGTCTTCCCTAAAGGTCAACTGGAATGTTCCTTTATGGCAGGCTACTAGCCAGGGCAGGGGGAGGGGCTCCCTCCTCACTGTCAAACTGCCTCGCCCCAATCCCTCCTCCCTCTCCTTCCTTTCTTCTCTCCTTCCCTCCACCTCTCTCCTTAGACCCTGACAGTCAGGGTTAGGTCTGTGGTCTGGTTACACCATCCCTCCTCCCTCTCCTTCCTTCTCTCCTTCCCTCCACCTCTCTCCTTAGACCCTGACAGTCAGGGTTAGGTCTGTGGTCTGGTTACACCATCCCTCCTCCCTCTCCTTCCTTCTCTCCTTCCCTCCACCTTTCTCCTTAGACCCTGACAGTCAGGGTTAGGTCTGTGGTCTGGTTACACCATCCCTCCTCCCTCTCCTTCCTTCTCTCCTTCCCTCCACCTCTCTCCTTAGACCCTGACAGTCAGGGTTAGGTCTGTGGTCTGGTTACACCATCCCTCCTCCCTCTCCTTCCTTCTCTCCCTCCCTCCACCTCTCTCCTTAGACCCTGACAGTCAGGGTTAGGTCTGTGGTCTGGTTACACCATCCCTCCTCCCTCTCCTTCCTTCTCTCCCTCCCTCCACCTCTCTCCTTAGACCCTGACAGTCAGGGTTAGGTCTGTGGTCTGGTTACACCATCCCTCCTCCCTCTCCTTCCTTCTCTCCCTCCCTCCACCCCTCCTTAGACCCTGACAGTCAGGGTTAGGTCTGTGGTCTTTCTTCTCTCCTCTCCCCTCCACCCTCTCCTTCCTTCTCTCCTTCCCTCCACCTCTCTCCTTAGACCCTGACAGTCAGGGTTAGGTCTGTGGTCTGGTTACACCATCCCTCCTCCCTCTCCCCTCCTTCCTTCTCTCCTTCCCTCCACCTCTCTCCTTAGACCCTGACAGTCAGGGTTAGGTCTGTGGTCTGGTTACACCATCCCTCCTCCCTCTCCTTCCTTCTCTCCCTCCCTCCACCTCTCTCCTTAGACCCTGACAGTCAGGGTTAGGTCTGTGGTCTGGTTACACCATCCCTCCTCCCTCTCCTTCCTTCTCTCCTTCCCTCCACCTCTCTCCTTAGACACTGACAGTCAGGGTTAGGTCTGTGGTCTGGTTACACCATCCCTCCTCCCTCTCCTTCCTTCTCTCCTTCCCTCCACCTCTCTCCTTAGACCCTGACAGTCAGGGTTAGGTCTGTGGTCTGGTTACACCATCCCTCCTCCCTCTCCTTCCTTCTCTCCCTCCCTCCACCATTCTTCATTTTCCCCCCTCCCTTCTTTCTGTGGGGTGACGGATGAATCCTGTGCTCCCCACAGTGGAGGAGACCAATGTGGAGCATGCATTATTAAGGGACATGGCGGGCGTTGATACCCAGAATATTTTGAAATGTAACCCCATAAAGAATAATTCCAGGGAAGCCTCCCCCAAAAGGATTCCCCTGACCTCTATGCATTAAAGGTGGGAGCTACAGGGGTGTCTTTCTTTCTGCAGTACGTTGGCTGCACAGGAAGGAGATGGATTAGCTTTGGAGAGGCCCATATATTGAGAATAAAAACACATCTTATTCTTGGTTTTATGTGTTTACTATGTGTCTGTGTGAGAGTGTGGAGCAGTGTGAGTCTCGTCTGTCTGGGATAGTCTATTCCCTTTGATCTAGCGGTCAAAACAAGCTCCATGGGCTGATTCTGGCTGGGTTGGGAAGTGTTGGGAATGCAGTGGGGGAGCAGAAAGACCTGGTGGGGGTGGGAGAGACCAGGGAGGGTGGTGGGAGAGAGCAGCCAATTATCCAGGCGAGGTATGAGGAAGAGAGGGAGAGAGACAGAGAGGGAGTACCATAGCTTAACAGTGGTCCAATTAGAGTCTGGAGCAGCATGGAGTCGGGGAGAGAACCATGCCACAGGCCTGGTATACCCAAAACAGACAGACAGACAGACAGACAGACAGACAGACAGACAGACAGACAGACAGACAGACAGACAGACAGACAGACAGACAGACAGACAGACAGACAGACAGACAGACAGACAGACAGACAGACAGACAGACAGACAGACAGACAGACAGACAGACAGACAGACAGACAGACAGACAGACAGACAGACAGACAGACAGACAGACAGACAGACAGACAGACAGACAGACAGACAGACAGACAGACAGACAGACAGACAGACAGACAGACAGACAGACAGACAGACAGATATGGATGGGAAGGGTTCACAACCTGTCTCACTAGTGCCCAGCCATCCACACCACCAAGCCTCATGTCAATAGACTTCAACAGACAGCGTTACCAATGCCCTCCCACTGTTATCCAAATCAACCCTTCCCATTGGTAGTCAGGAGAGACTATTTCAGGAGTTGAAGGACATAAAGAATACTGTTTAACGAGTATCATCTGACAAACTGTGTTGACAGCGAGCTTAAAGGATTGATGATAATTATAACCATCCCAGAAACCCGAGACTGAATTACACTTAATGGGATATTACCTAATAAAGAATTAAATGTATCCATCCTACAATAGCTCTCTATGCCTTTGAAAATCTTGGTGAGGTTTAAAGCAATTTACTGTGAGGTTGACTATACTTATCCTGCTCTCTAAAGACACTTGTCAAAATAACTTAAGATTATATTCAGTGGTAAACACAGACCAATAGAAGGACAAAGTCTGCTTTTCATTGAGCTGGAGTCAAGTCAGCCTCTCCCTCTAAAGCACCTCATCCCCTCTGATGTGACACAGAGAACGGGTGTTGTAAGTCGGAAGTTTACATACACTTAGGTTTGAGTCAAAACTCGTTTTTCAACCACTCCACACATTTCTTGTTAACAAACTGTAGTTTTGGCAAGTAGGTTAGGATATTTACTTTGTACTTAAAGGCCTAGCTTCAAACTCAGTGACTCTTTGCTTGACATCATGGGAAAAATCTAAAGAAATCAGCCAAGACTTCATAAAAAAATAGTAGACCTCCACAAGTCTTTTTCATCCTTGGGAGCAATTTCCAAAGGCCTGAAGGTACCACGTTCATCTGTACAAACAATAGTATGCAGGTATAAACACCATGGGACCACGCAGCCATCA
Source organism: Oncorhynchus gorbuscha (assembly GCF_021184085.1). Lineage (NCBI taxonomy): Eukaryota > Metazoa > Chordata > Actinopteri > Salmoniformes > Salmonidae > Oncorhynchus > Oncorhynchus gorbuscha. Next base: position 64,244,309 of record NC_060191.1, on the reverse strand, counting down.
TACCACTCAGGAAGGAGACACGTTCTGTCTCCTAGAGATCAACGTACATTGATGTGAAAAGTGCAAATCAATCCCAGAACAACAGCAAAGGACCTTGTGAAGATGATGGAGGAAACAGGTACAACATATCTATATCCACAGTAAAACGGGTCCTATATCGACATAACCTGAAAGGCCACTCTGCAAGGAAGAAGGCACTGCTCCAATATCGCCCAAAAAGCCAGACTACGGTTTGAAACTGCACATGGGGACAAAGATTGTACTTTGGTCTGATGAATCAAAAATAGAACTGTTTGGCCATAATGACCATCATTATATTTGGAGGAAAAAAAGGGGAGGCTTGCAAGCCGAAGAACACCATCCCAAACTTGAAGCACAGGGGTGGCAGCATCAAGTTCTGGGGGTGCTTTGCTGCAGGAGCGACTGGTGCACTTCACAAAATAGATGGCATCATGAGGTAGGAAAATCATGTGGATATATTGAAATAACTTCTCAAGATATCAGTCAGGAAATTAAAGCTTGGTTGCAAATGGGTCTTCCAAATGGACAATGATGCCAAGCATACTTCCAAAGATGTGGCAAAATGGTTTAAGGACTGACCTCAATCCCATAGAAAATTTGTGGGCAGAACTGAAAAAGAGTGTGCGAGCAAGGAGGCCTACAAACCTGACTCAGTTACACCAGCTCTGTCAGGAAGAATGGGCCAAAATTCACCCAACTTACTGTGGGAAGCTTGTGGAAGGCTACCCGCTACTTGGTTTGACCCAAGTTAAACAATTTAAAGGAAATGCTACCAAATATTAATTGAGTGTATGTGAACGTCTGACCCACTGGGAATGTGATGAAAGAATTAAAAGCTGAAATAAATTATTATCTCTACTATAATTCTGACATTTCACATTCTTAAAATAAAGTGGTGATCCTAACTGACCTAAGACAGGGAATGTTTACTAGGATTAAAAGTCAGGATTTGTGAAAAACTGAGTTTAAATGTATTTGGCTAAAGTGTATGTAAACCTCCGAGTGCCCCATGGTGGAAGTGGGGTTATGGTATGGGCTACGGACAACGGTAGCCTAGTGGTTAGAGCGTTGGACTAGTAACCAAAAGATCGAAACCTCGAGCTGACAAGGTAAAAATCTGTCGTTCTGCCCCTGAACAAGGCAGTTAACCCACTGTTCCCTTGTGGGCCGCCATTGAAAATAAGAATTTGTTCTTAACTGACATACATAGTTAAATAAAGGTAAAATACAACACAATTGCACTTTATCAATGGCAATTTGAGGACACAGTGATACTGTGACGAGATCCTAAGGCCCATTGTCGTGCATGATAATGCACAGCCCAAGTCGCAAGGATCTGTATATAATTCCTGGAAGCTGAAAATGTCCCAGTTCTTCCATGGCCTGCATGTTTGGGATGCTCTGGATCGACGTGTACGACAGTTCCATTTCCTGACAATATCCAACAACTTTGCACAGCTATCGAAGAGGAGTGGGACAACCTTCCACAGGTCACAATCAACAGCCTGTGGAGGAGATGTGTCATGCTGCATTAGGCAAATGGTGGTCACACCAGACACTGACTGGTTTCTGATCCACGCCCCTTCTGATTTTGGTAAGGTATCTGTGGCCAACCGTATTCCCAGTCGTGAAATCCATAGATTAGGGCCTAATTTATTTATGTAAATTGAATGATTTTACTCAGTAAAATCTTTGAAATTGTTGTATGTTGCGTTTCTTGTTTTGATCAGTACAACTACTACGTTTTTGTGAGAGGTATTTTGTTGGTGCAATGAAGGTTTTACTAAAGGCGTACAATATTTATAGTGTGACTCATTGTCTAACTAACTATTCTGTGTCTGACTGTAGCATGTGGTCAAACCCTGGCACTGACAGAAAACTCCACAACATTCACTATCAGACAGATCCTTAGTCATTCATCTGCCTGAGAATATAGTTAGAACACCGCCAACGTAACACTTCAGTTCCCAGAACAACCACACACTTCAAATGAAAGTGGTTCATATGTATAGTGATCCACACCTGTGCCCCACCCTAACTATCATCACCATCCTCTGATTCATCGCTTATATCCTACAGTATCTGTTTCTAAACAATAAAGACTAGGCCTATTTCACTAACTCTAGGAATGTATGAGGACTTTTCAATGTCTTATCAAGACAAATTGAAGGATTTCTGCTACAAAGTACACCAAGTTGCCCAGCCAAGACTTGTCTAAACAGTGGATTCTCCGGTTTCAGTCTGGCTGTATAATTTCTGTCTACCACAGGAATGGAGACAAAGCTCTGTGCACATGGTCTCTCCCACCCGTCAATAGATGGGACTACCTCTCCGGTCGGAATTGTGTCTGCTCCAAAAGCAAGTTCAGTACACCACTCCCATCTATGGCGGAACTAGACAACAGAGCTGAATGCTATGAAAATAACAGCATTCCTTCCTCCAACCTGGCTGGCAGATATCATCTGCTATCAGGGCATAGAGGGACATGCCCAATCAGCATCAAAGACCCAGCCTGCAGTTCTGTCCTCCAGGAATGCTCCTCTCTTCTCTGATAAAAGAAAACAATGAGGAAACATTTAGGAAACATGGCGACCATGCAGGATATTAAATTGCTCAGTCCCTCCAGCCTCACAGTTGGTTCCCAGTACAAAGGCCAAAATCAAGCCAATAATTAGCAACAGTTCCACTTCACACTCTAAACTGCGACCTTTGACCTCTGTTCACCAGCACTTCCTGTGCCCGTATTGAGGGTCGTGTCGCGGGCAGCCTCTTGATCAAAGAGCAGCCAAGATGTTTAATTCATCTTCGTGCTCTAACACATCATCATTTGGGGATAATGAGGCTGAGGTCACGACGTGCCCTGCTGTGACCTGGGAAGGGCCTTGTGGGTAGATCAGTGGTCAGAGGCTATCAAGCCTCTACAAGGGTAGGAGGGAGGATCAGCTAGGGGAGGAGGGCTGAGGGTCTAGTTGGCCATGTAGGGGTGCAGTACAACTTACATCAGAGTGTGGATTAAAATACATTGGGGGAAAGGGCAGTCATCAGTCTTCTGTCCCTAAGGCCGGTACCACTATCACCTGCTACACACACAAACAGAACACAACCAGTCACTGACATAGCCTGATACACACAGAACACAACCAGTCACTTCTACAGCCTGATACACACAGAACACAACCAGTCACTGACACAGCCTGATACACACAGAACATAACCAGTCACTTCTACAGCCTGATACACACAGAACACAACCAGTCACTGACACAGCCTGATACACACAGAACACAACCAGTCACCTCTACAGCCTGATACACACAGAACACAACCAGTCACTGACACAGTCTGATACACACAGAACACAACCAGTCACTGACACAGCCTGATAGACATAGAACACAA
>NC_060191.1:64215889-64235889 GCF_021184085.1 Oncorhynchus gorbuscha | reverse complement strand
GGGAGAAGAGGAGAGGGGGTAGAGAGAACAGAGAGAGAGGGAGAAGAGGAGAGGGGGTAGAGAGAACAGAGAGAGAGAGGGAGAAGAGGAGAGGGGGTAGAGAGAACAGGGAGAGAAAGGGAGAAGAGAGGGGGTAGTGAGAACAGAGAGAGAAAGGGAGAAGAGGAGAGGGGGTAGAGAGAACAGAGAGAGAGAGGGAGAAGAGGAGGAGGGGGTAGAGAGAACAGAGAGAGGGAGAAGAGGAGAGGGGTAGAGAGAACAGAGAGAGGGAGAAGAGGAGAGGGGTAGAGAGAACAGAGGGAGAAGAGGAGAGAGGGGTAGAGAGAACAGAGAGAGGGAGAAGAGGAGAGGGGTAGAGAGAACAGAGAGAGAGAGGGAGAAGAGGAGAGGGGGTAGAGAGCACAGAGAGAGAGAGGGAGAAGAGGAGAGAGGGGTAGAGAGAACAGAGAGAAAGAGGGAGAAGAGGAGAGGGGGTAGAGAGAACAGAGAGAGAGAGGAGAAGAGGAGAGGGGAGAGAGAACAGAGAGAGAGAGGGAGAAGAGGAGAGGGGGTAGAGAGAACAGAGAGAGAGAAGATAAGAGGGGTAGAGAGAACAGAGAGAGAGAGGGAGAAGAGGAGACGGGGTAGAGAGAACAGAGAGAGAGAGGGAGAAGAGGAGAGGGGGGTAGAGAGAACAGAGAGAGGGAGAAGAGGAGAGGGGGTAGAGAGAACAGAGAGAGAGGGAGAAGAGGAGAGGGGGTAGAGAGAACAGAGAGAAAAAGAGAGATAGAGAGGGAGAGGGTAGAGAGAACAGAGGGAGAGGGGGTAAGGAGAACAGAGAGAGAGAGGGAGAAGAGGAGAGGGCATAGAGAGAACAGAGAGAGAGAGGGAGAAGAGGAGAGGGGGTACAGAGAACAGAGAGAGAGAGAGAGGGAGAAGAGGTAAAGAGAGAACAGAGAGAGAGAGGGAGAAGAGGAGAGGGGGTAGAGGAGGAGAGAGAGAGACTGGGTAGAGGAGAGAGAGAGAGAGAGAGAGAGCTGGAGAGAGAGAGATGGGAGAGGGGTAGAGAACAGAGGGCGAGGGGTAAGGAGAACAGAGAGAGAGAGGGAGAAGAGGCAGAGAGAACACAGAGAGAGAGGGAGAAGATGGAGGGGGTAAAGAGAGAACAGAGAGAAAAAGAGGGAGAAGAGGAGAGGGGGTAGAGAGAACAGAGAGAGAGAGGGAGAAGAGGAGAGGGGGTAGAGAGAACAGAGAGAGAGAGAGAGGGAGAAGAGGAGAGGGGGTAGAGAGAACAGAGAGAGAGCGTGAAAGGAGAAGAGTGGGGTAGAGAATGTCTTCCCTGTCTTCTCTGTGGGGAGTTAACAGAGAGCCCATGGTGTGAAGGTTCAATCAAGTACATATCTAACTCAATATCTACAGTATCCCTGCAGATTGTAATCATGGCACTGCCACTGACCTGTATATAACTTTAACTTCCACTATATTATAACTTGTATTCTGCATTGTTGGGAAAGAAATCACGAGAAAGCATGTCACTGTACTGTTTTACAACTGCCATATCCTGTGCATGTGACAAATAAACGTTGAACACGTTTGAACATTCACCAGGATCAATGAGGGCCTCTGTCGAACCAATTAGTAGAGAGAACAGTAGCATGTGATGGGGATTTATCATGCTGAGTGGTTGGTGGGGGGGACTGCCTAATCACAAAACATCACCATGCACTACAATGCCTAACGACACACACCTGACTGATGTTCCCCTTGCTAATCAACCCCCAGGAGAGTACACACACACACACCCACAAACACACACACACACAGAAATCTATTCCTCCAATATAGACAGCATTATAGTATTGGTTGTTTTATGCTGCACCAGCAGTTAGAAGAAACCCCTTCGCATGGGAAGAGAGGTTCTAGAAACCCCTTCACATGGCAAGTGAGGTTCTAGAAACCCCTTCGCATGGCAAGTGAGGTTCTAGAAACCCCTCCACATGGCAGGTGTAGTTCTAGAAACCCCTCCACATGGCAGGTGAGGTTCCAAAAACCCCTCACATGGCAGGTGAGGTTCTAGAAACCCCTCTACATGGCAGGTGAGGTTCTAGTGAGGTTCTAAAACCCCCACCACATGGTAGGTGTAGTTCTACAAACGCCTCCACATGGCAGGTGAGGTTCTAAAAACCCCTCCACGTGGCAGGTGTAGTTCTAGAAACCCCTCCACATCCCAGGTGAGGTTCTAAAAACCCCTCTACATGGCAGGTGAGGTTCTAGTGAGGTTCTAAAAACTCCGCCACATGGTAGGTGTAGTTCTACAAACCCCTCCACATGGCAGGTGAGGTTCTAAAAACCCCTCACATGGCAGGTGAGGTTCTAGAAACCCCTCCACATGGCAGGTGAGGTTCTAGAACCCCCCACATGGCAGGTGAGGTTCGAAAAACCCCTTCACATGGCAGGTGAGGTTCTAAAAACACCGCCACATGGCAGGTGTAGTTCTACAAACCCCTCCACATGGCAGGTGAGTTCTAAAAACCCCTCAACATGGCAGGTGAGGTTCTAGAAACCCCTCCACATGGCAGGTGAGGTTCTAGAAACCCCCATATGGCAGGTGAGGTTCTAAAAACCCCTCCACATGGAAGGTGAGGTTCTAAAAACCCTCAACATGGCAGGTGAGGTTCTAGAACCCCCTCCACATGGCAGGTGAGGTTCTATTGAGGTTTTAAAAACCCCTCCACATGGCCGGAGAGGTTCTAGAAACCCCTCCACATGGCAGGTGAGGTTCTAGAACCCCCTCCACATGGCAGGTGAGGTTCTAGAAACCCCTCCACATGGCAGGTGAGGTTCTAGAACCCCCTCCACATGGCAGGTGAGGTTCTAAAAAAAACTCCACATGGCAGGTGTAGTTCTAGAAACCCCTCTACATGGCAGGTGAGGTTCTAAAAACCTCTCCACATGGCAGGTGAGGTTCTAGAAACCCCTCTACCTGGCAGGTGAGGTTCTAGTGAGGTTCTAAAAACCCCGCCACATGGCAGTTGTAGTTCTACAAACCCCTCTACATGGCAGGTGAGGTTCTAGAAACCACTCCACATGGCAGGTGTAGTTCTAGAAACCACTCCACATGGCAGGTGAGGTTCCAAAAACCCCTCACATGGCAGGTGAGGTTCTAGAAACCCCTCTACATGGCAGGTGAGGTTCTCGTGAGGCTCTAAAAACCCCCCACATGGCAGGTGTAGTTCTACAAACCCCTCCACATGGCATGCAAGGTTCTAGAAACCCCTCTACATGGCAGGTGTAGTTCTAGAAACTCCTCCACATGGCAGGTGAGGTTCTAAAAACCCCTCCACATGGCAGGTGAGGTTCTAGAAACCCCTCTACATGGCAGGTGAGGTTCTAGTGAGGTTCTAAAAACCCCGCCACATGGTAAGTGTAGTTCTACAAACCCCCCACATGGCAGGTGAGGTTCTAAAACCCCCTCCACATGGCAGGTGAGGTTCTAGAAACCCCCACACATGGCAGGTGAGGTTCTAAAAATCCCTCTACATGGCAAGTAAGGTTCTAGAAACCCCCCACATGTCATGTGAGGTTCTAAAAACCACTCCACATGGCAGGTGAGGTTCTAAAAACCCCTCCACATGGCAGGTGTAGTTCTACAACCCCCTCTACATGGCAGGTGAGATTCTAGAAACCCCCCACATGGCAGGTGAGGTTCTAAAAATCCCTCTACATGGCAGGTGATGTTCTAAAAAAAACTCCACATGGCAGGTGAGCATCTAGAAACCCCTCCACATGGCAGGTGAGGTTCTAGTGAGATTCTAAACAACCCTGACATGGCAGGTGAGGTTCTAGAAACCCCTACACATGGCAGGTGAGGTTCTAGAACCCCCTCCACATGGCAGGTGAGGTTCTAGAAACCACTCCACATGGCAGGTGAGGTTCTAGAACCCCCTCCACATGGCAGGTGAGGTTCTAGAAACCCCTCCACATGGCAGGTGTAGTTCTAGAAACCCCTCCACATGGCAGGTGAGGTTCTAAAAAACCCTCCACATGGCAGGTGAGGTTCTAGAAACCCCCTCCACATGGCAGGTGAGGTTCTAGTGAGGTTCTAAAAAACCCTCCACATGGCAGGTGAGGTTCTAGAAACCCCACCACATGGCAGGTGAGATTCTAGACACCCCTCTACATGGTAGGTGTAGTTCTAGAAACTCCTCCACATGGTAGGTGTAGTTCTAGAAACCCCTCCACATGGTAGGTGTAGTTCTAGAAACCCCTCCACATGGTAGGTGTAGTTCTAGAAACCTCACCATGCTTATCCACCCAAACTAAAAGGTTTATCAAAGCTGATCTCTATCACAGCTCTCACTAGAATGTGCCAATGTTTTTTCCAACGTTATTCAAGTTCACCCTGACAACATTTAATATGATGTCATTACTTTATTATCACTTTGTCTTGAACTGCGGCGTTAAAAGTCTAAATCAGTTTCAGCAGATTTCTATTCCCTCAATTCTAGAGCAAGGTAGAGAATAGAGATACAGAGACAACACACATGGGCATGTTGGCAGTGGTCACCCTCACTCATGCACCCACAATTAGCATAATAAAAGGAGTGGGACATGCTGTAGGAAAAAGCAGTTGATGATTGACCCGAGTATAGAGGTGTAATACGGCGGGCAGGATGCAGGAACATGTAGTTTAAACAGCAGTAGCATGCCTCTTTAGCACCAGTCTATACACAGAGATACGCAGGCTGCTCTAATGTAAACCTGTGTCCGTGTCATGGCCATTGACCTTGATTTGTCCTCTATAGTCTTTAAAATAGAATGCAGTGTTCAGCCTGTGTTACACAGACACGTATGCATAATCACTGCTTCAAAGCTCAATCACCTTCTGGCCTAGGGGAACTAGTTAGCATGGGGAGAACAATAGCCCACATTGACCAGACTATTTTCAGAGATGCACTCTCACCTTTAAACATCAACAAGTCAAAACTCTTACGTTCGCTACTCCTTCATTAACTAAGTATTAATGAATCTTTATAAAACATTATCTAAATACTGCACATTGTATATGAGTGACCTTCCACTCTGAAGGTATTGGTTGAGTGGAGTCTTTTCATGTAATGAGTGTCTTATGGAGCTGTTCAGGGAGAGCAGATGATGATGAGATGAGTGTAAATACCAAGTGTTCACAGTCCTCTGTTTCCCTCTATAGGATGAGGCATTAGAGCTCACAGTCCTCTGTTTCCCTCTATAGGATGAGGCATTAGAGCTCACAGTCAGTCCTCTGTTTCCCTCTATAGGATGAGGCATTAGAGCTCACAGTCCTCTGTTTCCCTCTATAGGATGAGGCATTAGAGCTCACAGTCTGTTTCCCTCTATAGACTGAGGCATGAGAGCTCACAGTCTGTTTCCCTCTATAGACTGAGGCGTGAGAGCTCACAGTCTGTTTCCCTCTATAGACTGAGGCATGAGAGCTCACAGTCTGTTTCCCTCTATAGGATGAGGCATTAGAGCTCACAGTCCTCTGTTTCCCTCTATAGGATGAGGCATTAGAGCTCACAGTCCTCTGTTTCCCTCTATAGGATGAGGCATTAGAGCTCACAGTCCTCTGTTTCCCTATATAGGATGAGGCATTAGAGCTCACAGTCTGTTTCCCTCTATAGACTGAGGCATGAGAGCACACAGTCTGTTTCCCTCTATAGACTGAGGCATGAGAGCTCACAGTCCTCTGTTTCCCTCTATAGGATGAGGCATTAGAGCTCACAGTCCTCTGTTTCCCTCTATAGGATGAGGCATTAGAGCTCACAGTCCTCTGTTTCCCTCTATAGACTGAGGCATGAGAGCTCACAGTCTGTTTCCTTCTATAGACTGAGGCATGAGAGCTCACAGTCTGTTTCCCTCTATAGACTGAGGCATGAGAGCTCACAGTCTGTTTCACTCTATAGACTGAGGCATGAGAGCTCACAGTCCTCTGTTTCCCTCTATAGGATGAGGCATTAGAGCTCACAGTCCTCTGTTTCCCTCTATAGGTTGAGGCATGAGAGCTCACAGTCTGTTTCCCTCTATAGACTGAGGCATGAGAGCTCACAGTCTGTTTCCCTCTATAGACTGAGGCATGAGAGCTCACAGTCTGTTTCCCTCTATAGGATGAGGCATTAGAGCTCACAGTCTGTTTCCCTCTATAGGATGAGGCATTAGAGCTCACAGTCCTCTGTTTCCCTCTAGAGGATGAGGCATTAGAGCTCACAGTCCTCTGTTTCCCTCTATAGGTTGAGGCATGAGAGCTCACAGTCTGTTTCCCTCTATAGACTGAGGCATGAGAGCTCACAGTCTGTTTCCCTCTATAGACTGAGGCATTAGAGCTCACAGTCCTCTGTTTCCCTCTATAGGATGAGGCATTAGAGCTCACAGTCCTCTGTTTCCCTCTATAGGTTGAGGCATGAGAGCTCACAGTCTGTTTCCCTCTATAGACTGAGGCATGAGAGCTCACAGTCTGTTTCCCTCTATAGACTGAGGCATGAGAGCTCACAGTCTGTTTCCCTCTATAGATGAGGCATTAGAGCTCACAGTCCTCTGTTTCCCTCTATAGGATGATTAGAGCTCACAGTCCTCTGTTTCCCATTAGGATGAGGCATTAGAGCTCACAGTCCTCTGTTTCCCTCTATAGGATGAGGCATTAGAGCTCACAGTCCTCTGTTTCCCTCTATAGGATGAGGCATTAGAGTTCCCAGTCCTGTCTGTTTCCCTCTACAGGATGAGGCATTAGAGTTCCCAGTCCTGTCTGTTTCCCTCTATAGGATGAGACATTAGAGTTCCCAGTCCTGTCTGTTTCCCTCTATAGGATGAGGCATTAGAGTTCCCAGTCCTGTCTGTTTCCCTCTATAGGATGAGGCATTAGAGTTCCCAGTCCTGTCTGTTTCCCTCTACAGGATGAGGCATTAGAGTTCCCAGTCCTGTCTGTTTCCCTCTATAGGATGAGACATTAGAGTTCCCAGTCCTGTCTGTTTCCCTCTATAGGATGAGGCATTAGAGTTCCCAGTCCTGTCTGTTTCCCTCTACAGGCTGATAAAAGGTGCTGAGGGCAGAAAGAAAGCCCTCCGTTAGTGTGAGAATGCTCCTGTTGTAAACCTACCAACTCTGTTGAATTTGGTATTGCGGGTATGTTATTAGGATCCCCATTAGCTTTTGTGAAAGCAGCAGCGACTCTACATGAAACATGACATAATACAGAACATTAATAGACAAGAACAGCTCAAGGACAGAACTACATACATTTAAAGACGGCACACATAGCCTACATATCAATCCTTACAAACAATATCTAGGTCAAACTATCTAGGTCACATGGGGGAGAGGTGTTGTGCCAGGTTTTCTGTTCATTTGAGCAATATGAGATGGAATGGAGTTCCTTGCAATAATGGCTCGATATAATACTGTACACTTTCTTGAATTTGGAGACTGTGAAAAGAGCCCTGGTGGCATGTCTGGTGGGATAAGTGTATGAGAAGAAGAGGGGCATAACTACCCCTACCTCTCTCTCCCAGGTAATGACAGAGCACTAGACGTCCTAAATGAAAGGGTGCAGAGATGGCAACAGACTAATGAGCAACATGAGGAGAAAGAGGAAAAAGGAAAAAGAGAACTTCTCTCACACCTCTATGTATGGACAGAGGGTTGACATAAACATCTCCAGATGTAAAGCGTCTCCGGCTTCTTCTTCCTAAATCTTCCTTTAAGGAGGGACAACATCCTCCTGCATCTCCTATCTGTTATCCCAAAGCTAATTATCACCAAGGCATCGGTCAGAACTACTGCCTCAAATATGCTTTTGTCTGGGAAAATACGTAACAGATGAGAGGATGAGAGGGAAACGGGAAACGTTCACCTTTATGGGAACATATTTATGCTGGTTCTGGATGTCTTTCCTTCCTGTTATATTTTCATCACTCTCCTTCATCCTCATTTCTCATTGAAGTTTAAAGATCTTTCTGGAATATCCCAAATCTCTCCCGGCAGGAGGACTGAGACAGACAGACCACCTATCCAGGGAAATATATCATGGGAAGGATTTCATCCGCAGTCAGAGAACTGTTTGTATAGTGAGTTTATCAAAGCACCCGGGCTAGGATAAGAAAGGATACACCTTTAGCTGCTCAGACTAGATAGGAAGTTTGTGGTGACTGAGTGATGAATACACCAAGAGGACTGTGTTACAGGTAACTGTACCAAGACATAAAAGCCCGTACCATCAAGTCACTATCCATAATGAATGGGCTGAATCAATTAATATCTCCATCTTCTTCTCCATATCTCCCTCCATCTTCCCTCCATTCCTCTGCTGTTAAAGGTTATGAGGGAAGTGGTATTGAATTATTATTAATACTGCTGTGTAAATTATTGGAGTCTCCGGATCCCAGGGGCCTCAGTGACAAATGCACATTATCAGTATTTAGATATGTATTTATCTGTCTATCTGGGTGATAGAGAAGAGAGTGGTTGGAGCAGTCCCAGCCCCAGCCCCAGCCCCAGCCCCAGCCCCAGCCCCAGCCCCAGCCCCAGCAGCCCCAGCCCCAGCCCCAGCCCAGCCCCAGCCCCAGCCTCAGCCCCAGCCCCAGCCCCAGCCTCAGCCTCAGCCTCAGCCTCAGCCTCAGCCTCAGCCTCAGCCTCAGCCGTTTTCACCTTCATTGAGTCCACTTACTGACTGCTACAGAAACATGAGCCATCCCATCCTTGCGCTAGTGCGCGATGGGACAAGGTTATCCCTGCAAGCCAAACCCTCCCCTAACCTGGACAGCACTGGGCCAATTGTGCGCCACCCCACGGGTCTCCCGGTCGCGGCCGGCTGGATTTAATTTTGTTTCAATTACTGCTGCAGCTGAAAACCTCGGTGGGACTAGAGACCACACAGGAGCATCACCCAGTCCAACAATACAGAGAATGCTCCTGTTGTAAACCTACCAACTCTATGTCAAATCAAATCAAATCAAATCAAATCAAATTTTATTTGTCACATACACATGGTTAGCAGATGTTAATGCGAGTGTAGCGAAATGCTTGTGCTTCTAGTTCCGACAATGCAGTGATAACCAACAAGTAATCTAACTAACAATTCCAAAACTACTGTCTTATACACAGTGTAAGGGGATAAGGAACATGTACATAAGGATATATGAATGAGTGATGGTACAGAGCAGCATACAGTAGATGGTATCGAGTACAGTATATACATATGAGATGAGTGTGTAGACAAAGTAAACAAAGTGGCATGTCCCCATGAAGAATACAGAGAATGCTCCTGCTGTAAACCTACCAACTCTATGTCCCCATAAAGAATGCAGAGATCAGTTTAATGAGGTTGTCAACATTTCAAGAAAATCTTCACAAATGCAAGATAAAATGACAACACAGAACCCAGTCCTCCATTTGACCAGTCCATCCATGATGATCTAGGGCAGACAGGGGTTGGCTGTCATCATTATGATTGGTCAGCTGTTCCTACTAACCTGCAGCTAGTCTTCCTGCCCTGGGGTTGAAGCCTGGGCCTGGGGTTAGGGTCAGAGCCTGAGCCTGGGGTTGGAGCCTGGGCCTGGGGTTGGAGCCTGTGGTTGAAGCCTGGGCCTGGGGTTAGGGTCGGAGCCTGAGCCTGGGGTTGGAGCCTGGGCCTGGGGTTGGGGTCAGAGCCTGAGCCTGGGGTTGGAGTCTGGGCCTGAAGTAAGGGGTTGGAACCTGGGGTAGGGGTTGGAGCCTGGTGTAGGGGTTGGAGCCTGGACCTGGGGTTGGAGCCTGCGCCTGGGGTTGGAGCCTGGGCCTGGAGCCTGGGGTTGGGGTTGGAGCCTGGGTTGGAGCCTGGGGTTGGAGCCTGGGGTTGGAGCCTGGGGTTGGAGCCTGGGCCTGGGGTTGGAGCCTGGGGTTGGAGCCTGGGCCTGGGGTTGGAGCCTGGGGTGGGAGCCTGGGCCTGGGGTTGGGGCCTGGGGTTGGAGCCTGGGCCTGGGGTTGGGGTTGGAGCCTGGGTTGGAGCCTGGGGTTGGAGCCTGGGGTTCTCCCTGTGACTTATGTGATTGGACGTATACAGCAGGTCACCTACACTGGCAGCAGGGAATTATACCCCATTACAGATAGCTCATACTGCTGCTGTCCCTTACTGGGTCCAGCCTGTGTCATAAGGCTGACCTTGGTGACTGATGTCACCATCAAAGAGCAGGATAAAGAGCCTAGTGATGAAATGGACGGTGTGAAAAGCTAAAAGGCGATCCTTCTCTTCCTCTGTGGAACCATTGTTACACATCTCTCATCTCGCTCTGCACATATTTCTTTCCCTCCTTACATTGATTTCACTTTCTTCTCTTTTTTGTCATTCGGCAGATGATGTTATCCAGAGCGACTCCTTGTCGAACCATGCTCTACCAACTGAGCCATGCTCTACCAACTGAGCCATGCTCTACCAACTGAGCCATGCTCTACCAACTGAGCCATGCTCTACCAACTGAGCCATGCTCTACCAACTGAGCCATGCTCTACCAACTGAGCCATGCTCTACCAACTGCGCCATTCTCTACCAACTGCGTCATGCTCTACCAACTGAGCCATGCTCTACCAACTGAGCCATGCTCTACCAACTGCGTCATGCTCTACCAACTGAGCCATGCTCTACCAACTGAGCCATGCTCTACCAACTGCGCCATGCTCTACCAACTGAGCAATGCTCTACCAACTGAGCCATGCTCTACCAACTGCGCCATGCTCTACCAACTGCGCCATGCTCTGCCAACTGCGCCATGCTCTAACAACTGCGCCATGCTCTAACAACTGCGCCATGCTCTACCAACTGCGCCATGCTCTACCAACTGCGTCATGCTCTACCAACTGCGTCATGCTCTACCAACTGTGCCATGCTCTACCAACTGCGCCATGCTCTACCAACTGCGTCATGCTCTACCAACTGCGCCATGCTCTACCAACTGTGTCATGCTCTACCAACTGTGTCATGCTCTACCAACTGCGCCATGCTCTACCAACTGCGCCACACAGGCAACAAAACAAAATAGTCTTAATAGTAGAACAAATGAATCTCTAAGCTGAGACACACAGGCACAGGGTGGTGCCCTGCTCATGAGCTGCTCACAGCTAAAAGCAAATGGGACCAATTACTGAATAAGGAGAAGAATCATTACTGCTCAGAAAATCATGAAGTGTTTTGTAACACTTCAACAATCCCCTCTCCACTTCAGACAGAGGGGAATCGTGAGGAGAGAGAAATAAAAGGAGAAAGAGAAGGGAAAGAGAGAGAGAGAGAGAGAGATACATACATACATACAGGTAACTGCCAAAATAAAGGAAACACTAACATAAAGTCTTAATACTGCGTTAGGCCACTCGAGCCGCCAGAACAGCTTCAATGTGCCTTGGCATAGATTCTACAAGTGTCTGGAACTATTGGAGGGATGTCACAAATTCCATCATTTGGTGTTTGTCTCAGGCGTCGCTCCAGAATATCCCATAACTGTTCAATAGGGTTGAGATCCGGTGACTGAGACACACACACACGCACACACACACTTTAAACCCACTATGCTCTTTTGAAACCCCTCTTTCAAAGACACTGAGAACACTTCTAGCTATTTCTTTTAGAGATCTCTGGGAATTTTTATAAATGATCCTAAGCATGATGTAATATTAATTGCTTAATTAACTCACTTAATTAACTTAATTAATTAACTTAACTCAGGACCCACACCTGTGTGGAATAATACTTTGCTTTCAATATACTTTGTATCCTTCATTTATTGAAAGGTTTCTTTATTCTGGCAGTTGCCTGTTTTATTCTGGCAGTTGCCTGTTTTATTCTGGCAGTTGCCTGTTTTATTCTGGCAGTTGCCTGTTTTATTCTGGCAGTTGCCTGTACATGTTACCTGTATTTATAATATGAGAGAGAGTGATGAAGAGTGATGAAGTGTCACAAACAGGTCATATCAACACAGTCTAAATCACTGGGGCTCAGTTCACCCCATCCCTTTCCCCATCCCCACCTAAACACTGCAAAACAAACACTGTGACCCTGCTTTCACCCTGTCCATACCCATTCATCACCTAGCAGTCTGCATGCATACATACCCCATTACAGATAAGATATACTGCTACGGTCCTTTACTGGGTCCAGCACACACACACACACACACACACACACACACACACACACACACACACACACACACACACACACACACACACACACACACACACACACACACACACACACACACACACACACACACACACACACACACACACACACACACACACACACACACACACACACACACACACGAGGCCAGCCTGTGGAGAGACCCAGCACATTAACGGTTACAACACATAGTGTCACACAGTGAGCGATCTAACAAAACATCTCCTTCCTAGCAGGGTCACACACTCTGATCCATTTGGGTGTAACAATGGCTCAGAAATGCAGTTTGTTGGATTGGAAACTGAACTCTGCTGCTATGGTTTTAGACATAATTGAACGTTCTCTTCTAAAAACAGTTTTAAATGGCTTTCCACCTGTTCATTAACAGAGGAGAAATAGAACTGACCTCCTGCTAAAACACATGGCTCCACTAGAATATCTCTCAACTTCCAAGATAAAATAACAAAATAAAACATACAATCTAAGTTACCATCTTTAGCAAAACATTCAATCTTTCAAAAAAGCTGAATAAAATTAATAGAAAAAATCTCAAGAAAAAAAAAAAAAAGAGTTCTGTTACCTGTCATCGTCTATGTACTCTGTGCTTATGTTATACGCTGTGGCCCAGACTGATCCCCAGTCCCAGTCATTGGGGAGGAAACAGAGCATTAGGAAGGTAGCTCATTCCTATAGAATACAGACAGACATTCGGGAAATGGTTGATAAAGGCTCAGACGGTCAGGTCGTGTCACTAAGGCAGAGGAAATCTTTATCATTTGTCTGGGGCCCTGCAGATTTATGTTCAAGCTCAAGCCTTAATCGACACACAATAGGCTACCCCCTCTCTCTCTGATTCTCTGTGGTTCATGGTTCACATGGTGAGGGGGCCTGGGCCTCCCCCTCCCTCTCTGCTGAGGCCCCTGCTTCCAATGTGTCTCACAACCACAACCCTCTGAGGGCTTGACCTGCACAACAAATAGAAAACACACTCACAGCCCAGGTCTAGGACCTGCAGGTGTCTCTACACCAGACATGGGAAGAATATGGTTATATGTTGCAGTTTATTTGAAAATAGAAATTGCTCAAATACTTGAGGTAGTTTAATATAATTTATATATAGTTTCAACTAAAAAGCAACTATATTATTTGATATAAAAGATCATAACTGTATTCAAATAGTTTATAAAAGTAGTTACTTCCTGTGATCTGTATTCAAATAGTTTATAAAAGTAGTTACTTCCTGATATCTGTATTCAAATAGTTTACTGAAGTCATCCCCCTCACCCCAGAGGTGGTAATGAGAGGGCAGAGAGGGGGCAGAAGAGCAGGGCTGGGCGTGGTTCACCCAGGGAGCAGGCAGTGGAAACAGGGGTCAGAGGTCCATGCTACGGGTTCACCCAGGGAGCAGGCAAGGGAAACAGGGGTCAGAGGTCAATGCTACGGGTTCACCCAGGGAACAGGCAGGGGAAACAAGGGTCAGAGGTCAATGCTACGGGTTCACCCAGGGAGCAGGCAGGGGAAACAGGGGTCAGAGGTCCATGCTATGGGTTCACCCAGGGGAAATGGGTCAGAGGTCCATGCTACGGGATCACCCAGGGGAAACAGGGGTCATATGTCCATGCTATGGGTTTACCCAGGGGAAACAGGGGTCAGAGGTCCATGCTATGGGTTCACCCAGGGGAAATGGGTCAGAGGTCCATGCTACGGGATCACCCAGGGGAAACAGGGGTCAGAGGTCCATGCTATGGGTTCACCCAGGGGAAATGGGTCAGAGGTCCATGCTACGGGATCACCCAGGGGAAACAGGGGTCAGAGGTCCATGCTATGGGTTCACCCAGGGGAAATGGGTCAGAGGTCCATGCTACGGGATCACCCAGGGGAAACAGGGGTCAGAGGTCCATGCTATGGGTTCACCCAGGGGAAATGGGTCAGAGGTCCATGCTACGGGATCACTCAGGGGAAACAGGGGTCAGAGGTCCATGCTACAGTTTCACCCAGTGGAAACATGGGCTCTTGTGACCTTTAGGGGAGCAGATGCAGATTGCTGGGGGCATATTTTAATCAGGGCGGAGAGCGGGAGAGGAGAAAATATCACAGTTTTGAATATTTTAAAGCAAAGCATTTGAAAATAAATTTTATTGGATCTAAATGCATATCTAGCCGTGATGGGCACACACACACACACGCACGTGCAAGCGCACACACACACAAAGACACACACACACCAATGTGTTCTGTGCACCCCCAGCAACAGCAGTACATTCCCCCACAGGGAGGGCTGTGCTGTGAAGGGATGTGGGTTAGTGACAGCTCTGGGCCATCGGTAAGATGAATGGTTCTGTCCTACAGAAGGCCTTTTAATTAGCACTGTGTGAGTTCCCTTTTACACACACCCTCCACCCATATGTATACCACACTCACACACACCCTCCACCCATATGCACACCACACACACCCTCCACCCATATGCACACCATACACACCCTCCACCCATATGCACACCACACACACCCTCCACCCATATGCACACCACACACACCCTCCACCCATATGCACACCACACTGTGCAATGCAAACACACACGTGTATGCCGATAGTACGTCCCCAGCACCACAGACATACACACATGTTCGTATCTGTTTTTATTGCCATCCAAAATATAACGTAATATGGCTGAAAAACTGTGAAAATAGTCATTTGTAGGTGAGCTGCATTTTGGGGGTTATCAGAGTTGTCCGGAGACTACTAGAATGGGCTTTATGAGTCTGTGGTCCTGTACACTGATCCCAAATCAGATCAATACCTACACACACACACACACACACACACAAACACAGCCCCAGTGTAACACACACTAATGCCATACGTAACCCCCTAATCCCCTAAGGAGAGAGAGATAAAGAGGGGGCAGGAGGACTGGCAGCCAGACCGATTCCATCAAGACCTCGACAGGAAGTGACGGATCACACTCTTCCACTTCTCATCACCTTCCATTCCCTTCTTTCCTCCTCCAGCCAGAGTCTGCCTACATATGGTTGATTTAGATTTGATTAGGATCTCATTTGGACTAATCTTCCAAGAGTCCTTAAAAATATTAAAATACATTTTATAATACGATCACATTTTCACATATAACACACGTTTACAAACAGACATAATACACTGACATATTGACCAGATTAATACTTTAACAGTCTGAAAAGATAGATTGATTCTTCATCTACTTTAGTCCAGCACAACTTTCCTATGTATTATATTTAAATGGTTTTAAAGTATTGTTTAAATGTATGCATTGAGAGGTTTCTGGTTTGCTCAGATAAATGATTACATTTCTTTATTGCTCTAAATCGAAATGTTCTTTTGCCTATTTCTCTTTTCTGTCGGGATAACACACAGATTGTGGACAATCTATTCCTAGTATTTACTGAATGTCTGTCTCTTACCAACTGAATACCGTTGTGATTAGAGTTTGGCCGTTTTAAATGGTGTATATTATGAAATAAAATAAGCATGTTTTTTTGAATTATCTTGTTGATTGATGAAAAACCAAGAGCATTGTGGATGACTACAACAGAATAACCATATCTCCAACTTAAAATAATCCTTGCTGCTTTGTTTTGTCCAATCTGCAGCCTCCTAATTTCACTTGATGATGCATGTCCCCAGAACATAGAACAGTAGTTCACCTGACTCT
This sequence comes from Oncorhynchus gorbuscha, assembly GCF_021184085.1. NCBI lineage: Eukaryota > Metazoa > Chordata > Actinopteri > Salmoniformes > Salmonidae > Oncorhynchus > Oncorhynchus gorbuscha. The sequence goes on along the minus strand of NC_060191.1, from coordinate 64,220,038 downwards.
CAATTAATGCTTGGGTTGTTTGCTTAAGAATCTTTCCCGGTAAATATTTTGCTATCCTTCTGATCATGCTTTTCAATATTATTATTTTTTACATAGAGTTATTTGAGACAACCATGATAAGCAGTTGTCTAGCAGCACTCCTAGTAGTTTGGTTTCTGCCAATTCCTCAATTTGTACTCCGCCCATACTTGTATCCCATGCTGTGTTGGCCTTTTCCTGGTGGAACAGACAACCAAAGTTATGTTGGTCTATCTTGGTGTTTAAAACAAGTTTGTTCCGGCAAACCCACTCCCTGATATTCTCCAAATTTACTTGTAGATCTTGCTGTACCTGTTGAAGCGATTGTCTTGCTGTATAAATTGTAGTATAATCTGCAGATATTGTAGTTTGAGTTACAGATAAGGAAGGTTGTTGGTATATATTAAGTAAAGAGGTGGCCCAAGGCAGCTGCCCTGCGGTATTCCAGTTTAATAAAACATGAGGGGAAGAAAATAAACCATTGATATAGGTAGACTGATTCCTGTCAGTTAGAAATTAATGTACCCAATTCAATGCTACCTCCTTAAAACCATAATGCAATAATTTTGGTCAAGAAGAAAGAGAGAGAAGAAGAGTCCCATCTATGATTATAGTGTGGGCAGGAATAAAACATGGATAAAACAGGATATAACAAGGATATAACAGGATATACCAGGGATATAAAAGGATAAACGATATAACGAAAAAGGGACAAAACAGGGATATAATAGGATTACAACAGGGATAGCATATGATATAACAGGGATATAAGATAACAGGGATATAACAGGGATATACCAGAATGTAACAGGCATAAAACAGAACAGGGATATAAGAGGAAAATTTCAGGGCCTAGTGGTTAGAGCATTGGGCCAGTAACCGTAAGGTTGCCAGATCGAATCCCTGAGCTGACAAGGTAAAAATATGTCGTTATGCCCCTGAACAAGGCAGTTAACCCACTGTTCCTAGGCCATCATTGAAAATAATAATTTGTTCTTATTAACTTGTCTAGTTAAATAAAAGATCAAAATAAAAAATTAAATAGAAATATATATAACAGGAATATAACAGGGCTATACGCTGTGCTTGTGAGCTACCACTTCAAAAAACAATACTAGTTGCAACTTTATTCCTTCGAATAACAGGCATATTACAGGAATATAACAGGGATATAGCAGGAATAACAGGAATAGAATGGGAATATAACAGGAATATAGCAGGAATATTACAGGGATATAATAGGGATATGACAGAGATATAGCAGGAATATAACGGGAATATAGAAGGGCTATAACAGGCAATAATAAAAATATATCAGGAAAATAACAGGATTATGACAGGGATATTACAGGAATGTAACAGCGATATTACAGGGCTATAACAGGAATATAACTGGGCTATAACAGGAATATAACTGGGCTATAACAGGAATATAACTGGGCTATAACAGGAAAATAACAGGATATAGCAGGGTTAGCCTGTGAAATAGTACATTAACATTGAACATAAGCACACATCTGCCCAGATTGATGAGAGAGAATGAGAGGCTTTCAGATCCACACAGCACCATGCAATTAGAGGGCTTGTCTGCCAGCCTGCCTGCACTTTGAGAGTTGAGGGTTTGCTAGAGAGACAGAAAGAAGGACTGAGATGAGAACAGTCGGTTGGTCTCTCTCTCTTCTTTCTGTCTCTCTGTGGAGCAGAGTGAGATGGTCTGTCAGACCTGATTGGTCTGAGACTTTAATTGCACTGCAAACACTCGTTAGCAAAGGACTCATCGTTAGGGCGACAGAGTTCTGGTCAAGCACAGTACTGTAGTGTGTGTGTGTGTGTGTGTGTGTGTGTGTGTGTGTGTGTGTGTGTGTGTGTGTGTGTGTGTGTGTGTGTGTGTGTGTGTGTGTGTGTGTGTGTGTGTGTGTGTGTGTGTGTGTGTGTGTGTGTGTGTGTGTGTGTGTGTGTGTGTGTGTGTGTGTGTGTGTGTGTGTGTGTGTGTGCTTGAGAGAGAGCTTGTCTTTCTCCCCTGACATAAACAAGGATGTCCAGTGAAGTGCATATGACAGGATGATCTACCAGGATGATCTACCAGGATGATCTACCAGGATGATCTACCAGGATGATCTACCAGGATGATCTACCAGGATCATCTACCAGGATCATCTACCAGGATCATCTACCAGGATGATCTACCAGGATGATCTACCAGGATCATCTACCAGGATCATCTACCAGGATGATCTACCAGGATGATCTACCAGGATGATCTACCAGGATAATCTACCAGGATCATCTACCAGGATCATCTACCAGGATCATCAACCCTACACTACACTACACTTCCCTACACTCAGCTACCATACACTACCCTACACTACATTACACTTCCCTACACTACCATACCCTACCCTACCCTACACTACCCTACACTACACTTCCCTACACTACCCTACACTACACTTCCCTACACTACCATACCCTACCCTACACTACCCTACACTACACTTCCCTACACTACCCTACACTACCCTACACTACACTTCCCTACACTACCATACCCTACCCTACACTACCCTACACTACACTTCCCTACACTACCCTACACTACACTTCCCTACACTACCATACCCTCTACCCTACACTACCCTACACTACACTTCCCTTCCCTACACTACTTCCCTACATTATACTTACCCTACACTACACTTCCTTACACTACCCTACATTACACTTCCCTACACTACACTACACTTCCCTACACTACCATACCCTCTACCCTACACTACCCTACACTACACTTCCCTACACTACCCTACATTACACTTCCCTACACTACCCTACACTACACTTCCCTACACTACACTTCCCTATACTACCATACCCTACACTACACTTCCTTACACTACCCTACATTACACTTCCCTACACTACCCTACACTACACTTCCCTACACTACACTTCCCTATACTACCATACCCTACCCTACACTACCATACACTTCCCTACACTACCCTACACTACACTTTCTACCTACCCTACCCTACCCTACACTACACTTCCCTACACTACCCTACACTACACTTCCCTACACTACCATACCCTACCCTACACTACCCTACACTACACTTCCCTACACTACCCTACACTACACTTCCCTATACTACCCTACACTACACTTCCCTACACTACCCTCCCCTACCCTCAGCTACCCTACACTACACTTCCCTACACTACCCTACACTACCCTACACTACACTTCCCTACACTACCATACCCTACCCTACACTACCCTACACTACACTTCCCTACACTTCCCTATACTACCCTACACTACACTTCCCTACACTACCCTACCCTACCCTCAGCTACCCTACACTACCATACTCCTCAGTTACCCTACACTACCATACCCTATCCTATCCTCAGTTACCCTATACTACACTTCCCTACACTACCCTACCCTACCCTCAGCTACCCTACACTACCCTACTCCTCAGTTACCCTACCCTATCCTCAGTTACCCTACACTACACTTCCCTACACTACCCTACCCTACCCTCAGCTACCTTACACTACCCTACTCCTCAGTTACCCTACACTACCATACCCTATCCTATCCTCAGTTACCCTATACTACCATACCCTACCCTCAGTTACCCTACACACACACCCTACCCTCAGTTACCATACACTACACACACACACTACCCTCAGTTACCCTACACTACACACACACACCCTACCCCCAGTTACCCTACACTACCATATCCTACCCTCAGTCACCCTACACTACCATACTCTACCCTCAGTTACCCTACACTACCATACCCTACCCTTAGTTACCCTACACTACCATACCCTACCCTCAGTTACCCTACACTACCATATCCTATCCTCAGTTACCCTACACTACCATACCCTATTCTCAATGACCCTACACTATCCCACCCTATCTTCAGTTACCCTACACTACCACACCCTATCCTCAATTACCTTACACTATCCCACCCTATCTTCAGTTACCCTACACTACCACACCCTATCCTCAATTACCCTACACTATCCCACCCTATCCTCAGTTACCCTACACTACCCCACCCTATTCTCAGTTACCTTACACTACCATACCCTATCCTA
>NC_060191.1:64143389-64210889 GCF_021184085.1 Oncorhynchus gorbuscha | reverse complement strand
TCAGATGTAATCCTTCTTGTCTCACAAGTGTTAAAAGGGTACTTTCCTTTGCATTAGTCAAGTCTGCCCAGCCTCAGGACGCTTAACCTTTGGCCACGGAGTCAGCTAAGGGCCTAATCGATCATTCTAAATGAAACCGCTAACAATGACCTGCAGTCAGTATGTAGTCCCTGTACTGTGGGCCGCTGGGCCCTGCCTAAGGCCTCTCCCATTAGGTCAATATTAGAACACTCCCAACACGATCAGGAGTGAAATGAATGATAGAAGGCAGGAGGGGAGGAGTAGAAGAAAGAAGGGGGAGGAGTAGAGGAGGGGAAGAGAAGAACACTGTGGTACTTTTCTGTCACTCTGATTCATGCATCGATGAGCTCATATCCTGTGTATGGTTGTGGGTCTACATGGGTTCAGAGAAGCTTCAGCCTTCAGTTGCTTTCAGATTAAAACAGAGATAATAAAAAAGCATTCAGATGATTTCAGATTAGATCAAGGCTAAATATAGATCCCTGCCTCACAAAACCTACTGCTCCCAGCATTCAGAGCCTGAAGCTAAAACCATTCATCCTGACTGTGGTCAACAGAGAAACACCATTTTTATTTGTCCTCCATCCATCTGAGCCAGCCATGTTTGATGAAAGGACAGCTGTCATAGCGGGGATCCTGTCTAAGTAGTGTGTTGACAGAGAGACGCAGGGAGAAAAGAGGTCAAATGACAGAGAGACGCAGGGAGAAAAGAGGTCAAATGACAGAGAGACGCAGGGAGAAAAGAGGTCAAATGACAGAGAGACGCAGGGAGAAAAGAGGTCAAATGACAGAGACGCAGGGAGAAAAGAGGTCAAATGACAGAGAGACGCAGGGAGAAAAGAGGTCAAATGACAGGGAGAAAAGAGGTCAAATGACGAGGGAGAAAAGAGGTCAAATGACAGAGAGACGCAGGGAGAAAAGAGGTCAAATGACAGAGAGACGCAGGGAGAAAAGAGGTCAAATGACAGAGACGCAGGGAGAAAAGAGGTCAAATGACAGAGAGACGCAGGGAGAAAAGAGGTCAAATGACAGAGAGACGCAGGGAGAAAAGAGGTCAAATGACAGACGCAGGGAGAAAAGAGGTCAAATGACAGAGAGACGCAGGGAGAAAAGAGGTCAAATGACAGAGAGACGCAGGGAGAAAAGAGGTCAAATGACAGTCAAATGACGCAGGGAGAAAAGAGGTCAAATGACAGAGAGACGCAGGGAGAAAAGAGGTCAAATGACAGAGAGACGCAGGGAGAAAAGAGGTCAAATGACAGAGAGGGAGAAAGAGGTCAAATGACAGGGAGAAAAGAGGTCAAATGACAGAGACGCAGGGAGAAAAGAGGTCAAATGACAGAGAGACGCAGGGAGAAAAGAGGTCAAATGACAGAGACGCAGGGAGAAAAGAGGTCAAATGACAGAGAGACGCAGGGAGAAAAGAGGTCAAATGACAGAGAGACGCAGGGAGAAAAGAGGTCAAATGACAGAGACGCAGGGAGAAAAGAGGTCAAATGACAGAGACGTCCTCCTCATCTCACACAGTCTGGGAGAAAAGAGGTCAAATGACAGAGAGACTCTCACAGGAGAAAAGAGGTCAAATGACAGAGACACAGGGAGAAAAGAGGTCAAATGACAGAGAGACGCATTAAGGGAGAAAAGAGGTCAAATGACAGAGATCTCTCACAGTCTGGCCTTCATTAACCCTGACGCAGGGAGAAAAGAGGTCAAATGACAGAGATGCAGGGAGAAAAGAGGTCAAATGACAGAGAGACGCAGGGAGAAAAGAGGTCAAATGACAGAGAGACGCAGGGAGAAAAGAGGTCATTAACCCTGTATCCTGTCCTCCTCATCTCACACAGTCTGGCCTTCATTAACCCTGTACACTGTCCCCCTCATCTCTCACAGTCTGAACTGCATTAAGCCTGTACCCTGTCCTCCTCATCTCACACAGTCTGGCCTTCATTAACCCTGTACCCTGTCCTCATCTCACACTGTCTGGCCTTCATTAACCCTGTACCCTGTCCTCCTCGTCTCTCACACAGTCTGGCCTTCATTAACCCTGTACCCTGTCCTCCTCATCTCACACAGTCTGGCCTTCATTAACACTGTATCCTGTCCTCCTCATCTCACACAGTCTGGCCTTCATTAACCCTGTACCCTGTCCTCATCTCACACTGTCTGGCCTTCATTAACCCTGTACCCTGTCCTCCTCATCTCTCACAGTCTGAACTGCATTAAGCCTGTACCCTGTCCTCCTCATCTCACACAGTCTGGCCTTCATTAACCCTGTATCCTGTCCTCCTCATCTCACACAGTCTGGCCTTCATTAACCCTGTATCCTGTCCTCCTCACCTCACACAGTCTGGCCTTCATTAACCCTGTACCCTGTCCTCATCTCACACTGTCTGGCCTTCATTAACCCTGTACCCTGTCCTCCTCGTCTCTCACACAGTCTGGCCTTCCTCCTCTGTCTCTCACACAGTCTGGCCTTTCATTAACCCTGTACCCTGTCCTCCTCATCTCTCACACAGTCTGGCCTTCATTAACCCTGTACCCTGTCCTCCTCATCTCTCACACAGTCTGGCCTTCATTAACCCTGTACCCTGTCCTCATCTCTCACACAGTCTGGCCTTCATTAACCCTGTACCCTGTTCCTCATCTCACACAGTCTGGCCTTCATTAACCCTACCCTGTCCTCCTCATCTCTCACACAGTCTGGCCTTCATTAACCCTGACCCTGTCCTCATCTCTCACACAGTCTGGCCTTCATTAACCCTTTACCCTGTTCCTCATCTCACACAGTCTGGCCTTCATTAACCCTGTACCCTGCCCTCCTCATCTCTCACAGTCTGGCCTTCATTAATCCTGTACCCTGTCCTCATCTCTCACACAGTCTGGCCTTCATTAACCCTGTACTCTGTCCTCCTCATCTCTCACACAGCCTGGCTTTCATTAACCCTGTACCCTGTCCTCCTCATCTCTCACACAGTCTGTCTTTCATTAACCCTGTACCCTGTCCTCCTCATCTCTCACACAGTCTGGCCTTCATTAACCCTGTACCCTGTCCTCCTCATCTCTCACACAGTCTGTATTTCATTAACCCTGTACCCTGTCCTCCTCATCTCTCACACAGTCTGGCTTTCATTAACCCTGTACCCTGTCCTCCTCATCTCTCAAACAGTCTGGCTTTCATTAACCCTGTACCCTGTCCTCCTCATCTCTCACACAGTCTGGCTTTCATTAACCCTGTACCCTGTCCTCCTCATCTCTCACAGTCTGGCCTTCATTAACCCTGTACCCTGTCCTCCTCATCTCTCAAACAGTCTGGCTTTCATTAACCCTGTACCCTGTCCTCCTCATCTCTCACACAGTCTGGCCTTCATTAACCCTGTATCCTGTCCTCCTCATCTCACACAGCCTGGCCTTCATTAACCCTGTATCCTGTCCTCCTCACCTCACACAGTCTGGCCTTCATTAACCCTGTACCCTGTCCTCATCTCACACTGTCTGGCCTTCATTAACCCTGTACCCTGTCCTCCTCGTCTCTCACACAGTCTGGCCTTCATTAACCCTGTACCCTGTCCTCCTCATCTCTCACACAGTCTGGCTTTCATTAACCCTGTACCCTGTCCTCCTCGCCTCTCACACAGTCTGGCCTTCATTAACCCTGTACCCTGTCCTCATCTCTCACACAGTCTGGCCTTCATTAACCCTGTACCCTGTTCCTTATCTCACACTGTCTGGCCTTCATTAACCCTGTATCCTGTCCTCCTCATCTCACACAGCCTGGCCTTCATTAACCCTGTATCCTGTCCTCCTCACCTCACACAGTCTGGCCTTCATTAACCCTGTACCCTGTCCTCATCTCACACTGTCTGGCCTTCATTAACCCTGTACCCTGTCCTCCTCGTCTCTCACACAGTCTGGCCTTCATTAACCCTGTACCCTGTCCTCCTCATCTCTCACACAGTCTGGCTTTCATTAACCCTGTACCCTGTCCTCCTCACCTCTCACACAGTCTGGCCTTCATTAACCCTGTACCCTGTCCTCATCTCTCACACAGTCTGGCCTTCATTAACCCTGTACCCTGTTCCTCATCTCACACAGTCTGGCCTTCATTAACCCTGTACCCTGTCCTCCTCATCTCTCACACAGTCTGGCCTTCATTAACCCTGTACCCTGTCCTCATCTCTCACACAGTCTGGCCTTCATTAACCCTGTACCCTGTCCTCCTCATCTCTCACACAGTCTGGCTTTCATTAACCCTGTACCCTGTCCTCCTCACCTCTCACACAGTCTGGCCTTCATTAAGCCTGTACCCTGTCCTCATCTCTCACACAGTCTGGCCTTAACCCTGTACCCATTAACCCTGTACCCTGTTCCTCATCTCACACAGTCTGGCCTTCATTAACCCTGTACCCTGTCCTCCTCATCTCTCACACAGTCTGGCCTTCATTAACCCTGTACCCTGTCCTCATCTCTCACACAGTCTGACCTTCATTAACCCTTTACCCTGTTCCTCATCTCACACAGTCTGGCCTTCATTAACCCTGTACCCTGCCCTCCTCATCTCTCACAGTCTGGCCTTCATTAATCCTGTACCCTGTCCTCATCTCTCACACAGTCTGGCCTTCATTAACCCTGTACTCTGTCCTCCTCATCTCTCACACAGCCTGGCTTTCATTAACCCTGTACCCTGTCCTCCTCATCTCTCACACAGTCTGTCTTTCATTAACCCTGTACCCTGTCCTCCTCATCTCTCACACAGTCTGGCCTTCATTAACCCTGTACCCTGTCCTCCTCATCTCTAACCCTGTACCCTGTCCTCCTCATCTCTCACACACATTAACCCTGTCTGTACACAGTCTTTCATTAACCCTGTACCCTGTCCTCCTCATCTCTCACACAGTCTGGCTTTCATTAACCCTGTACCCTGTCCTCCTCATCTCTCACACAGTCTGGCTTTCATTAACCCTGTACCCTGTCCTCCTCATCTCTCACACAGTCTGTATTTCATTAACCCTGTACCCTGTCCTCCTCATCTCTCACACAGTCTGGCTTTCATTAACCCTGTACCCTGTCCTCCTCATCTCTCACACAGTCTGGCTTTCATTAACCCTGTACCCTGTCCTCCTCATCTCTCACAGTCTGGCCTTCATTAACCCTGTCCCCTGTCCCCTCATCTCACACAGTCTGACCTTCATTAACCCTGTACCCTGTCCTCCTCATCTCTCACAGTCTGGCCTTCATTAACCCTGTACCCTGTCCTCCTCATCTCTCACACAGTCTGGCCTTCATTAACCCTGTACACTGTCCTCCTCATCTCTCACACAGTCTGGCCTTCATTAACCCTGTACACTGTCTCCCTCATCTCACACAGTCTGGCCTTCATTAACCCTGTACCCTGTCCTCCTCATCTCTCACACAGTTACCTGAATATAACAAAACACGCTTTCTATCAAGCCACAGTTCATAAGCAATGAGATGTCATTGAAATACAGCACAGAGGCTATTTGCTCTTCAACATGTATTAAGGGTCAACAGGCCAAGGGTGTTAACAACCTGAGAGGAGTGTCCTAATGGCTTCATAACATTACCAAACCAAGCAAAACTCTACACAATGAAGCTCATACACCGTACAGCCTACACACACACACACACACACACACACACACACACACACACACACACACACACACACACACACACACACACACACACACACACACACACACACACACACACACACACACACACACACACACACACACACACACACACACACACACACACACTCTACCACACATTGAAATAAATGTAGATGTGATCACAGCGGTAACTGCTGGTGGAGCATCAGAAGAGAAATGGAGGGGCAGAGCAAAGCCAAAACATTAAAAGGACATTGAGGCAGTAGTGGTTTACTGTTTCACTGCAATTAACTCGTTTTTCTTCTATTCATCTCTTTTCCTGACAAGAGCTAGCAAACAGAATGGCCTTTTGGGAACAATAGTGATTGTTGTGGATATATAAAGTGGAATTGTATCTTTTCAACAAACCCCTTCAAGAATGCAGCACTTAAGCCCTTCACAAAGGAGAAGAGAATACAGAAATGTCCCTCCTTTGTGCCTTGGAAAATACATAGGAAACACAGAGAGAGACAGAAGTATTAAATGTTTCAGCAATGAAATGGAATCCCTGTACCTTGCAGAGAGCAGGGCCTAACCTACTCTAACCTACACTAACCTACACTAACCTACACTAACCTATAGAGATACTCTTGTGGAAACTTACAGTACTTGGGCCATCTTCATTGAATGACACACCAAGCCAGTCCCAGAATAGTTTGCCTCAATCTTATAACCTCTCTTTCCTCTATGGAACTGCCCACTGTAGTTAGTTTTTATATGTTTGGCATAGAGAAATGCTGTTTGTGGCATGTATCTTTTTACTGCTAACCAAACTAGCCCATATTTCCACGTTTGGCCGTCGGCTGCCATCCCTTCGCTCAGCTCTGGTCAAGGTCCTGTGTTCTGTTTGGATATGGGCCTCTCGTTTCTGGCTGCCAACACATACAGCACAAATCCATAAGTCACTCAGCTAGGTCCTTGAGGGACTGGGAGTCAGTCTGTGAGTGGTTCAACTTCTCTCAGTTCAGTGAGGAGAATACTGAAATCGTTGCTCAGAGAGAGAACAGAGAGAGAGAGAAAAAGAGGGAGAGAGAGAGTGGGGAAGAGAGAGAGAGAGAGAAAAAGAGAGAGAGAGAGTGGGGAAGAGAGAGAAAGAGAGAAAAAGAGAGGGAGAGCGAGAGCGAGCGATATATAATATTATTGACTCCTCTTCTCAGCTATAAACTCTCTATATACAGTTGAAGGCGGAAGTTTACATACACTTTAGCCAAAGACATTTAAACTCAGTTTTTCAAAATTTCTGAGATCTAATCCCAGTAAAAATTCCCTGTTTTAGGTCAGCTAGGATCACCACTTTATTTTAAGAATGTGAAATGTCAGAATAAAAGTAGAGCGAATGATTTATTTCAGCTTTTATTTCTTTCATCACATTCCCAGTGGGTCAGAAGTTTACATACACTCAATTAGTATTTGGTAGCATTGCCTTTAAATTGTTTAACTTTGGTCAAATATTTTGGCTAGACTTCCACAAGCTTCCTACAATAAGTTGGGTGAATTTTGGCCGATTCCTCCTGACAGAGCTGGTGTAAATGAGTCAGGCTAGTAGGCATCCTTGCACGCACACGCTTTTTCAGTTCTGCCCACAAATTTGATATAGGATTGAGGTCAGGGCTTGGTCATGGACACTCTAATACCTTGACTTTGTTGTCCTTAACTTCCCTAGGGTAGGGGGCAGCATTTGGAATTTTGGATGAAAAGCGTCCCAAATTAAACGGCCTGCTACTCGGGCCCAGAAGATATGATATGCATATAAATGGTGGATTTGGATAGTTTCCAAAATGGTTAAAATAGTGTCTGTGAACTGATTTGGCAGGCGAAAACCTGAGAAAATCCATTCAGGAAGTTTTTGGGGGGTTTTGTAGTTTTCTATTCAATGCCATTACAGTATCCATTGACTTGGGACTCCATTTGCAGTTCCTGTGCCTTCCACTAGATGTCAACAGTCTTTAGAAATTGATTCAGGCTTGTAATCTTATAAATGAGGGAGTAAGACCAGTCTGAATGAGTGGACCCTGACATGTCACAGAGCTTTTTCATGCGCAATCCCGAGAGAGTGAATTTCTTGTTAACCTTTTATATTGACAACGTTAATGTCCGGTTGAAATATTATAGATCATTTGGGCTAAAAACAATCTGAGTATTGAATATAAACAGCGTTTGACATGTTTCTATAAACTTTACGGATACAATTAGGATTTTTTTGTCTGTGTTTGAGCCTGTGGATTACTGAAGAAAACGCGCGTACAAAACGGAGGATTTTGGATATAAAGAGACTTCATTGAACAAAAGGAAAATTGATTGAGTAAATTAATGTCTTCTGAGTTCAACCATATGAAGATCATCAAAGGTAAGGGATTAATTGTATCTCTATTTCTTTTCTTTGTAACGCTTCTGCTTGGCTGGTTACTGTTTGTAATTATTTGTCAACTGAGCGATGTTCTCAAATAACCGTAAGGTATGGTTTCGCCGTAAACCATTTTTTTAAAAATCTGACACCGTGGTTGGATTCACAAGAAGTTCGTCTTTAAAACTAAGGAAAATATGTTTTGTTTTCTGAATTTTTATAATGAGTATTTCTGTATTTGAATTTGGCATTCTGCAATCTCACTGGATTTTGGCCAGATGGGACTCACATACCCACATACCCTAGAGAGGTTAAGCCATTTTGCCATAACTTTGGAAGTATGCTTGGAGTCATTGTCCATTTGGAAGACCCATCTGCGACCAAGTTTTAACTTCCTGACTGATGTCTTGAGATGTTGCATCAATATATGCATGTTTTTCCATCCTCATGAAGCCATCTATTTTATGAAGTGCACCAGTCCCTCCTGCAGCAAAGCACACCCACAACCTGTGGGATGCTGCCACCCCCATGCTTCATGGTTGGGATGGTGTTCTTCAGCTTGCAAGCTTCCCCCTTTTTCCTCCAAACATAACAATGGTTATTATGGCCTTAACTATTTTTGTTTCATCAGACCAGAGGACATGTTGCCAAAAAGTACGATCTTTGTCACCATGTGCAGTTGCAAACCATAGTATATTTTTTATGGCGGTTTTGGAGCAGTGGCTTCTTCCTTGCTGAGCGGCATTTCTGGTTATGTCGATATAGGATTTGTTTTACTGTGGATGTAGATACTTTTGTACCTGTTTCCTCCAGCATCTTCCCAAGGTCCTTTGCTGTTGTTTTGGGATTGATTTGCACTTTTCACACCAAAGTACGTTCCTCTCTAGGTGTCACGTTCGTCATAACGAGGAGACCAAGGCGCAGCATGATTGGAATATATTCTTCATTTTATTTAACGAAGAACACTTAAACAAACTAACAAAACGATGTGCCGCTATAAACAACTAGTGCTTGCATGCAACTACACAGACAATAACCCACAAAACCAAAAAGGAAAAATGGCAACCTAAATATGATCCCCAATCAGAGACAACGATAAACAGCTGCCTCTGATTGGGAACCAATTCAGGCCACCATAGACCTACATTTACCTAGATACAAAAAAAACCTAGACAACACAAAACACACATACCACCCTCGTCACACCCTGACCTAACCAAAATAATAAAGAAAACAAATATAACTAAGGTCAGGGCATGACACTAGGAGACAGAATGCGTCTCCTTCCTGAGCGTTATGACGACTGCGTGGTCCCATAGTGTTTATACTTGCATACTATTGTTTGTACAGATGAACGTGGTACATTTAGGCATTTGGAAATTGCTCCTAAGGATGAACCAGACTTGTGGAGGTCTACAATTTTTTTCTGAGATCTTGGCTGATTTCTTTTGATTTTCTCATGATGTCAAGCAAAGAGGCACTGAGTTTGAAGGTAGGCCTTGAAATACATCCACAGGTACACCTCCAATTGACTCAAATGACGTCAAAAGTGGATGTCCTAACCGACTTGCCAAAACTGTAGTTTGTTGACAAGGAATTTGTAGTGGTTGAAAAACAAGTTTTAATGACTCCAACCTCAGTGTATGTAAACTTCCAACTTCAACTGTACATACTCTATATAATCTGAAGTTGTATCACTTGGAGAAGGGCTCCACTAGTCCAGACCTTTCGATCCATTCTCTAGGGTCACATGTTCAGTGCTAGCGTCCATGGCCCAATTATGAACATAGAGCCAGAGTCATGGAGAGGTTGACTCTCTCACCGCCTGAGAAAAAACAGCTCTGTCCTCATTCACTGAATCTACCACAGGGATACAAATTATGTGTGACATCACATTGGGGAGACATTGAGCAGAACTTCAGGATGAAGGGATGGCGGGAGGGAGGCACAGAGAGGAGTACGCAGAGGATGAAAGAGGGTGCTGGGATGTCAAAGTGACTCACTCCATTGTGGTGTCCTGTAGGATCTGGGTTCCATGTGGTGTAGAGAAACCAGCCATGTCTTTCTGTGCTTGTTTGGTAATGAGGGCATCCAACCAAGATACACTTCCCCAGCATGAACACACCGACAACAGAACATGTGGAATGTGGACACCAGTCCACTTTATGAGCCCTCTAGGAGTAGTTTAGCTTGACAAACACCCTGCCCATAAATAGCGATGTGGACATACGGTCCAACATAAACTACAAAGTGGAGTGTGAACGCTGAGCATCTGGTGTAGAGTAAATCTGTAAATCTGCAACAGGAAGCCCAGAGTGACCTCCATCATAGACTAGGTGTAACAGAGTAAGTGTAAATCCGGGAAACTCCAATTTGTATGATATGTTACTATTGGTATGGTTACATAAGACAGAAGGTTACTTAAGGCAAAAATGAAAGTGGGGTGGTTAGTCGGGGTAGATGGGTTGGTGTATAACATGAACATCTTGCAATCCAAAGGTTCACAGACAACTTTAGTATTTTAGCTAATTAGCAACTTTGCAAATACTTACTACTTTTTAGCTACTTTGTATCTACTTTGTATCTAGCTACTTTGTATCTACTGTATCTACTAGCATGTTAGCTAACCCTTCCCCTAATCAGAACCTTAACCCTTTATCTAACTCCTAACCTTAATCTTTACCCTAACCTTAACCCCTAGCCTAGCCTAGCTAACATTAGCCACTTAGCTAACATTAGCATTAGCCACCTCGCTAACATTAGCCACAACAAATTGGAATGTGTAACATACCATGTTTTGCAGATGTGTAAGCTATTGTACGAATTGCAATTCGCAACATAGTGTACAAATTACAAATCTTAAAATATCATACAAATTGTAATTTGCAACATATCATATGAAATGGATGATGGACATCCACAAATTAATACATACCATATGAAACATAAAAGGTCCCGGATTTACATTTACTACGTTACGTCTATCCCTGAGACCAGATTGCCTCCATGGGTCAGGAACACACAAGACACTGCAGCCAGACACACTGCAGCCAGACACACTGCAGCCAGACACACTGCAGCCAGACACACTGCAGCCAGACACACTGCAGCCTCTCATGTGGCCAGGCTTCTAACAGTTAAGTACATAGACACACTCTTATTAACCCCACTCCCATGGAAGACCACAATCTTCAGGTTCTGAATGAAAAATGGGATAAATTACGTAAGTTTTCCGTAAAGTGAGAAGAGTAAAACTGGCATGGACATTTTGTTATTACATTAGTAAACTGAAGTGTCATCTAAGATAAAGAATATTTACGAGAGTATTTTTTAGTTTGTAAAGAGAGTTAATTTTGCTGAATGTCCATTGAAGTCTTGTAAACGTCTTTAGAGCTTCCAGTCACAACGACTACAGGCATTTCAGAGAGGGAGTGACAGAGAGGAAATGAAAGAGAGAGAAAGAGTGAGAGAGAGAAAAAGAACGTGAGAGAGAAAAATAAAATGATATCAAAAGAGAGAGAGGAAAAGTGAGAGAGTGTGTGAGAAAGAGAAATAGCTAGAGAGAGACAGAGAGAGATAGCTAGAGGTAGAGAGAGAGAGAGAGAGAGAGAGAGAGAGAGAGAGAGAGAGAGAGAGAGAGAGAGAGAGAGAGAGAGAGAGAGAGAGAGAGAGAGAGAGAGACTTTCCAGTAATCTATCATACAGACAGAGTACAGATAAGTCCAGTAGGGGACTTGGGAACACTGTTCCTGGTTTGAGAGAGAGGAATGTTGTAATTGGTGTGTGCGTGTGCTGTGACTACCTCTTCAGAGTGTGTGTGAAAGCAGTCTCCCCTTGTGTCCTGATGGCAGGGGAATATAATAAGAAACCATACAAACCACTGTTACTGTTTCATCATTTCCATTTCCTATTAATCACTGAAGAATTGGGAATCATTATTTCATGATGAAAAAGCCTAGAGGAAAAAGCCCAGGCACAATGCTCTGTATATGAGATGGTTAGTTAAAAACGTTACAAATGTATCCCACTGCTAAAGCGATTAGACAGTGCAACCAATCAAATCACCCCTCACTGTTTAATACCAAAACAAATGAAGTGAACACAATCAACTCCTCAGACAAAACACACACACACACACACACACACACACACACACACACACACACACACACACACACACACACACACACACACACACACACACACACACACACACACACACACACACACACACACACACACACACACACACACACACACACACACACACACACACACACACACACACACAGCTGTGCCAGTTACAGCACTGCCTCCACAAAGTCAGTGAAAGCCAATATATTAGTGATCCAAAGAGCATCACGTGAGCTGGGCTGGACGGACAGATGTGTGTCTGACAGGGGTACAGAGAGGGAGAACGGTGACCTGTCCCAGTGCCAGGCTACCATCTGCGCCCAGCGCTGCCTGGGTGACTTAATGAGGGGATTGTGCCCCCGTGTAGAGCCCTGGGACAGCCCTATACCCAGCCACCAGCAGGAGAGCAGCAAGCCAACACATTTATATGGAAAACATGGCCCAGTCAAGGTGGGTTGCAGCACACACACTGTTCAGGCACCACAACTCAGCAGGCTGGTGCACTGGGGTTGTCTGTCTGTTAGGCCACTTCTTTATGTTTGCATATGTGTGTGTTGTGTGTATGGATCTAACAATGGAATGTGTCTGATCTCATGCATATGTGTGTATGTATCTAACAATGGAGTGTGTCTGATCTCATGCATATGTGTGTGTTGTGTGTATGGATCTAACAATGGAGTGTGTCTGATCTCATGCATATGTGTGTGTTGTGTGTATGGATCTAACAATGGAGTGTGTCTGATCTCATGCATATGTGTGTGTTGTGTGTATGGATCTAACAATGGAGTGTGTCTGATCTCATGCATATGTGCAGAAGTACGTGTATCTGTGTACTCAGTTCATAATGTAGAAATTGAGCAAGTTGAGGTGACTAAACTGCTTGGAGTAACCCTGGATGGTAAACTGTCATGGTCAAAACATATTGATACAACAGTAGCTAGGATGGGGAGAAGCCTGTCCATAATAAAGCGCTGCTCTGCCTTCTTAACAACACTATAAACAAGACAGGTCCTACAGGCCCACGTTTTGTCACACCGCCAGTCGTGTGGTCAGGAGATACATAGAGGGACTTAGGAAATTACAATTACAATTGTCTCAGAACAGGGCAGCACAGCAGGCCCTTAAAGGAACACAGAGAGCTAACATCAATGATATGCATGTCAATCTCTCATGACTCAAAGTGGAGGAGAGATTGACTTCATCACTACTTGTGTTTGTAAGAAATGTTGGCAAGCTGAATGAACCGAGGTGTCTGTTTTGTCTTGTACTGTAGATATGCAGTGGTGTAATAATGTTATATGATGTACTGTTTTATATTTTGTTTTATATGTAATGTAAGTGTTTTAATATGTTTGGACCCCAGGAAGAGTAGCTGCTGCCTTGGCAACAGCTAATGGAGATCTCTAATAAATACAAAATACAAAATTAGTATTTAAACCCCAGGGTTAGTGTTGGCAGAAGTTGAATCAGACAGTAATGAAGCTCTAAGCTCCAGATGGAGGGAGAGAGGGAGCGGAGGGGAGCAGAGGGGACCAGTTTTTCAGGTGGCCTTTCTCTCCCTCTCTCCCCCATCCCTCTCTCCCCCGATCCCTCTCTCCCCCATCCCTCTCTCCCCCCATCCCTCTCTCCCTCTCCTCGTCTGGCACAAACAAAGGAGGTCTTGATTAAAGTAAAGCAGGAGGCAACAACAACAGTGTCCCTGCAGAACAGATTCATGTGAGGAGAAGTGAACAGGCTGCTTAACAAAGCAGGGATCTGAGGCCCTGTTGAGGCCCTGTGGTAGGCAGTGACCCCAGACAGTTGATGGCACGGCAATGGCAGGGCCAGGGCTACTCCACTGTTTACACACAATTCTACACTCACCCCCTCCAGGCTCCATGAATCACAAGGCCACCATACAGGAACCCTGGCCACCATACAGGGCCCTCGGGCCACCATACAGGGAGAGAGAGAGATAGAGACTGGGGAGAGAAAGAGGACTATGGGGAGAGAGAGAGAGAGAGAGAGAGAGAGAGAGAGAGAGAGAGAGAGAGAGAGAGAGAGAGAGAGAGAGACTGGGGAGAGAAAGATGACTATGGGGAGAGAAAGATGACTATGGGGAGAGAGAGAGAGAGAGAGAGAGAGAGAGAGAGAGAGAGAGAGAGAGAGAGAGAGAGAGAGAGAGAGAGAGAGAGAGAGAGACTGGGGAGAGAAAGAGACTGTGGAGAGAGAGAGAAAGAGAGACTGAGAGAGAGAGAGAGAGAGAGAGAGAGAGAGAGAGAGAGAGAGAGAGAGAGAGAGAGAGAGAGAGACTGGGGAGAGACATTGGGCTCTAGGGAGGGAAAGAGGACTCTAGGGAGAGAAAGAGAGAGAGACTGGAGAGAGAAAGAGGACTCTAGGGAGAGAAAGAGAGAGAGAGACTGGGGAGAGAAAGGATTCTAGGGAGAGAAAGAGAGAGGGACTGGGGAGAGAAAGAGGACTCTAGGGAGAGAAAGAGGAGTCTAGGGAGAGAAAGAGAGAGACTGGAGAGAGAAAGAGGACTCTAGGGAGAGAAAGAGAGAGGGAATGGGGAGAGAAAGAGGACTCTAGGGAGAGAAAGAGAGAGGGACTGGGGAGAGAAAGAGGACTCTAGGGAGAGAAAGAGGAGTCTAGGGAGAGAAATAGAGAGACTGGAGAGAGAAAGAGACCTCTAGGGAGAGAAAGAGAGAGAGACTGGGGAGAGAAAGAGGACTCTGGGAGAGAGAGAGAGAGACTGGGGCGAGAAAGAGGACTCTGGGGAGGGAAAGAGAGAGAGAGAGACTGGGGAGAGAGAGAGAGAGACAGGGGAGAGAGAGAGAGACTAGGGAGAGAAAGATGACTCTGGGGAAAGAGAGAGAGACCGGGGAGAGAAAGAGGACTCTGGGGAAAGAGAGAAAGACTGGGGAGAGAAAGAGGCAAAAATAATGTCCTGTGATTATAGAGATAGATAAGTTGGATTGCTGTGAAGTAGTCTAATGATCAAATTCATAAACAGGTTAATAAATGACTCCATTGACCTTGAGTGTAATTATGTCCTAATGACACACTGCCCAGGGAGGTGCAGATATTAATGACACACTGCCCAAGGAGATGCAGATATTAATTGAGGGAGATAATGGAAGAAAACAACAGATCACCTTGCAATGTTGTATTTCTCCAAGGAAAATAATATACAGTCTGATAAGACACACTCCTTCTGACATCCAAGGTTATCATTAAAATCACCCGAAACAAAATGCAGGTTATGGACATTGTCCGTAACATTGGCAACTGCTACATTTTTTACTGCTTTGAATGTGATGTGTCAATGTGTAGTTCATACATTCACAATCTAGCAGCAGAATTACTGGCTTACCTCAATTAACAGTGTCATTCCTAGTTCGAAAGCGTTTTTCTGGAAGTTGTGATGCATTTTCCCACACAGTCCCCTAGCAATTCGAGTTCAGCCAATGCGCTACAGCTCCTTGCCATATGAGTGACAGCTACCAATATGCACACACAGCAGAGCGAGAGAGAAAGCAATGATGTGGAGCACATATCTGCACATATGTGACGTAGTACTCTATTTTTGGGGACCCACTTTTGGCTAGTGAGTGCTTCTGTCAGAACTACTGGCTGAAAAGTACCGGAGAATCTCTTTAACGTGCATCCACACATTTGTGGATAGACAGTATATAAGTGGTGTACTCGTAAATACTGTAGGCCCAGATTATGTCGTTTTAATTTTGAGTAAACACCAGACAGGGCCACTTCATGACGAGGCCCCTGGACAACTACACTAAGAGAGAGGGAATGAACAATAATAAATAATAATTAATGCACTAACTAGGCTTTTCATTTTGGGACAATTTATCTCCATTTATTTGGTCTTTTCTTGAATCTATTCTTAGAAAACTTGCTGTTCATATTCAATGGAAACATCTCTGTTGTTCAGAAACCCTGTCCAGAGGAGCCTCCTGGACACAGCAGGATACCACCACATAGCCAGTTAAATGGTTGGGATGGGTATTCTGTTTTCTCCTGCCTGACCTTCCCTCATCCTCTCTCTCTGCCAGTCTTTCTGTGGTTGCTGTTGTCTGCTGTTCTGTTGGGGAGGACGCCCCGCCCCTCTCCTCCTCCCTCATTCCCCGCCAGGAGGAACAAAACCCAGCCCAGCTCCCCAGAGACACAAACAGGCACAGACAGAAGAACGTGGCATCTCTCTGTGGCCCAGTCACATGCCAGCGTGTTGCCACAGAGGCCCTCCATCCTCAGCCCCATCCCCCCTGGACCCCTGGCCATCCTAAACACTCTCATTAAACACAATGTCTGGGTTAGTAATACCACGAAGCATTCAACAGCCCGTTGTCATTTCTTAACATAGCCGTTTATGATATAATAGCACTAAAGTATTTTGTACATTGGCATATGCACATAGGATAATGCTGTTGTTTATGTGGTGATCTGCCTGTCTCGCCACACTGTGTGATCAAGGCCCAGACACTGGGAGGAGAAGACAGCCTCCACTAACAGCCTGTTTGGACACTCCTCACTGACTGTCAATTATAGCCTCTAGCTGTCTCTCTGCTGTGACCCCAACAGGCCTTCTCAGGAGCATTGTCTAAGTAGCTGTTGACAGGCTCAGTCGTCTGTACCTGGTTAGTCACAGTGGGGCTGCTGGTTGTGTTATCACTCTACTGAGGCGCTACAGGGTCTGGGACAAACATCACTAAGAGTTGTAGGAGCTGAACCAATTCAGTGTCTAAAGTGGCTAAGGGGATTAGAGCAGTGTGGACAAATACGTGTGAGTTATTCAGAGAGTAAAAGTTCACAGTTTAAAACCCATATTAGCACCGTCAGAGAAAAAGCACGAGTCATCCCATATTAAAGAGAAAATAGACCAATAATAGGCTACAATGGAATGAATGGCGTTGATTTTTATGCCCAGTAGACAACCACTCTAGTCAAGTCAGAACATTGTCCAGGAGTAGTGTTTTACAGCGGTTTGTATTTCTTAATGTGTCTGGATTGAGAAAATGAGAGAGAGAGAGAGAGAGAGAGAGAGAGAGAGAGAGAGAGAGAGAGAGAGAGAGAGAGAGAGAGAGAGAGAGAGAGAGAGAGAGAGAGAGAGGTGGAAACAGAGGGGAAGTTGTGTGGGGCAGGCTGGCTGACTCTGTTCCTTGTCGCCTCCAGCCAAACTAACACATTCACACTGTTAATAAAGGCTGATGAACTGAGGCCACTCTGTGTGGCTGAATAGTCACTCTAACGCTTCACACACACTACTTTTAAACAGTTCAAAATGTCAGACGGGCTAGGAGCTATTGTTTCAGGGAGAGAGAAAGAGGTTTCTTTCTATCCTTTTTTTCTGTCTTGCTCTTTATCCTCTCTCTCTTTCCGGCTGACTGGTGAATGGCCTCCCACTCCCTCTCTTTTATCCTGGTCTCTGCGCTGTTAAAGCCATGACGTACAGGAGGCAGGGACCGGGCTTTAAATCAGGGCCTGAGGAGTGACATATGTGACATGTGTGGCCCTGTGGACTGGCAGCAGCTTTGTGGCAGAGGGAGAGGAGAAAGAGGTGGAGAGAGAGGAGGGTGTAGGGGCCACAGACAGACACTCAGGGAGGAAAGGCAGGCTTAAGGAGCCCCTTGAGAAACGGCCCCGGCCAACAGGCAAAACAACACCTCAACAAGGGCTCCAGTCATCATTTACAACAACGGAACAGGAGAAGAAGAAGAAATGCTGCCACATTTAAATGCCAAGGGGAAGTCAAGGGCTCTGAAGGCAAGAGGAAATGTGAGAACAGAGGGATGGAGGAGGAAGGGAGAGGGACAACAGAGGGATGGATGAGGAAGGGAGAGGGACAACAGAGGGATGGATGAGGAAGGGAGAGGGACAACAGAGGGATGGAGGAGGAAGGGAGAGGGACAACAGAGGGATGGAGGAGGAAGGGAGAGGGACAACAGAAGGATGGAGGAGGAAGGGAGAGGGACAACATAGGGATGGAGGAGGAAGGGAGAGGGACAACATAGGGATGGAGGAGGAAGGGAGAGGGACAACATAGGGATGGAGGAGGAAGGGAGAGGGACAACATAGGGATGGATGAGGAAGGGAGAGGGACAACAGAGGGATGGAGGAGGAAGGGAGAGGCACAACAGAGGGATGGAGGAGGAAGGGAGAGGGACAACAGAGGGATGGAGGAGGAAGGGAGAGGGACAACAGAGGGATAGATGAGGAAGGGAGAGGGACAACAGAGGGATGGAGGAGGAAGGGAGAGGGACAACAGAGGGGATGGAGGGACAACAGAGGATGGAGGAGGAAGGGAGAGGGACAACAGAAGGATGGAGGAGGAAGGGAGAGGGACAACAGAAGGATGGAGGAGGAAGGGAGAGGGACAACAGAGGGATAGATGAGGAAGGGAGAGGGACAACAGAGGGATAGATGAGGAAGGGAGAGGGACAACAGAAGGATGGAGGAGGAAGGGAGAGGGACAACAGAAGGATGGAGGAGGAAGGGAGAGGGACAACAGAAGGATGGAGGAGGAAGGGAGAGGGACAACAGAGGGATAGATGAGGAAGGGAGAGGGACAACAGAAGGATAGATGAGGAAGGGAGAGGGACAACAGAAGGATAGATGAGGAAGGGAGAGGGACAACAGAAGGATAGATGAGGAAGGGAGAGGGACAACAGAGGGATAGATGAGGAAGGGAGAGGGACAACAGAAGGATGGAGGAGGAAGGGAGAGGGACAACAGAGGGATGGAGGAGGAAGGGAGAGGGACAACAGAGGGATAGATGAGGAAGGGAGAGGGACAACAGAAGGATGGAGGAGGAAGGGAGAGGGACAACAGAGGGATGGAGGAGGAAGGGAGAGGGACAACAGAGGGATAGATGAGGAAGGGAGAGGGACAACAGAAGGATGGAGGAGGAAGGGAGAGGGACAACAGAGGGATAGATGAGGAAGGGAGAGGGACAACAGAAGGATAGATGAGGAAGGGAGAGGGACAACAGAAGGATGGAGGAGGAAGGGAGAGGGACAACAGAAGGATGGAGGAGGAAGGGAGAGGGACAACAGAGGGATAGAGGAGGAAGGGAGAGGGACAACAGAGGATGGAGGAGGAAGGGAGAGGGACAACAGAGGGATGGAGGAGGAAGGGAGAGGGACAACAGAGGGATAGATGAGGAAGGGAGAGGGACAACAGAGGGATGGAGGAGGAAGGGAGAGGGACAACAGAGGGATGGAGGAGGAAGGGAGAGGGACAACAGAGGGATGGAGGAGGAAGGGAGAGGGACAACAGAGGGATGGAGGAGGAAGGAAGGGACAACAGAGGGATAGGAGGAAGGGAGAGGGACAACAGAGGGATGGAGGAGGAAGGGAGAGGGACAACAGAGGGATAGATGAGGAAGGGAGAGGGACAACAGAAGGATGGAGGAGGATAGATGAGGAAGGGAGAGGGACAACAGATGAGGAAGGGGATGGATAGGGAAGGGAGAGGGACAACAGAAGGATGGAGGAGGAAGGGAGAGGGACAACATAGGGATGGAGGAGGAAGGGAGAGGGACAACAGAGGGATAGATGAGGAAGGGAGAGGGACAACAGAAGGATGGAGGAAGGGAGAGGGACAACAGAGGGATGGAGGAGGAAGGGAGAGGGACAGGGATGGAGAAGGAGGGAGAGGGACAACAGAGGGATGGAAGGAAGGGAGAGGGACAACATAGGGATGGAGGAAGAAGGGAGAGGGACAACAGAGGATGGAGGAGGAAGGGAGAGGGACAACATAGGGATAGAGGAGGAAGGGAGGGACAACAGAGGAGGAAGGAAGGGAGAGGGACAACAGAGGGATGGAGGAGGAAGGGAGAGGGACAACAGAGGATGGAGGAGGAAGGGAGAGGGACAACAGAGGGATGGAGGAGGAAGGGAGAGGGACAACAGAGGGATAGATGAGGAAGGGAGAGGGACAACAGAAGGATAGATGAGGAAGGGAGAGGGACAACAGAAGGATAGATGAGGAAGGGAGAGGGACAACAGAGGGATAGATGAGGAAGGGAGAGGGACAACAGAGGGATAGATGAGGAGGGAGAGGGACAACAGAGGGATGGGGAGAGGGAGGGACAACAGAGGGATAGAGGAGGAAGGGAGAGGGACAACAGAGGGGGATGGAGGAGGAAGGAGAGGGACAACAGAGGGATAGAGGAGGAGGGAGAGGGACAACAGAGGGATAGAGGAGGAAGGGAGAGGGACAACAGAGGGATAGGAGGGGAGGAATGGAGGAGGGAGAGGGACAACAGAAGGATGGAGGAGGAAGGGAGAGGGACAACAGAGGGATGGAGGAGGAAGGGAGAGGGACAACAGAAGGATGGAGGAGGAAGGGGAGGGACAACAGAGGGATAGGAGGAAGGGAGAGGGACAACAGAGGGATGGAGGAGGAAGGGAGAGGGACAACAGAAGGATGGAGGAGGAAGGGAGAGGGACAACAGAAGGATGGATAGATGAGGATAGTTGAGGGGAGAGGGACAACAGAAGGATAGATGAGGAAGGGAGAGGGACAACAGAAGGATAGATGAGGAAGGGAGAGGGACAACAGAAGGATAGATGAGGAAGGGAGAGGGACAACAGAGGGATAGATGAGGAAGGGAGAGGGACAACAGAAGGATGGAGGAGGAAGGGAGAGGGACAACATAGGGATGGAGGAGGAAGGGGAGGGAAGGGATAGATGAGAAAGGGAGAGGGACAACAGAGGGATGGAGGAGGAAGGGAGAGGGACAACAGAGGGATAGATGAGGAAGGGAGAGGGACAACAGAAGGATGGAGGAGGAAGGGAGAGGGACAACATAGGGATGGAAGAGGAAGGGAGAGGGACAACAGAGGATGGAGGAGGAAGGGAGAGGGACAACAGAAGGATGGAGGAAGGGAGAGGGACAACAGAGGGATAGATGAGGAAGGGAGAGGGACAACAGAAGGATGGAGGAGGAAGGGAGAGGGACAACAGAGGGATGGAGGAGGAAGGGAGAGGGACAACAGAGGGATAGAGGAGGAAGGGAGAGGGACAACAGAAGGATGGAGGAGGAAGGGAGAGGGACAACAGAGGGATAGATGAGGAAGGGAGAGGGACAACAGAGGGATGGAGGAGGAAGGGAGAGGGACAACAGAGGGATGGAGGAGGAAGGGAGAGGGACAACAGAGGGATAGATGAGGAAGGGAGAGGGACAACAGAGGGATGGAGGAGGAAGGGAGAGGGACAACAGAGGGATAGATGAGGAAGGGAGAGGGACAACAGAAGGGATGGAGGAGGAATGGGAAGGGAGAGGGACAACAGAAGGATAGATGAGGAAGGGAGAGTGAAAACAGAGGGATAGATGAGGAAGGGAGAGGGACAACAGAAGGATGGAGGGAGGAAGGGAGAGGGACAACAGAGGGATAGATGAGGAAGGGAGAGGGACAACAGAAGGATGGAGGAGGAAGGGAGAGGGACAACATAGGGATGGAGGAGGAAGGGAGAGGGACACCATAGGGATGGAGAAGGAAGGGAGAGGGACAACAGAGGGATGGAGGAGGAAGGGAGAGGGACAACATAGGGATGGAGCAAGAAGGGAGAGGGACAACAGAGGGATGGAGGAGGAAGGGAGGGGGACAACATAGGGATAGAGGAGGAAGGGAGAGGGACAACAGAGGATAGAGGAGGAAGGGAGAGGGACAACAGAGGGATGGAGGAGGAAGGGAGAGGGACAACAGAGGATAGAGGAGGAAGGGAGAGGGACAACAGAGGGATGGAGGAGGAAGGGAGAGGGACAACAGAGGGATAGAGGAGGAAGGGAGAGGGACAACAGAGGATAGAGGAGGAAGGGAGAGGGACAACAGAGGGATGGAGGAGGAAGGGAGAGGGACAACAGAGGGATAGAGGAGGAAGGGAGAGGGACAACAGAGGGATAGATGAGGAAGGGAGAGGGACAACAGAGGGATGGAGGAGGAAGGGAGAGGGACAACAGATAGATAGATGAGGAAGGGAGAGGGACAACAGAGGGATGGAGGAGGAAGGGAGAGGGACAACAGAGGATAGAGGAGGAAGGGAGAGGGACAACAGAGGGATGGAGGAGGAAGGGAGAGGGACAACAGAGGGATAGAGGAGGAAGGGAGAGGGACAACAGAGGATAGAGGAGGAAGGGAGAGGGACAACAGAGGGATGGAGGAGGAAGGGAGAGGGACAACAGAGGATAGATGAGGAAGGGAGAGGGACAACAGGCTAAATGGTAAAGAGTGTGACATAGAGAGGCAGGGACTTACAAACACCTACAATTAGACAAGAACTCTGTTCCCATCAATACCTCTGTAGAACCTCCACACATAAGGACATACAGTAGGGATCAGGAAGCCTAACAGTACATACCAAGGTGGAACGGATCCGCACAGCACCGTACATGATAGGGTAGAGCGAGTATAGCAACACAACCCAACCCCCGGTTTTCCGGGAGATATGACAAAGAGAGAAAACAATTACAGTGGCTCTCAGAATCTATTCATTCTAATTAGCTAAGAAACACGTCTTTCCTCTCCCTCTCTTCAATCCCCTCCCTTGGCCCAGGCCCAGTCTAATCCACCACTTTAGCTCCATCTCAGATGACTTCACAGTTGTGACTAAACAGTCCATTTCCTCTTTCTTCCCCTGAGTGTTTACCAAGGGCATTGCCAATATGGCGTCTAGGGAGAAGAAACAAGGCCTGCGTCTTTCAAACCGGCAAAAGTTCTGCTAACGGGTGTTAGCATTCTCCACGGTGCTTTAGTTTACAGTCCTGTCTCTGTCCCCTAAGCAGATAGCATGGCTGTCCCTCCGTGAGCTGGCCAGAGACAGGGCCACAGCAGCCTGTGTCCTTCACCTGACATTAGAGCCATTAACATCTCGCTAACAAGACAAGTGGCCCATTATGATGCCAGAATAGCCCAGTCAAGGGGCCAAGGGGCTGCTGAGGAGGGCACACACACACACACACACACACACACACACACGCACACGCACACGCACACGCACACGCACACACACACACACACACACACACACACACACACACACACACACACACACACACACACACACACACACACACAGACACTTCATCGTCGTGGTGACATCCCCACCTGTCCCCTACCAATCAGCCTGATCTCCACACTCTGAGCCTGGAGGCCATGGTTGTGTCTGTTCCTGAAGCATGGATTTGGAGCGGTCTCCCTATCTAATTACTGTTGGAAGGGCCCAGTGTTCCCCTGCTTAGTAAGGTGAATGTACTGTACCTAATGCCCCACTAACACTGCGTAGAATCTGTATGACAGAAACAGCAGCTCCAGCTCCAGGCCAGAGACACAGTTGGGGAGCAGAATCTGCCAAACACTGCTACTGGACAATTAATCCATCCTGTCATGTTTGTATGTTCCACCCATTGATGCTCTAGTGCAGCTGCACAAAGAGCAGTGTTTTCCACTGTTTAACGCTTGTGCTTTGTGCTATGAAGCTAAGCCACTGGTATGTGACTCCAGACTTCCGCAGTTAAACCGGTTTGAAAGGAGTAAGAATAGCAGTGGTGTAGGAATGCAACGGCCATAGTCCTGGCCATGTGTCACCCGGCCCATACAGCCAGTCACGGAGTCTCACTGACTCTACCTTCAGGGGCACAGAGGGACAGAGAGGGGCAGAGAGGGACACATGAGGACAGAGAGGGCCACAGGGGGGCACAGAGGGGCAGAGAGGGATACAGAGGGACAGAAAGGGTCAGAGAGAGGGACACAGAGGGACAGAGAGGGACAAATGGGGACAGAGAGGGACACAGAGGGGCAAAGAGGGACACATGGGGACAGAGAGGGCCACAGAGGGACACAGAGGGGCAGAGAGAGACACAGAGGGACAGAACGGTTCAGAGAGAGGAACACAGAGGTGCACATGTGGACAGCGAGGGCCACAGAGGGGCAGAGGGGGACACATGGGGACAGAGAGGGCCACAGAGGGGCAGAGAGGGACACATGGGGACAGAGAGGGCCACAGAGGGGCAGAGAGGGGCAGATAGGGACACATGGGGACAGACAGGGCCACATGGGGACAGAAAGGGACACATGGGGACACTGAGGGACACAGAGGGACAGAGAGGGACACATGGGGACAGAGAGGTACACAGAGGGACAGAGAGGGACACATGGGAACAGAGAGGGACACAGAGGGACAGAAAGGGTCAGAGAGAGGGACACAGAGGGACAGAAAGGGTCAGAGAGAGGGACACAGAGGGACAGAGAGGGACACATGGGGACATAGAGGGACACATTATTATTATTATATTACATGGGGACACTGAGGGACACAGAGGGACACATGGGGACAGAGAGGGACACAGAGGGACAGAGAGGGACACATGGGGACAGAGAGGAACACAGAGGGACAGAGAGGGCCACAGAGGGACACAGAGGGGCAGAGAGGGACACAGAGGGACAGAAAAGGTCAGAGAGAGGGACACAGAGGGACACAGGGGGACACTGAGGGACACAGAGGGACACACAGAGGGACACACAGAGGGGCATCGAAAATCTCTTCCCAACTATTTTGCTATTTATATGGCACAGCTGTCAGCTTTGTGGTACTTAAATGAAATTGGTCTATGTTTTTATTTATCACACTTTGCTTGAACCTTTTATGGTCTTTAATACAGGGCCAACATACAAGTTCCTTACTTCTTCCCCTTCTACTTGCCTCTTCCATTTTTGTGGTAATGCTGCAATTAGTTGGTTGTAATTTTGGGAAGAGCAGACATTTCCATATGTTGACCTAACTCCACCAGTCCTATTTATGATATCATTCACTAAAGTTATGTCTTCGAAAAATACGTAGTTTTTTTAATCAATTAGTATATTTGAGTTGAACCATAATATTTGTTGTATTATTTGTTCTGTCTTTTCAGGTGGATTAAACTGAAATTGCAACCAACTTTCTAAGGCTTGTTTTAAAAGAATAACGATATTTGGAGATGATTTCCTTTTCAAACAACTGAAAGTGAGCCGCTGTAATCTGAATGAAGGGAAAAGGCCATTCTTCAACATGGGATGAGACATTCCTACCAATTTACTAAAGAACCAGTTTGGATTTAAGTATAACTTTTGTATGAATGATGCCTTTAGTGAGAGGTCTAATGATTTAATATTTAATCATGTCTGCCCTCTGAATTCATATTCGTTATATAAATAGGCCCTTTATATTTTGTCTGGCTTGCCATTCCAAATAAAATGTCATCTTTTTTGTTCATTTAATTTAAAAATAAGGTCAATAAAACCATAAGCAAATAGGTAAACTGTGATGTGACTAAAGAGTTAATCAGGGTGATTTTTCCACAAATAGACAGGTATTTTCCTTTCCATGGTAGCAAGATTTTATCTATTTTGCTAACTTTCCATACAAATGTATTGGAGTGAGATCATTTCTTTCTTTTGGGATTTGTATACTGAGTATGTCCACATCTCCATCAGACCGTTTAATTGGTAAACTACACGGTAATGTAAAATGTGCATTTTTTTTGTGATACTATACATTATATAGTATAATTTGGTTTTAATCCAGAGACGATAGCAAAAGTATCTATATCCTCTATGAGGCCGTGGAGAGATTCTAATTGTGGTTTTAAAAGAAAACATGAATCATCAGTGTAACAATGACACATTACTTTTTAAGCCACATATTTCTAATCCCTTAACATTATTGTTAGATTGTTCTAACATTTCGATGGCAATAATAAATAGATATGCCGATAGTGGACAACCTTGTTTACTCCTCTAGATAGATTACAACTTTCTGAGATGTAGCCATTATTTACTATTTTACACCTAGGGTTACTGTACATAACTTTAACCCATTTTATAAGATTCCCCAAAATTGAAATATCCTTATCATTTGTATATAAACTCCAGTCGTACTTTATCAAAAGCTTTTTCAAAATCAGCTATGAAAACCAGGCCTGGTGTCCCCGATATTTCATAGTATTCTATTTTTTCCAGTACTTGTCTTATATTATCTCAGATGTATCGTCCATGTAAAAAACCTGTCTGATTATGAAGAATAAGATCTGACAATACTTTTTTAATTCTATGCGCCAAGCATTTAGCTAGGATTGTTTTTAAAGTGTAAGAGGCCAATTTTTTAATGGACTGGATCTTTATATTTACCACTTGGGTCCTGTTTCAATAATAATGAAATCAGACCTTCTTGTTGCGTGTCTGATAATCTACCATTTATATAGGAGTAGTTAAAACATGCTAATAATGGTCCTCTGAGTATATCAAAAAAGTTTGGTATACTTCCACTGGTATGCCATCCATTATTAAAGGTTTACTGTAATGACTCATAGGACGTGGCAGCATCTCTGGCCACCTGAGGCGGCACCTCTGGGACAGGGGACTGGCCATAGTCCAGACTATGCCACTATACCCCCATAACAGGGCAGTGTCAGGCATGCAGCAGGTGTGTGCTGACTGGGAACAGAACAGGGTGTGACTAGGATGGGGTGGCAGGACTTCCTGCGATGTAGAGGAAGGGTTGAAAGGGGACGTGAGGTGTCAATCCTGGACACTCTATCTCTCCCTCCCTGGGGGGCTATAATGGCACAGTTATAGTACCACATTAAAACCAAGTGCAATCATCAAAAGCCAAGTGTCTGTGACCAGACAGTGAGCTGAGGTGCGGCCCATATCCACTGAGTCAATGCACCATTTAACCCAACAGTGCAGGCCAGCAGTGCTTAGACAGCAGGCTAAAGGCCTAGCTCCACTAGAGTGTGCTCTCCTAAACACCAGGGAGGGAGGACGTGTTGTGTGTGTATAGACACAGTTGAACAGCTCATCCAGGAGCCTGCTGGCATGATAAATACAAACACTTCTGGTCAACTCGAACACAACATAAATCTAAAGTTAGAGCACGTCAGCAGACAGACAGACTCAGGGAGCTGGGTAAAGACAAAGGGGAGAAGGGGACAACCAGCTATCAATTCTCACCTCCATATGTCACATTGTCTAACGCTGGAAGAGCCACTGTTTATCTCTTTAAAGCATTCATTTATTATACATTTATTATACTTTCTATTATACGGTGTGTGTGTGTGTGTGTGTGTGTGTGTGTGTGTGTGTGTGTGTGTGTGTGTGTGTGTGTGTGTGTGTGTGTGTGTGTGTGTGTGTGTGTGTGTGTGTGTGTGTGTGTGTGTGTGTGTGTGTGTGTGTGTGTGTGTGTGTGTGTGTGTGTGTGTGTGTGGCCATGGATCCCAGTAAGTGACATGCAAATACACACATTTCAATACATTTCACATCCCAGTGTGAACCAGGATAATAATATAATGATAATGCTTTATGTATTGGGGAAATTAAGTGCTGCTTCGGTGAATGCCTAACATGGCTCCTAATATTTCCCACACACACACTTGTGCGTACCCACACGCACACACACACACACAGAGCCCTGTATATTCCTTTTCTTCCCAGCTTCCCCAGGCCATAGCATCAGCAAATGATTGAAGAAAAGAGCGTGGATTAAAGCAGTGTAGAACAAGGTGCTTGAAGCAATAACAGAAAGAGGGAACAAAGGAAGATAAGAGACTGTGGAGGGAAGATAATTAATGAATGGCTGCCTGGGATAATACAAGCTCCAACAGCAGGACCTCTTGTCCTACTTCTGCTGAATATTACTTTATACCCCCCCCCCCACACACACACACACATGTGCACACACACACACACACATGTGCACACACACACACACACACACACACACACACACACACACACACACACACACACACACACACACACACACACACACACACACACACACACACACACACACACACACACACACACACACACACACACACACACACACACACACACATGTGCACACACACACACATGTGCACACACACACACACACACACACACACACACACACACACACACACACACACACACACACACACACACACACACACACACACACACACACACACACACACACACACACACACACACACGTGCACACACACACACACGGATGCATGCACAAAAACACAGACACACATGTGCACACACACAGCTGTGAAAGGATAGGTTAAGTAATCCCTCTCACCCCACCCCCCCTAAGTTTTAGATGCACTATTGTTAAGTGACTGTCCCACTGGATGTCATAAGGTGAATGCACCAATTTGTAAGTCGCTCTGGATAAGAGCGTCTGCTAAATGACTTAAATGTAAATGTAAAGGAGAGATTCAAACAGCAGCTCCCAGAGGTGCCTAATAGTACATTACCCAGAAACGTTGGTCTATGGTCTATGCACCAGGGACACAGGAGGTGCATGAGTCACAGGCCACAGGGGATTCAGCTCAGGGAAGCCAGCTCAGTGAAGCCAGCTCAGGGGAGCCAGCTCAGGGGAGCAGGCTCAGGGGACAGCCCCAGTAATCTGTCATGAATGGTCAGGCAACTACTTCACATGCAAATCCTCACATGCCAGTCTGCTTCCGTTAAAATGTAACACTCAGACCCCAAAAAATATACACCGTGGAAAGTTCCTAAAATAAATGCCTGGTTTATTCACCACTTTGCAATGTGATGTGTGACTTGTGAATTCATATGCCAATAGATTTAGTTCATGGTTTATTTTGTGTATTATGCGATGCAATTTTCAACAATGTTGAGAAAGAGTATTGCAGGTAATTGAGATCAGTGGTGTGAATAGAGATATGGAGAAGTTCTGCCTCTCTCCCTTCTGCTTAAACCTCCCCCAGCAGCCCACAGGGAAACACAGGAAAGTCCCTCCATTGTTCCTTCAGGGGGATTAATGGGATTCGTTTAAATTTGCTTGACAATGCAGGGAGACAGACAGGGGAGACAGACAGGTTCCAGAGAGAGACAGACATGTTCCAGGGAGAGGCATACAGGGCCCAGAGAGAGGCATACAGGGCCCAGAGAGAGACAGACAGGGCCCAGAGAGAGACAGACAGGGCCCAGAGAGAGACAGACAGGGCCCAGAGAGAGACAGGCAAGATCCAGAGAGAGACAGACAGGGCCCAGAGAGAGAGAGACAGACAGGGCCCAGAGAGAGAGACAGACAGGGCCCAGAGAGAGAGACAGACAGGGCCCAGAGAGAGACAGTTACGGTCAAGAGAGAGACAGACAGGGCCCAGAGAGAGACAGGCCAGGTCCACACAGAGACAGGCAAGATCCAGAGAGAGACAGACAGAGCCCAGAGAGAGACAGACAGGGCCCAGAGAGAGACAGACAGGTTAAAGAAAGAGACCAACAGGTTCCAGAGACAGACAGGGTCCAGAGAGAGACATACAGGACCCAGAGAGAGAGAGAGACAGACAGGGTCCAGAGAGAGACAGACAGGGCCCAGAGAGAGACAGACAGAGCCCAGAGAGAGACAGACAGGTTACAGAAAGAGACCAACAGGTTCCAGAGACAGACAGGTTCCAGAGAGAGACATACAGGACCTAGAGAGAGAGAGACAGACAGGGTCCAGAGAGAGACAGACAGGACCCAGAGAGAGAGAGAGACAGACAAGGTCCAGAGAGAGACAGACAAGGTCAAGAGAGACAGACAGGTTCCAGAGAGCGACAGAAGGATAGAGACTGTGGAGACAGACAGGGTCCAGAGAGAGACATACAGGAACCAGAGAGAGAGAGACAGACAGGGTCCAGAGAGAGACAGACAGGGCCCAGAGAGAGACAGACAGGGCCCAGAGAGAGACAGACAGGGCCCAGAGAGAGACAGATAGGGCCCAGAGAGAGACAGACAGGTTACAGAAAGAGACCAACGGGTTCCAGAGACAGACAGGTTCCAGAGAGAGACATACAGGACCCAGAGAGAGAGAGAGACAGACAGGGTCCAGAGAGAGACAGACAGGACCCAGAGAGAAAGAGACAGACAGGGTCCAGAGAGAGACAGACAGGGCCCAGATAGAGACAGACAGGTTCCAGAGAGCGACAGAAGGATAGAGACTGTGTAGACAGACAGGGTCCAGAGAGCGACTGAAGGATAGAGACTGTGGAGACAGACAGGGTCCAGAGAGAGACAGAAGGATAGAGACTGTGGAGACAGACAGGGGGAGGCAGAGAGACAGACAGGGTCCAGAGAGAGACAGAATGATAGAGACTGTGGAGACAGACAGGGGGAGGCAGAGAGACAGACAGGGTCCAGAGAGAGACAGAATGATAGAGACTGTGGAGACAGACAGGGTCCAGAGAGAGACAGAATGATAGAGACTGTGGAGACAGACAGGGTCCAGAGAGAGACAGAAGGATAGAGACTGTGGAGACAGACAGGGGGAGGCAGAGATACCTAGACAGAGAGGACACTTGCCACATCCCTAAATAATTCATCATAACGCTTCTCCTCCTAACTTTTCTACATTTCAGTCAATATTTTTACTTTCATTTGCCACTTATATTTGTCAATCCAATCTAGATGCTGAGGAATGGCATCCTGCACGGTGACTGTAACAGACGGGAATTTTTCATTTAACTCATTTAACTAGGCAAGTCAGTTAAGAACAAATTCTTATTTACAATGACAACCAACTGGGGAACAGTGGGTTAACTGCCTTGTTCAGGGGCAGAACAACAGATTTTTACCTTGTCAGCTCTGGGATTCAATCTAGCAACCTTTTGGTTACTGGCCCAACATTCTAGTGGTTAGAGTGTTGGGCCAGTAACCGGAAGGTTGCAGGATGGATTCTCTGAGCTGACAAGGTAAAAATATGTTGTTCTGCCCCTGAACAAGGCATTTAACCCACTGTTCCCCAGTTGGTTGTCATTGTAAATAAGAATTTGTTCTTAACTGACTTGCCTAGTTAAATAAACTTTACATTTTTTGATTTAATTTTTAAATAGACACAGGGAGTCTTGGTAGTGAGCTTGGCCTATCGCTGCAGCCTGCAGCCGGAGGTGTGGTTAGACCACTGACCTGTGTACAGTACCTGCGTCACTGCAGAACCCGAAGGACACATACCTCTGCAGACCAACAGAGGACACAGCACTGACATCTGTACAGTACAGTGGCTGGGATGAGCATGAGAGCAGAGAGCAGAGATGGGACTTTTAAAACCGTCTGTTTGTCTGTTACCTGTCAGCCAAGCCTTTCAATTAGCGCAATTTGGCGTCCACAGCAGCAGCAACAAACATCACAGGTCAAAACGACCTTTCCAATAGAAGCCGTTTGGAGAGATGAGGAAGTGAAGCCATTTTCTTTTTGAACGAGTTTGAGCAGAACTTAATTCATGTCATTTATCTTGAACAATGGAGAATATATAAAAGGGGGAAAAAATAGAGGAAAACAGATTCTAATTAGAGAAAGTTCATCAAACAACTCCTCAGTAGTTCCAGACTGTGTCCTCCACGGTACCTCTTAAATACCCCACTGCATAAATCATCCAGCCTACTGTAATGGTAGATTATGCAGGAGAGATGTCTAAAGTGGCATTCTCCACAGGGGACTATGAAGAATGACACTACCACACTTTTCTTCGCTTATTAACTTCAGCAGTGAAGACAACACTTTGTACTTTGTCCTTATTAGAAGAGAGACTTTCTCTGGAGAGACAATATGCCTGAACCTGTCAATGTTCTTCTCAAATGCCCAATGAACTGTCCTCAATTCCACTTTGTCAATACTGCACATTTTGATATAAGCTTCTCACTCTGACAATAGCACGGTATAATCGGTATTGAGTTCACGTTGGTTCACTATGTCAGGCTGTGAAGTCTCTGACTAGCTTGACAGATGTCTGTGAACAAAGCCAGTGCTTGATAACATGTATCACATCAAGGGGAATTAAATGTACTCTGTGTTGTAATCAGGGGACCAGAGTTTGAATGACACAGATTGTGCACCCTGCCTTTACTTCCTGGTACACAAGCATACTGTCAACTAGGGTTGTGACGGTCATGATGTCAGTGGGTTATTGTCATGCAAAAGCCTGCTGGTCTCACGGTATATGACCGTTCATTAACAGGAACACGTTTAGCATCTCCAGGACACACATACAAGCCTCTGAGGGGCACCATTGGAACATCTACATTATAGAAAAGTGAAAGGCTAATATTTTCACCCACCAGACTATTCTTCATGTAATTTTGTCTTTACATATACTACATAATATATGTGTGACAGTAGTTTTCATTTAGAATGGACCATTGTCATGCACCTGTCTCGGAACAGGGAGGGAAAATATGTCATCTATGCGCTTAAAAAGGGAAGAGGCTATACCCGCAGTTCAATTTCCTGCTAGCCAGGTAGGTTATACTCCTGTTGTAAAGCCAAGCAATATGCTTAATATTACTCAAGTTGATAAATAAATATAATAGGCCTAGCCTTTAGAAAGCGGATGGGATTGTAATATTACTCAAGTTGATAAATAAATATAATAGGCCTAGCCTTTAGAAAGCGGATGGGATTCTCCTCTTCTTAACTTAGACGCCATCAAAACTCTGTTTTCTCATGCAATTGCATATACAGTAAAAACGGAAAGTATTCAAACCCCTTCAATTTTTCCAAATTTGTCCTATTGCCTTATTTTAAAATGTATTAAATAGTTGTTTTCCCCACTCATCAATCTATAGACACTAACCCATAATGACAAAGCGAAAACTGGTTTTCAGAAAATTTAGCAAATGTATTTAAAAAAATACTGAAATATCACATTTACGTAGGTTTTCAGAACCTTTACTCAGTACTTTGTTGAAGCACCTTTGGCCGCGATTACAGCCTTGAGTCTTCTTGGGTTTGACGCTACAAGCTTGGCACACCTGTATTTGGGGAGTTTCTCCCATTCTTCTCTGCAGGTCCTCTCAAGCTCTGTCAGGTTGGATGGGAGGAGTCGCTGCACAGCTTTTTTCAGTTATACAGAGATGTTCGATCGGGTTCAAGTCTGGGCTCTGGCGGGGCCACTAAAGGACATTCAGAGACTTGTCCCAAAGTCACTCCTGTGTTATTTTGGTTGTGTGCTTAGGGTCGTAGACCTGTTGAAAAGTGAACCTTCTCGCCAGTCTGAGGTCCTGAATGCTCTGGAGTAGGTTTTCATCAAGGATCTCTATGTACTTTGCTCTGTCTATCTTTCCCTCGATCCTGACTAGTCTCCCAGATCCTGCCGCTGAAAAACATCCCCACATCATGATGCTGCCACCACCATGCTTCACTGTAAGGATGGTGCCAGAATTCCTCTAAACGTGACGCTTGGCATTCAGGCCAAAGATTTCAATCTTGGTTTCATCAGACCAGAGGATCTTGTTTCTCATGGTCTGAGGGTCCTTTAGGTGCCTTTTAGCAAACTCTACCAAGGAATGGCTTCCGTCTGGCCACTCTACCATAAAGGCCTCATAAAGGCCTAACTGAAGAGGCAGTTAACTCACTGTTCCTAGGTCATCATTGAAAATAAGAATTTTTTCTTAACTGACTTGCCAAGTGTAATGAACTTCGTCTGCTGTTAGAAGAGAGGCAGACCGAAATGCAGCGTGTAGGTTACTCATGACTTTTAATGAAGCTAATACGGTACATGAAATAACGAAGAAGAAAACAACAAACGAATGAAACTAAATACAGCCTATCTGGTGACTAACACTAAGACAGGTACAATCACCCACGAAATACAACGCGCACTCAGGCTACCTAAATACAGTTCCCAATCCGAGACAACTAGAATCAGCTGACTCCAATTAGGAATCGCCTCAGGCAGCCAAGCCTAACTAGACACACCCCTAATAATACACACTCCCAATTAATACAAACCCTAATACGAAAATACAACATATAAACCCATGTCACACCCTGGCCTACCCAAACATATAACAAAAACACAAGATACAATGACCAAGGCGTGACACCAAGTTAAATAAAAATAAAGATAAAAAATTGGTGGTGTGCTGCAGAGAAGGCTATCTTTCTGGAAGGTTCTCCCATCTCCACAGAGGAACTCCTGAGTTATGTCAGAGTGATCATCGGGTTCTTGGTCACTTCCCTGACCAATGCCCTTCTACCCCAATTGCTCAGTTTGGCCGGACGGCCGGCTCTAGAAAGATTCTTGGTTGTTCCAAACTTCTTCCATTTAAGAATGATGGAGGCCACTGTGTTCTTGAGGACCTTCAATGCTGCAGACATTTTTTGGTACCCTTCCCCAGATCTGTACCTCGACGCAATCCTGTGTCGGAGCTCTCCGGACAATTCCTTCGACCTCATGGCTTGGTTTTTGATCTAACATGCACTATCAACTCTGGGACCTTATAAAGACAGGTGTGTGCCTTTCCAAATCCTGTCCAATCAATTGAATTCACCACAGGTGGACTCCAATCAAGTTGTAGAAACATCTTAAGGGTGATCAATGGACACAGGATGCACCTGAGCTAAATTTCGAGCCTCATAGCAAAGGGTCTGAAAAAATATGTATTTAAGGTATTTCTGTTATGCAGGTGAATGAGGACCCAAAAGCGACTTGGCGAAAACAGAGTCTTTAATCCAGTTAAAGGAAATAGCAATACTCCTAGACAAATCGGAGCGGTAAATAAAGCATAAAAAACAATTCCACTCGTAATCACGAGAACTGACTGGAGACTCGATAATAAACTGCAGGTTGCCTCGGGAAGGCACTTGACCGTAGCAGACTCAGACACCTGCTCACCACGCAGCATCTGAGGGAAACACGACACGACAGGGCGATACAAAGACACAGCACGGTGAACAATATACAAGGATCCGACCGGGCAGAAACGGAAAACAAGGGGAGAAATAGGGACTCTAATCAGGGGAAAAGATAGGGAACAGGTGTGGGAAGACTAAATGATTGATTAGGGGAATAGGAACAGCTGGGAGCAGGAACGGAACGATAGAGAGAAGAGAGAGAGGGAGGGAGAGAGAAAAAGGGGAACGAACCTAAAAAGACCAGCAGGGGGAAAACGAACAGAAGGAAAAGCAAAATGACAAGACAATATAAGACAAAACATGACAATTTCTGTTTTTTATGTGTAAATAATTTGTAAACATTTCTAAAAACCTGTTTTTCCTTTGTCATTATGGGGTATTGTTTGTAGATTGATGAGGAAAAACCTGTATTTCATTTGTTTTAGAATAAGGCTGAAACGTAACAACATGTGGGAAAAGGGAAGGGGTGTGAATACTTTCCCAATGCACTGTAGTCTATAGAAATGTTGTGCAACGTGAGCTCATGGTCTCTCAGGAAGTGTTTGATTAGATTTCTGATTACATTTGCATCGATGTCAGAGAGATTAGAGGAACAATAGAGTTCAGAGTACCAGGCAGTTAGCAAGTTTGGTAGGCTACTAATGACCATCAGCAGCATCAGTGCTTGGAGAAGCCTAATTACCATGACTAAACTGTCAAGAGGAATTTGACTGACATCATGACTCTTGACTACCAGTGTGGCAGTAATATGGTCACCGTAACAGCCCTACTGTCAACCTTGTTTACATGACGTCTAATGCAAGTCAAAACACTTCCTCTCCCACACGCACTGGTCAATGTCTACAGATGACTTCCCATGACTTCTCTATGTCACATTGTTAGAATGGCCCTGAGAGGCTCTGAGAGACTGTCAGTATTAGTCCTTCAAGACAGAAAAACAACAACATTCATTGTTTGAGATGTGTAGGTGTTACACTGATTGTTTTACTGTTCACTCCATTTTTGGGGACTGAGTCCAGATGGGGAGGTGGGGGACACATATCTTAAGCAGTCAAAGAAACAGCCAGTGAAGGAGGTGACAGCTACACAAGTGGTTAAGGTCGTTGGGTCAGTAACCGAAAGGTAGCTGGTTTGAATACCTGAGCCGACTAGTTGAAAAATCTGTTGCTGTGCCCTTGAGCAAGGTACTTGTCGCTCTGGATAAGAGTGTTAAATGTTTAAAATGTTCCCTAAAAAGAGGTATATTAAAGTAGACCCTACCTGTCAGATACCCCTGTCCCCCCTATGTCTGTCTCATATCCTCCTGAGACTGAGCAACTCCGTTTTCTAAGCAACTCTATATCCCTAAGGCCATACACACCATTGTGTAAGGTCTTATTGCACCTTTGAGAGGACATCCTGGGATTTCAATGACATCACATGTGTCGGTGTACCACCTTGACAATTGTTTCTTTAATGCATTTTTTTATGGCTACCATCATAATTAGCGCATTTGGTAGTTAGTGTGTATAATTCTGTAAAGGTAATTTTTGCAAGTTTGATATTCAAATTGTTTACTATCTAGCAATAGTTTGTGTATTTTTCCGAGCAGTGTAATATATACATTACCAGTCAAAAGTTTGAACACACCTACTCATTCCAGGGTATTTCTTCATTTTTTATATTTTCTACGCTGTAAAATAATAGTGAAGACATCAAAAATATGAAATAACATAATTATCATGTAGTAGCCCAATGTTTTTTTATCCAAATATATTTTATATTTTTGATTCTTAAAAGTAGCCTCCCTTTGTCTTGATGACAGCTCTGCACACTCTTGGCATTCTCTCAACCAGCTTCATGAGGTAGTCACCTGGAATGCATTTCAAGTAACAGGTGTGTCATGTTAAAAGTTAATTTGTGGAATTTCGTTCCTTCTTAATGCGTATGAGCCAATTAGCTGTGACAAGGTAGGGGTGGTATACAGAAGATAACCCTATTTGGTAAAAGACCAAGTCCACATTATGGCAAGAACAGCTCAAATAAGCAAAGAGAAACAACAGTCCATCATTCCTTGAAGACATAAACGTTAGTCAATCCGGAATATTTCAAGAACTTTGAACATTTCTTCAAGTGCAGTCGCAAAAACAATGAAGCGCTATAATAATAATAATAATATATGCCATTTAGCAGACGCTTTTATCCAAAGCGACTTACAGTCATGTGTGCATACATTCTACGTATGGGTGGTCCCGGGGATCTAACACCACTACCCTGGCGTTACAAGCGCCATGCTCTACCAACTGAGCTACATGAAACTGGCTCTCACGAGGTCCGCCACATGAAAGGAAGACCCAGAGTCACCTCTGCTGCAGAGGATAAGTTCATTAAAGTTACCAGCCGCAGACATTGTAGCACAAATGAATGCTTCACAGAGTTCAAGTAACAG
This sequence comes from Oncorhynchus gorbuscha, assembly GCF_021184085.1. Lineage (NCBI taxonomy): Eukaryota > Metazoa > Chordata > Actinopteri > Salmoniformes > Salmonidae > Oncorhynchus > Oncorhynchus gorbuscha. The sequence goes on along the minus strand of NC_060191.1, from coordinate 64,173,624 downwards.
ACACATGTCAACATTTAGAGGAGACTGCGTGAATCAGGCCTTCATGGTCGAATTTCTGCAAAGAAACTACAACTAAAGAACACAAATAGAACAAGAGACTTGTTTGGGTCAAGAAACACAAGCAATGGACATTAGACCATTGAAAATATGTCCTTCGGTCTGATGAGTCCAAATGTTTGATTTTTGACTCCAACCACCATGTGTTTGTGACATGCAGAGTAGGTGACCGGATCATCTCTGCATGTGTGGTTCCCACCGTGAAGCATGAAGGAGGAGGTGTGATGGTGTGAGGGTGCTTTGCTGGTGACACTGCCAGTGATTTATTTAGAATTCAAGGCACACTTAACCAGCATGGCTACCACAGCATTCTTCAGCGATACGTCATCCCATCTAGTTGACGCTTAGTGGGACTATCATTTGTTTTTCAACAGGGCAATGACCCAACACACCTCCAGGCTGTGTAAGGGTTATTTGACCAAGATGGAGAGTGATGGAGTGCTGCATCAGATGACCTGGCCTCCACAATCACCCAGCCTCATCAGGCACCGTGTTATGCAGAGATGTGCACGGTGTCTCCAGTGTGCTATTCTAGCCCGGTGCGCTCTATTCCAGCAGAATGGGCATCCAGACAGGACCTATTGAGCCAGCTCTATGTTCTGGATCTCCATTGCATCTCCACGGTCCAGTGTATCCTGTGCCTCCTCCCCGCACTCGCCCTGAAGTGCGTGTCACCAGCCCAGTACCACCAGTGCCAACACCACGCACCAGGCTTCCTGTGCGCCTCCAGAGCCCAGTACGCCCTGTTCCTCATCCCCGCACTCGCCCTGGGGTGCGTGTCACCAGCCTGGCACCAAAAGTGCCGGCACCAGGCCCACAGTGCGCCTCCAGGGTCCAGTACACCCTGTTCCTGCTCCTCGCACTCGCACTGAGCTCCTTCAAGTGTGTTGGAAAAGCATTCCTCATGAAGCTGGTTGAGAGAAAGCCAATAGTGTGCAAAGTTGCCATCAAGGCAAACAGTTGTTACATTGAATAATTTAAAACATAAAATATAAAACACTTTTTTGGTTACTACATGATTACATATGTGTTATTCACTGATGTGGTCATCCTGTCTGTGTTGGCGCCCCCCCTTGGGTTGTGCCATGGCGGAGATCTTTGTGGGCTATACTCAGCCTTGTCTCAGGATGGTAAGTTGGTGGTTGAAGATATCCCTCTAGTGGTGTGGGGGCTGTGCTTTGGCAAAGTGGGTGGGGTTATATCCTTCCTGTTTGGCCCTGTCCGGGGGTGTCCTCGGATGGGGCCACAGTGTCTCCTGACCCCTCCTGTCTCAGCCTCCAGTATTTATGCTGCAGTAGTTTGTGTCGGGGGGCTAGGGTCAGTTTGTTATATCTGGAGTACTTCTCCTGTCCTATTCGGTGTCCTGTGTGAATCTAAGTGTGCGTTCTCTAATTATCTCCTTCTCTCTTTCTTTCTCTCTCTCGGAGGACCTGAGCCCTAGGACCTTGCCCCAGGACTACCTGACATGATGACTCCTTGCTGTCTCCAGTCCACCTGACCGTGCTGCTGCTCCAGTTTCAACTGTTCTGCCTTATTATTATTCGACCATGCTGGTCATTTATGAACATTTGAACATCTTGGCCATGATCTGTTATAATCTCCACCCGGCACAGCCAGAAGAGGACTCGCCACCCCACATAGCCTGGTTCCTCTCTAGGTTTCTTCCTAGGTTTTGGCCTTTCTAGGGAGTTTTTCCTAGCCACCGTGCTTCTACACCTGCATTGCTTGCTGTTTGGGGTTTTAGGCTGGGTTTCTGTACAGCACTTTGAGATATCAGCTGATGTACGAAGGGCTATATAAATAAATTTGATTTGATTTCATAGTGTTGATGTCTTCACTATTATTATACTATGTAAAAAAATGACTGGTACTGTATATATATTTTTTTACATTAAATAAGAGCTAAGTAAGAGATGGTTAATAAATGTCCTCTGTAGTGGACATCATCATGGACTTACTATGTTTTTAATAACCTACTGTCTCCATTTATTGATGGTTTCATATTTACTATCAACCGAGTCGGACGCTACAATGCAGATACAATATCATATAAACAACGTGTTTTGCCCCAAGCTCTACTGCCGTGTCTCAGGAGAATAGATTGGAGGCCCCTCCTTATTGGATCTGCCTTTGTGTGCTAATCCTGCCTCTGGGCCATGCAAAGCTGCAGGGACAAGCATAACACAAATAAATACAAATGGGCCATAGTCTCTCCTGGTCTCTACCCATTTTTCCCATTTCATTCAAGCATGGCGATAGAAAACAGACGGCATGCTGGTGTCAGGAGTCAGCCCAGGCTCAATTAGAGAACCCCCTAGTGAAACAGCCTGTGATTATTTTAAAGCCCTTAACGTCTCGTTCTCTCCCAGCTGACAGAGAGGAGGGCTCTTTCTGAATGAAAGTGGATCCCCCCCCCCTCTGTACCGGTTGTCAAAATGTATCAAGTTTATAAACAGAGACATGTGGGGTTAAAAGTTGCGAGATGGGAGGTCACGGAGGAGGGGACGGGGAGATGGAGGACCCCTAACTCTCCTGTTGACAGATACCAGTCGCTACGGAGCGGAGACCGCTGAAAGATGAAGTGGTTTACAAAGACACACTTCTTTAGATAAAAATACTTAGAGAGGAATTATACCTAAATGAGCCTTGTGTTTCATTTTAATGACAATATAAAATAAACATGATCGTCTTCATTTAGTTCACGGTTTTTGTTTTAATATGACACTATTGAATGTCAAATAATAACTAGCAACAACGGAGGAGCACATTGAGCGGTGCTGTTCCTGCCCTGGGACATTTACATGATCATATCAATTATGGCTATGTTACAGTAAAAGACACATTTTGCATGTGAGAGTGGGTGGGCTGCTGGGAGAGATGTTGCCAGGCTGCTGGGAGAGACGTGGCCAGGCCGCTGGGAGAGATGTGGCAAGGCCCCTGGGAGAGATGTGGCCAGGCCCCTGGGAGAGATGTGGCCAGGCCCCTGGGAGAGACGTGGCCAGACCCCTGGGAGAGATGTGGCCAGGCCCCTGGGAGAGACGTGGCCAGGCCCCTGGGAGAGACGTGGCCAGACCGCTGGGAGAGACGTGGCCAGGCCGCTGGGAGAGATGTGGCCAGGCCCCTGGGAGAGATGTGGCCAGGCCCCTGGGAGAGACGTGGCCAGGCCGCTGGGAGAGACGTGGCCAGGACATAGTGGCTCTTCAGGGATCCTATCCATGCTTTCTGGCTGCCACATCAAACAGATAAGTGTTGTGATTTCTATGCCTTCAAGTACATTGCTTGTGGTGCTTTGAATAAATAAGTCTATCGAGGTTGCAAGTTTAACTTGCTGAAGCGAACCACATGTACATTGGTAGGCCTGTCTAGATGGAGGATGTCAGTTTGGATGGATGACTCCATATGAACCTTCCTGTTTTTCATATCTTGACACAGGTGCCATAGATGTATTCTGTAAGTAATTGAAGTGTCTGGTGAAACCGTATCTTCATTCTGAATGGGTAAAGACATGCAATAACACAGCGCACATTTTCATTAGACCTCTGCTTGATCACACGGTTCATTTGATTACCTTGATTACATCCTGCTAAGTTTACGCTCTAATGACAGTACCCAGGACAGCTGTACAGCATTTACAGTTCCCTGCTGTCATCTCACCCTTCAATGAGGCAAGGGCAATTTCACCCTGAGCACTGCTCGTAGCACAACACTATTTCATTAACACAACGACCATCCCTGTAATTTTCACTAATGTGGTGATGGCACTTTGTTGGACTGGGAACAAAGGAATAGCAATGGTAAGGAGTAGGGGATATTCTTATATTATGCAGTCAAACTGCTTGAGGGTGGAATGAAGTCAAAGAGTTCAGAATAAGTCAGATTGACTCTGCTTCTATGTAACTAACCTGGGTATGTTACTAACATTAGTGGTCCTAACCCCAGGGCTAACCTGGGTATGTTACTAACATTAATGGTCCTAACCCCAGGTTAACCTGGGTATGTTACTAACATTAATGGTCCTAACCCCAGGCCAAGCTGGGTATGTTACTAACATTAATGGTCCTAACCCCAGGGCTAACCTGGGTATGTTACTAACATTAGTGGTCCTAACCCCAGGCTAACCTGGGTATGTTACTAACATTAGTGGTCCTAACCCCAGGCTAACATGGGTATGTTACTAACATTAGTGCTGCTAACCCCAGGCCAAGTTGGGTATGTTACTAACATTAGTGGTCCCAACCCCAGGGCCAAGCTGGGTATGTTACTAACATTAGTGGTCCTAACCCCAGGCCAAGCTGGGTATGTTACTAACATTAGTGGTCCCAACCCCAGGGCCAAGCTGGGTATGTTACTAACATTAGTGGTCCCAACCCCAGGGTTAACCTGGGTATGTTACTAACATTAATGGTCCTAACCCCAGGCCAAGCTGGGTATGTTACTAACATTAGTGCTCCTAACCCCAGGGCCAAGCTGGGTATGTTACTAACATTAGTGATCCTAACCCCAGGGCCAAGCTGGGTATGTTACTAACATTAGTGATCCTAACCCCAGGGCCAAGCTGGGTATGTTACTAACATTAATGGTCCTAACCCCAGGGCCAAGCTGGGTATGTTACTAACATTAGTGGTCCTAACCCCAGGCCAAGCTGGGTATGTTACTAACATTAATGGTCCTAACCCCAGGCCAAGCTGGGTATGTTACTAACATTAGTGGTCCTAACCCCAGGCCAAGCTGGGTATGTTACTAACATTAATGGTCCTAACCCCAGGCCAAGCTGGGTATGTTACTAACATTAATGGTCCTAACCCCAGGCCAAGCTGGGTATGTTACTAACATTAATGGTCCTAACCCCAGGGCCAAGCTGGGTATGTTACTAACATTAATGGTCCTAACCCCAGGCCAAGCTGGGTATGTTACTAACATTAGTGGTCCCAACCCCAGGGCTAACCTGGGTATGTTACTAACATTAATGGTCCTAACCCCAGGCCAAGCTGGGTATGTTACTAACATTAGTGGTCCTAACCCCAGGCCAAGCTGGGTATGTTACTAACATTAATGGTCCTAACCCCAGGCCAAGCTGGGTATGTTACTAACATTAGTGGTCCCAACCCCAGGGCTAACCTGGGTATGTTACTAACATTAGTGGTCCTAACCCCAGGCCAAGCTGGGTATGTTACTAACATTAATGGTCCTAACCCCAGGCCAAGCTGGGTATGTTACTAACATTAGTGGTCCCAACCCCAGGGCTAACCTGGGTATGTTACTAACATTAGTGGTCCTAACCCCAGGCCAAGCTGGGTATGTTACTAACATTAATGGTCCTAACCCCAGGCCAAGCTGGGTATGTTACTAACATTAATGGTCCTAACCCCAGGCCAAGCTGGGTATGTTACTAACATTAGTGGTCCCAACCCCAGGGCTAACCTGGGTATGTTACTAACATTAGTGGTCCCAACCCCAGGGCTAACCTGGGTATGTTACTAACATTAATGGTCCCAACCCCAGGGCCAAGCTGGGTATGTTACTAACATTAATGGTCCCAACCCCAGGGCCAAGCTGGGTATGTTACTAACATTAATGGTCCCAACCCCAGGGCCAAGCTGGGTATGTTACTAACATTAATGGTCCCAACCCCAGGGCCAAGCTGGGTATGTTACTAACATTAATGGTCCCAACCCCAGGGCCAAGCTGGGTATGTTACTAACATTAATGGTCCCAACCCCAGGGCCAAGCTGGGTATGTTACTAACATTAGTGGTCCCAACCCCAGGGCTAACCTGGGTATGTTACTAACATTAGTGGTCCCAACCCCAGGGCTAACCTGGGTATGTTACTAACATTAATGGTCCCAACCCCAGGGCCAAGCTGGGTATGTTACTAACATTAATGGTCCCAACCCCAGGGCTAACCTGGGTATGTTACTAACATTAATGGTCCCAACCCCAGGGCCAAGCTGGGTATGTTACTAACATTAATGGTCCTAACCCCAGGGCCAAGCTGGGTATGTTACTAACATTAGTGGTCCTAACCCCAGGGCCAAGCTGGGTATGTTACTAACATTAGTGGTCCTAACCCCAGGGCCAAGCTGGGTATGTTACTAACATTAGTGCTGCTAACCCCAGGGCCAAGCTGGGTATGTTACTAACATTAGTGGTCCCAACCCCAGGGCCAAGCTGGGTATGTTACTAACATTAGTGGTCCTAACCCCAGGGCTAACCTGGGTATGTTACTAACATTAGTGGTCCTAACCCCAGGGCCAAGCTGGGTATGTTACTAACATTAGTGGTCCCAACCCCAGGGCCAAGCTGGGTATGTTACTAACATTAATGGTCCTAACCCCAGGGCCAAGCTGGGTATGTTACTAACATTAGTGGTCCCAACCCCAGGGCCAAGCTGGGTATGTTACTAACATTAATGGTCCTAACCCCAGGGCCAAGCTGGGTATGTTACTAACATTAGTGGTCCTAACCCCAGGCCAAGCTGGGTATGTTACTAACATTAGTGCTGCTAACCCCAGGGCCAAGCTGGGTATGTTACTAACATTAGTGGTCCCAACCCCAGGGCCAAGCTGGGTATGTTACTAACATTAGTGGTCCTAACCCCAGGGCTAACCTGGGTATGTTACTAACATTAGTGGTCCTAACCCCAGGGCCAAGCTGGGTATGTTACTAACATTAGTGGTCCCAACCCCAGGGCCAAGCTGGGTATGTTACTAACATTAATGGTCCTAACCCCAGGGCCAAGCTGGGTATGTTACTAACATTAGTGGTCCCAACCCCAGGGCCAAGCTGGGTATGTTACTAACATTAATGGTCCTAACCCCAGGGCCAAGCTGGGTATGTTACTAACATTAGTGGTCCTAACCCCAGGCCAAGCTGGGTATGTTACTAACATTAGTGCTCCTAACCCCAGGGCCAAGCTGGGTATGTTACTAACATTAGTGGTCCTAACCCCAGGCCAAGCTGGGTATGTTACTAACATTAGTGGTCCTAACCCCAGGCCAAGCTGGGTATGTTACTAACATTAATGGTCCTAACCCCAGGGCCAAGCTGGGTATGTTACTAACATTAGTGGTCCTAACCCCAGGCTAACCTGGGTATGTTACTAACATTAATGGTCCTAACCCCAGGCCAAGCTGGGTATGTTACTAACATTAATGGTCCTAACCCCAGGCTAACCTGGGTATGTTACTAACATTAATGGTCCTAACCCCAGGCCAAGCTGGGTATGTTACTAACATTAATGGTCCTAACCCCAGGGCCAAGCTGGGTATGTTACTAACATTAATGGTCCTAACCCCAGGCCAAGCTGGGTATGTTACTAACATTAGTGGTCCCAACCCCAGGGCTAACCTGGGTATGTTACTAACATTAATGGTCCTAACCCCAGGCCAAGCTGGGTATGTTACTAACATTAGTGGTCCTAACCCCAGGCCAAGCTGGGTATGTTACTAACATTAATGGTCCTAACCCCAGGCCAAGCTGGGTATGTTACTAACATTAGTGGTCCCAACCCCAGGGCTAACCTGGGTATGTTACTAACATTAGTGGTCCTAACCCCAGGCCAAGCTGGGTATGTTACTAACATTAATGGTCCTAACCCCAGGCCAAGCTGGGTATGTTACTAACATTAATGGTCCTAACCCCAGGCCAAGCTGGGTATGTTACTAACATTAGTGGTCCCAACCCCAGGGCTAACCTGGGTATGTTACTAACATTAGTGGTCCCAACCCCAGGGCTAACCTGGGTATGTTACTAACATTAATGGTCCCAACCCCAGGGCCAAGCTGGGTATGTTACTAACATTAATGGTCCCAACCCCAGGGCCAAGCTGGGTATGTTACTAACATTAATGGTCCCAACCCCAGGGCCAAGCTGGGTATGTTACTAACATTAATGGTCCCAACCCCAGGGCCAAGCTGGGTATGTTACTAACATTAACGGTCCCAACCCCAGGGCCAAGCTGGGTATGTTACTAACATTAATGGTCCCAACCCCAGGGCCAAGCTGGGTATGTTACTAACATTAGTGGTCCCAACCCCAGGGCTAACCTGGGTATGTTACTAACATTAGTGGTCCCAACCCCAGGGCTAACCTGGGTATGTTACTAACATTAATGGTCCCAACCCCAGGGCCAAGCTGGGTATGTTACTAACATTAATGGTCCTAACCCCAGGGCCAAGCTGGGTATGTTACTAACATTAGTGCTGCTAACCCCAGGGCCAAGCTGGGTATGTTACTAACATTAGTGGTCCCAACCCCAGGGCCAAGCTGGGTATGTTACTAACATTAGTGGTCCTAACCCCAGGGCTAACCTGGGTATGTTACTAACATTAGTGGTCCTAACCCCAGGGCCAAGCTGGGTATGTTACTAACATTAGTGGTCCCAACCCCAGGGCCAAGCTGGGTATGTTACTAACATTAATGGTCCTAACCCCAGGGCCAAGCTGGGTATGTTACTAACATTAGTGGTCCCAACCCCAGGGCCAAGCTGGGTATGTTACTAACATTAATGGTCCTAACCCCAGGGCCAAGCTGGGTATGTTACTAACATTAGTGGTCCTAACCCCAGGCCAAGCTGGGTATGTTACTAACATTAGTGCTGCTAACCCCAGGGCCAAGCTGGGTATGTTACTAACATTAGTGGTCCCAACCCCAGGGCCAAGCTGGGTATGTTACTAACATTAGTGGTCCTAACCCCAGGGCTAACCTGGGTATGTTACTAACATTAGTGGTCCTAACCCCAGGGCCAAGCTGGGTATGTTACTAACATTAGTGGTCCCAACCCCAGGGCCAAGCTGGGTATGTTACTAACATTAATGGTCCTAACCCCAGGGCCAAGCTGGGTATGTTACTAACATTAGTGGTCCCAACCCCAGGGCCAAGCTGGGTATGTTACTAACATTAATGGTCCTAACCCCAGGGCCAAGCAAGCTGGGTATGTTACTAACATTAGTGGTCCTAACCCCAGGCCAAGCTGGGTATGTTACTAACATTAGTGCTCCTAACCCCAGGGCCAAGCTGGGTATGTTACTAACATTAGTGGTCCTAACCCCAGGCCAAGCTGGGTATGTTACTAACATTAGTGGTCCTAACCCCAGGCCAAGCTGGGTATGTTACTAACATTAATGGTCCTAACCCCAGGGCCAAGCTGGGTATGTTACTAACATTAGTGGTCCTAACCCCAGGCTAACCTGGGTATGTTACTAACATTAATGGTCCTAACCCCAGGCCAAGCTGGGTATGTTACTAACATTAATGGTCCTAACCCCAGGCTAACCTGGGTATGTTACTAACATTAATGGTCCTAACCCCAGGCCAAGCTGGGTATGTTACTAACATTAATGGTCCTAACCCCAGGGCCAAGCTGGGTATGTTACTAACATTAATGGTCCTAACCCCAGGCCAAGCTGGGTATGTTACTAACATTAGTGGTCCCAACCCCAGGGCTAACCTGGGTATGTTACTAACATTAATGGTCCTAACCCCAGGCCAAGCTGGGTATGTTACTAACATTAGTGGTCCTAACCCCAGGCCAAGCTGGGTATGTTACTAACATTAATGGTCCTAACCCCAGGCCAAGCTGGGTATGTTACTAACATTAGTGGTCCCAACCCCAGGGCTAACCTGGGTATGTTACTAACATTAGTGGTCCTAACCCCAGGCCAAGCTGGGTATGTTACTAACATTAATGGTCCTAACCCCAGGCCAAGCTGGGTATGTTACTAACATTAGTGGTCCCAACCCCAGGGCTAACCTGGGTATGTTACTAACATTAGTGGTCCTAACCCCAGGCCAAGCTGGGTATGTTACTAACATTAATGGTCCTAACCCCAGGCCAAGCTGGGTATGTTACTAACATTAATGGTCCTAACCCCAGGCCAAGCTGGGTATGTTACTAACATTAGTGGTCCCAACCCCAGGGCTAACCTGGGTATGTTACTAACATTAGTGGTCCCAACCCCAGGGCTAACCTGGGTATGTTACTAACATTAATGGTCCCAACCCCAGGGCCAAGCTGGGTATGTTACTAACATTAATGGTCCCAACCCCAGGGCCAAGCTGGGTATGTTACTAACATTAATGGTCCCAACCCCAGGGCCAAGCTGGGTATGTTACTAACATTAATGGTCCCAACCCCAGGGCCAAGCTGGGTATGTTACTAACATTAACGGTCCCAACCCCAGGGCCAAGCTGGGTATGTTACTAACATTAATGGTCCCAACCCCAGGGCCAAGCTGGGTATGTTACTAACATTAGTGGTCCCAACCCCAGGGCTAACCTGGGTATGTTACTAACATTAGTGGTCCCAACCCCAGGGCTAACCTGGGTATGTTACTAACATTAATGGTCCCAACCCCAGGGCCAAGCTGGGTATGTTACTAACATTAGTGGTCCTAACCCCAGGCCAAGCTGGGTATGTTACTAACATTAGTGCTGCTAACCCCAGGGCCAAGCTGGGTATGTTACTAACATTAGTGGTCCCAACCCCAGGGCTAACCTGGGTATGTTACTAACATTAGTGGTCCCAACCCCAGGGCTAACCTGGGTATGTTACTAACATTAATGGTCCCAACCCCAGGGCCAAGCTGGGTATGTTACTAACATTAATGGTCCCAACCCCAGGGCTAACCTGGGTATGTTACTAACATTAATGGTCCCAACCCCAGGGCCAAGCTGGGTATGTTACTAACATTAATGGTCCTAACCCCAGGGCCAAGCTGGGTATGTTACTAACATTAGTGGTCCTAACCCCAGGGCCAAGCTGGGTATGTTACTAACATTAGTGGTCCTAACCCCAGGGCCAAGCTGGGTATGTTACTAACATTAGTGCTGCTAACCCCAGGGCCAAGCTGGGTATGTTACTAACATTAGTGGTCCCAACCCCAGGGCCAAGCTGGGTATGTTACTAACATTAGTGGTCCTAACCCCAGGGCTAACCTGGGTATGTTACTAACATTAGTGGTCCTAACCCCAGGGCCAAGCTGGGTATGTTACTAACATTAGTGGTCCCAACCCCAGGGCCAAGCTGGGTATGTTACTAACATTAATGGTCCTAACCCCAGGGCCAAGCTGGGTATGTTACTAACATTAGTGGTCCCAACCCCAGGGCCAAGCTGGGTATGTTACTAACATTAATGGTCCTAACCCCAGGGCCAAGCTGGGTATGTTACTAACATTAGTGGTCCTAACCCCAGGCCAAGCTGGGTATGTTACTAACATTAGTGCTGCTAACCCCAGGGCCAAGCTGGGTATGTTACTAACATTAGTGGTCCCAACCCCAGGGCCAAGCTGGGTATGTTACTAACATTAGTGGTCCTAACCCCAGGGCTAACCTGGGTATGTTACTAACATTAGTCGTCCTAACCCCAGGGCCAAGCTGGGTATGTTACTAACATTAGTGGTCCCAACCCCAGGGCCAAGCTGGGTATGTTACTAACATTAATGGTCCTAACCCCAGGGCCAAGCTGGGTATGTTACTAACATTAGTGGTCCCAACCCCAGGGCCAAGCTGGGTATGTTACTAACATTAATGGTCCTAACCCCAGGGCCAAGCTGGGTATGTTACTAACATTAGTGGTCCTAACCCCAGGCCAAGCTGGGTATGTTACTAACATTAGTGCTCCTAACCCCAGGGCCAAGCTGGGTATGTTACTAACATTAGTGGTCCTAACCCCAGGCCAAGCTGGGTATGTTACTAACATTAGTGGTCCTAACCCCAGGCCAAGCTGGGTATGTTACTAACATTAATGGTCCTAACCCCAGGGCCAAGCTGGGTATGTTACTAACATTAGTGGTCCTAACCCCAGGCCAAGCTGGGTATGTTACTAACATTAGTGATCCTAACCCCAGGCCAAGCTGGGTATGTTACTAACATTAGTGGTCCTAACCCCAGGGCCAAGCTGGGTATGTTACTAACATTAGTGCTCCTAACCCCAGGGCCAAGCTGGGTATGTTACTGACATTAGTGCTGCTAACCCCAGGTTAACCTGGGTATGTTACTAACATTAGTGCTCCTAACCCCAGGGCCATGCTGGGTATGTTACTAACATTAGTGATCCTAACCCCAGGGCCAAGCTGGGTATGTTACTAACATTAGTGGTCCTAACCCCAGGGCCAAGCTGGGTATGTTACTGACATTAGTGGTCCTAACCCCAGGGCCAAGCTGGGTATGTTACTAGCATTAGTGGTCCTAACCCCAGGCTAACTTGGGTATGTTACTAACATTAGTGGTCCTAACCCCAGGCCAAGCTGGGTATTTTACTAACATTAGTGGTCCTAACCCCAGGCTAACATGGGTATGTTACTAACATTAGTGCTCCTAACCCCAGGGCCAAGCTGGGTATGTTACTTACATTAGTGGTACTAACCCCAGGGCCAAGCTGGGTATGTTACTAACATTAGTGGTCCTAACCCCAGGCTAACATGGGTATGTTACTAACATTAGTGCTCCTAACCCCAGGGCCAAGCTGGGTATGTTACTAACATTAGTGCTCCTAACCCCAGGGCCAAGCTGGGTATGTTACTAACATTAGTGCTCCTAACCCCAGGGCCATGCTGGGTATGTTACTAACATTAGTGCTCCTAACCCCAGGGCCAAGCTGGGTATGTTACTAACATTAGTGCTCCTAACCCCAGGGCCATGCTGGGTATGTTACTAACATTAGTGATCCTAACCCCAGGCTAACCTGGGTATGTTACTAGCATTAGTGGTCCTAACCCCAGGCTAACTTGGGTATGTTACTAACATTAGTGGTCCTAACCCCAGGCCAAGCTGGGTATTTTACTAACATTAGTGGTCCTAACCCCAGGGCCAAGCTGGGTATTTTACTAACATTAGTGGTCCTAACCCCAGGCTAACCTGGGTATGTTAGTAACATTAGTGCTGCTAACCCCAGGGCCAAGCTGGGTATGTTACTAACATTAGTGGTCCTAACCCCAGGCTAACCTGGGTATGTTACTAACATTAGTGATCCTAACCCCAGGCCAGGCTGGGTATGTTACTAACATTAGTGGTCCTAACCCCAGGCTAACCTGGGTATGTTAGTAACATTAGTGCTGCTAACCCCAGGGCCAAGCTGGGTATGTTACTAACATTAGTGGTCCTAACCCCAGGCTAACCTGGGTATGTTACTAACATTAGTGATCCTAACCCCAGGCCAGGCTGGGTATGTTACTAACATTAGTGATCCTAACCCCAGGCCAGGCTGGGTATGTTACTAACATTAGTGATCCTAACCCCAGGCCAGGCTGGGTATGTTACTAACATTAGTGATCCTAACCCCAGGCTAACCTGGGTATGTTACTTACATTAGTGGTACTAACTCCAGGGCCAAGCTGGGTATGTTACTAACATTAGTGGTCCTAACCCCAGGCTAACATGGGTATGTTACTAACATTAGTGCTCCTAACCCCAGGGCCAAGCTGGGTATTTTACTAACATTAGTGCTCCTAACCCCAGGCCAAGCTGGGTAATGTTTGCATGGTAGTGTAGATCAGGGTTGTTTTTCTCCTGCTCTGTGTTCAGATCCAGAAACAGGATCTTTGTAAGTCTCTTTGTCAGCCAATTACAGGCTTGTGCTGTCAGCAGGCCGAGTGATGCTGAAGCTGTCTGATGAATAGAGGCACTCTCAGGGACGATCTGTACTCTGGACCCTGGCCATGGAGAAGGAGGCACGCACATGTACAAGCACACGCACAGAGAACACTTGAATTCACTCATGTCGAATCTGAGATTTCCCCAAGGGTCTCATTCGACTGACTTCGGTCCACAACCTAGTCTTCGAACATTTGCAGAAAGAATCCCCTCACCGAGTGTCTGTTTAACTTAGTGAGGAACGAGCTGCAATCCAGCACTCTGACTTGACATCAAACCTGTTGGCTTTGGACAACCAATGCATTGCCCCTACTCAACACTGAACAGTCACTCACACACTTTGGGAGTAGGACTAACAGTAAAGATGATAATGAAATAATTGTGAATAGAATATGACACTATGCTACACTACTGCTGTTCTTAGATATGTTTTCTTCCTATGACTCAGCCTCCAATTGGGGCCGCACAAGAGAGACAGTAGAGACACATATGCCTGCCTGTGAGCCACCTTGTGCTGCCCTGCAAATCTTGGAGTCCAATAGGAGTCAAAGGTCATGCCTGCTTTCCTCCAGCCCCGGTGAAACCTTCACTAGAGTGACAGACAGACAGACAGACAGACAGACAGACAGACAGACAGACAGACAGACAGACAGACAGACAGACAGACAGACAGACAGACAGACAGACAGACAGACAGACAGACAGACAGACAGACAGACAGACAGACAGACAGACAGACAGACAGACAGACAGACAGACAGACAGACAGACAGACAGACAGACAGACAGACAGACAGACAGACAGACAGACAGACAGACAGACAGACAGACAGACAGACAGACAGACAGACAGACAGACAGACAGACAGACAGACAGACAGACAGACAGACAGACAGACAGACAGACAGACAGACAGACAGAGGAAGTGGAGGGCCATGATTCATCTGCAAGGATTAGCAGACAGGCAGGGAGACAGACAGCCTTATCTCACCTCACAGCGATAAATCAACCAGGGACATAAAGAGCTGCTCAAACACCACTCTGCTCTGTGGGGGGAATGGACGGGCCAGATAGCACAGCCTCTGGAACAGACAGTCAGAGGAACAGACGTGAAAGAGACGACAGAGAGAGAGAGGCTCTTAACCAGACTGTTTGTTCCGATCCTTCTGTATGGCTGCTTCCCCCACTTCTCTCCTCTCTGCTCTGGTCTGTCTGCACCCAGGAATTAGCCAGCCGCCAATGGCCAGCGACTCCAAGGTTGCTTGGAATGGTCACCTTGATCCTGTCTCCCATGATGATTCCTAGACACCGCGAGACAAAGGGGGTCTGCTTCTGGTGAATTTGCCCTCGTTTTGTTTGACAACCGCTGATGTTCCGGTTCCCCCAGAGTGGTTCTTACGGGCCTCAGAGGCTGTGCTATGGTCTAAACTCAATCAGTCAACCTGCTGTGTTTGCCAGACATGATGAGATAGAGCACAACAACATCCGATTGTCCAGATGAACAAATGAACAGTTTAGATCCAGACAGAACCGGATTAAAACTGGCCTCGCCAAGGTTATCTATAGCAGGTGAGCAGAGATGTGGAATCCTCTTAGAAAGATGACAGCATCGTGCCAACAGTAAACAGACCAAACAAAGAGATGACGATGTGATGGAAAGCAGTTTAACTACGTATTACTTGGTATGACTAAAAAAACATTTCACAAGACTATTTTCTTTCCCTGATTTGTAAATAAGAAAGTCAATCACATGTTTAAACCGTTATGACAACAGGACGAAAAAAGGGGCATTTGTGAGACATGCAGAAGGCTGTAATAACTTTAGTCTTGGGAAGAGAAATGTCTTCGGAGAACAAAGTTAGCTTTATAAGTTCCCAGTTCCTGGGGGAGAAAAGGGAAATCGAAATTGTGTGGGATGAAAGAACCCAATATTTCAGAATGTTTTATTTAATCTCAGCTGCAGAAATCACTATAATGACTAAGGAGGGGGGGGGGAATCGGGAGAAATGACCATATTTGAATCCATAGCAGAACAGTGTCCCTTTTGTATTTTCAAATCTGTTCATTCAGAGGAGAGTATTTCCTCAGAGCTTTGCTTAGCCAATTTCATTAACTAGACTGTCTGTGCTGCCGTCCAAATGCCCTGGACAGACACAAGGACACACACATCGAGTGCTTTAGAGCTCTTATGTGGCGCGGGGGCACGGAAGAGATGACCAGATCACTAGGTAGAACACTATATGCATCTGAGTTTGTGTCTGTAGTAATTATTGATTAATGGGAAAAGACTGTATAATATCTGCGAGCCTATAACTAGCCGGCATATTTCTGCTTCACAGAGCCAGATCATTAAGGCAGCGCTGAAATATACACTGAGTATACGACACATTAGTAACACCTTCCTAATAGTGAGTTGCCCCCCCTCCCACCCGCCTTTTGTCCTCAGAACAGCCTCTATCCGTCAGGGCATGGACTCTACAAGGTGTTGAAAGCGTTTTTTACAGGGATACTGGCCCATGTTGACGCCAATGCGTCCCACAGTTGTGTAAAGTTGGCTGGATAAAGCATAATAAAAAGTGACATGTAATATTTCCATATTTAAAATGTTTTATCTTTCTATATTGTGCCTGATAATGGGGCTACTTGCTTAGGCACACAACACTGTAACAAGGGTGAGACTTTGATAGGGACATTCTGGCAATAACCACATGTTAAAATAGAGGGTGTAGCAAGTCCATCTCTCATCTACAAATTGTTTTAAAATTAATTTTCACACCATAATCTAATTAACAGATGAAAGTGGTGTGGGGGGAGCAAACTTCTCTCAACCAATCCAAAGTTATTGATCTCCAGAGCCAGGCATACATTAGTTCATTAAGGAGAGCTCAATTCTAAATGATGGCCTGATGAAAGCTCAGCACAGCCAGTCAGTCTGGCAGGATAAATGATCAGTCTATGGGTATCAGTGATAGAATGAGTATATCCAATGGACAGACGTAACATGTATTCACCAATGACTGTAAGTCGCTTTGGATAAAATTGTCTGCTAAATGGCATATATTAGTATAAAATATATGATAGTGTAATAGTGTTGTTAAGGAGATATTCAGTGGCGTTACCAGCCTATCTAAACAGCAGAGTAGTGATCAGAAACACACATTTAAACACAGTCTTTTATCATCATATAATCTGTATATCTGTATGGAAAACAGCAGCATCAACTCAGGCTGACAGATGACTAATATATTCATAACAAAAGCATGAAATATTAATGAGAGGTGGTGTGGTGTGGTTTTGGAGGAAGACTGCTTTCATCTAAAACAATGCAGTTTTGCATATGAAAGATCTCTCCCAAAAAAAGAGGAAGCTGTCCCATGCAAGGAGACCCCCTGAGGGCGTGAAACATCAATGGAACAGGTGAGGGCCTCCTGTCCTATTGAAGAGGAGGAAGGGGAGGTTGAAAGGAAAGGCCTCCAAGTTCAAAGAAAGCATTGATAGACAACAGAGAGGGAGAGAATAGAAGATATTACTGTTGATGTAAATCATTGGGTTTTAGATGCTTCTCGATTCAGATCCAGGTGTCAGTCTGTCAGGGCGTGGCAGGGCCAGAGGGCAGGGTGATCTGCCCTTAATTCTCATGTCCCCTTCAGAACATGGTGGACACAAAGGGTGACCCCCACTGACCAATGAGAAAAAACACATTCTACAGTCATCCAGACTGGCCACAGTGGCAACGCAATTTCGGAACCACAGAGGACAGTGTCTTTCTGAACCACAGAGGACAGTATCTTTCTGAACCACAGAGGACAGTGTCTGTTTGAACCACAGAGGACAGTGTCTTTCTGAACCACAGAGGACAGTGTCCATTTAGTACCTCTTTTCTGCAAAAAAAGCACTCTGCCACAGGGGAGACGGGCCTTCTTCAGTGACTACTACACAGCCACACCAAACACAGGCCTGTGTGTGGAACAAGCCCTAAACTCTAAACTAACCAGAGAACATGAATAAAACAGTCTGCCATGGCCGTGGAGAGAGAGAGAGAGAGAGAGAGAGAGAGAGAGAGAGAGAGAGAGAGAGAGAGAGAGAGAGAGAGAGAGAGAGAGAGAGAGAGAGAGAGAGAGAGCCCAGAGTCTTTCTGGAATGGAAATATGCTGTATTCACTAGTCGTAAAAACGTTTACTACACAAACTCATCTTACACAAATGAATACCATGGATTGTTTGGCTACATTTTGAGTAGATTTTGAACGTTCCAGGCCATAAGTCTACATATGTGCTCTATATGTCAGTTTGAAGACGCTATATTACTCTACAGGGCTGAAGTCATGACACAAATATTAACAGACGTCAGTAGCAAGACTGAGGGGAAGTCCAAAGTCAGGAACGAGAGGGAGAAGTAGGTCAATTCCATGGAAAAATCAAAGGTACACTTTCATTAACATGAGTGGAGCCACCTCATACAGTCCACGTTGGGCCAGAACACTAAATACTCTGTCAGGCTTTATAACAGGACTGTTTTTACACTACAGAGTCCTGTGACAAGAAGAAAAACACTCCAGTGGACTGCACTGGCATAACCTGGGCCACTGCCAACTGATGCTGCAAGAGAGAAGAACGGACAGAGAGCCTAAAGACATGGGTAGAAAAGTGGAGACAGGCTACAGAGATTCTAAAGACATGGGTAGAAAAGTGGAGACAGACCACAGAGAGCCTAAAGACATGGGTAGAAAAGTGGAGACAGACCACAGAGAGCCTAAAGACATGGGTAGAAAAGTGGAGACAGACCACAGAGAGCCTAAAGACATGGGTAGAAAAGTGGAGACAGACCACAGAGAGCCTAAAGACATGGGTAGAAAAGTGGAGACAGACCACAGAGAGCCTAGACATGGGTAGAAAAGTGGAGACAGACCACAGAGAGCCTAAAGACATGGGTAGAAAAGTGGAGACAGACCACAGAGAGCCTAAAGACATGGGTAGAAAAGTGGAGACAGACCACAGAGAGCCTAAAGACATGGGTAGAAAAGTGGAGACAGACCACAGAGAGCCTAAAGACATGGGTAGAAAAGTGGAGACAGACCACAGAGAGCCTAAAGACATGGGTAGAAAAGTGGAGACAGACCACAGAGAGCCTAAAGACATGGGTAGAAAAGTGGAGACAGACCACAGAGAGCCTAAAGACATGGGTAGAAAAGTGGAGACAGACCACAGAGAGCCTAGACATGGGTAGAAAAGTGGAGACAGACCACAGAGAGCCTAAAGACATGGGTAGAAAAGTGGAGACAGACCACAGAGAGCCTAAAGACATGGGTAGAAAAGTGGAGACAGACCACAGAGAGCCTAAAGACATGGGTAGAAAAGTGGAGACAGACCACAGAGAGCCTAAAGACATGGGTAGAAAAGTGGAGACAGACCACAGAGAGCCTAAAGACATGGGTAGAAAAGTGGAGACAGACCACAGAGAGCCTAAAGACATGGGTAGAAAAGTGGAGACAGACCACAGAGAGCCTAAAGACATGGGTAGAAAAGTGGAGACAGACCACAGAGAGCCTAAAGACATGGGTAGAAAAGTGGAGACAGACCACAGAGAGCCTAAAGACATGGGTAGAAAAGTGGAGACAGACCACAGAGAGCCTAAAGACATGGGTAGAAAAGTGGAGACAGACCACAGAGAGCCTAAAGACATGGGTAGAAAAGTGGAGACAGACCACAGAGAGCTACAGAGAGACGTCTCAGTTGGCACTGGCTCAGAAAATGACCAAATACAGAAACCTGGATCTAGAAACACTTGCATGCAAGCACATGGAACATCCTCTATAGTCTTCTGGCTCATCCCGTCTTCTAGCAGTAGCTTGTTCCTCATCTCTTCTTTAACAGTTCTCTCTTTCCTCTTTAACATTTATCTCTTTCTTTGTTGTTCCTTTCTTCTCTCTTCCTCTTTTTCCTCTGATCTCAATGTCACTGAAGTCCAACAGCTATTTTAACCAGCAGCATGGTATTTCCTGACAAGGGAATCATCTGGTGGTTGAGTAGAGCCTTGGCAGGGACTACAGACGAGGCCTGTCAGGAGAGGGGATTGTTTGGAGGACCAGGGGTGAAGAGAAGGTTATGTCACATGTTGGCCCAGTTGTCTCCCAGATGCCAGATAAGGGCTCATCTCCAGGTCAGTGTGTGTGTGTGTGTGTGTGTGTGTGTGTGTGTGTGTGTGTGTGTGTGTGTGTGTGTGTGTGTGTGTGTGTGTGTGTGTGTGGGGGGGACAAGGTCACTACTACTTGACTCATTGTTTACACTATCCCTCTCGTTTTCTCTCCTCCCTCAGCGACTGTTTGTCTCTGGTTTAACTGAGCATTGGAGTGCAGACAGATTGATACTTGCCAGACCGGATGAGGTGAGCCTATCTGAAGCCCAAACCCAGGATGGATGACTCATTGTTTACACTATCCTCTCTCTTTTCTCTCCTCCTCTCGACTGTTTGTCTCTGGTTTAACTCTCGTTGGAGTGCAGACAGATTGATACTCTGCCTCTCCGGGATGAGGTGAGCCTATCTGAAGCTCAAATCCAGGATGGATGGATCTCTCTCTCTCTCTCTCTCTCTCTCTCTCTCTCTCTCTCTCGATGACAGGACTAAATGCAGCATGCAGTTTCCAGGTAACCTGGGCCATAGCGTGTGACGGTAACGCTAATGGGCCGGGGTTCCTCTGAGAACACACACACACACTGGAGCAGACTGAAGGAGTGATGGTGGTACCAGCTGTCAGGTGCTACCAGGGCCTGGCCAGTGGAGCTGGAGAGGGCAACTGAGACGTCCTGACCAGAACAAATAGATGGAGATCACCACTGTGCAGCATGGCTAAAATTAACCCCACAGTTTAGGATGAATTAACCACAGCCTCTGTTGCTGGATGCCTGTCTCCCTCAGGAGCACAACAGGCAGGAGCTTAGAAGAATCAGGAAGTTACTCACTGTCCCCCTCTCAGCCATGTCAGTCAAACCCCTCAGAGGCAAGAACAGTATTTACATGGCAGTGGTGAAACCTGGATAATGTGATTAAAATGTGGCAGCACATTGAGCGATGGTTAAATTATTCTCTCCGTGGCCTTCCATGCAGCCAATCAATAAGCTATTTAAAATCTAAACATCGGGCCAAATTAACTTATGAGGACGAGTAGACCAGTCCACTATGAGGACCAGTAGACCAGTCCACAATGAGTACCAGTAGACCAGTCCACTATTAGGACCAGTAGACCAATCCACTATGAGGACCAATCCACTATGAGGACCAGTAAGCCAGACCACTATGAGGACCAGTAAGCCAGTACACTATGAGGATCAGTAGACCGGTCCACTATGAGGATCAGTAGTCCACTATGAGGATCAGTCCACTATGAGGACCAGTAGACCAGTCCACTATGAGGACCAGTAGACCGGTCCACTATGAGGACCAGTAGACCAGTCCACTATGAGGAGCAGTAGACCAGTCCACTATGAGGACCAGTAGACCAGTCCACTATGAGGACCAGTAAGTCAGTCCACTATGAGGACCAGTAAGCCAGTCCACTATGAGGACCAATAAGCCAGTCCACTATGAGGACCAGTAGACCAGTCCACTATGAGGACCAGTAAGCCAGTCAACTATGAGGACCAGTAAGCCAGTCCACTATGAGAACCAGTAAGCCAGGCCACTATGAGGACCAGTAGACCAGTCCACTATGAGGACCAGTAAGCCAGTTCACTATGAGGACCAGTAAGCCAGTCCACTATGAGGACCAGTAAGCCAGTCCACTATGAGGACCAGTAAGCCAGTCCACTATGAGGACCAGTAAGCCAGTCCACTATGAGGTGGATAGAAGGCTACTAGGCTGAGCTGTCCCACTGAAAGGGTTTGGACTGTCCTCGTTATAGCAGAGAAAGTGCAGCATAGAGCAGAGTAGGCTGGTGGTAGAGCTAAAGAGAGGACAGTCTCACAGTAATGGCTGGAATAAAATAAATGGAACTGATTCAGATGTCAGCCATTTCTGATCCCACCAGAGACTGCCTTTTGGACACTTCTATTTCAATGGGCCTATGACAAATTCACCCTCATATGACAAATTAATCTCTCTCTCTCTCTCTCTCTCTCTCTCTCTCTCTCTCTCTCTCTCTCTCTCTCTCTCTCTCTCTCTCTCTCTCTCTCTCTCTCTCTCTCTCTCTCTCTCTCTCTCTCTCTCTCTCTCTCTCTCTCTCTCTCTCTCTCTCTCTCTCTCTCTCTCTCTCTCTCTCTCTCTCTCTCTCTATGCAGTCTATCACAGTGCCATCCGTTTTGCCACCAAAGCCCCATATACTTGCGACCTGTACACTCTCGTTGGCTGGCCCTCGCTTCATACATGTCGCCAAACCCACTGGCTCCAAGTCATCTACAAGTCTCTGCTAGGTAAAGCCCCACCGTATCTCAACTCACTAATCACCATAGCAGCACCCACCCGTAGCACGCGCTCCAGCAGGTATATCTCACTGGTCACCCCCAAAGCCAATTCTTCCTTTGGCCGCCTCTAGTTCCATTTCTTTGCTGCCAATGACTGGAACGAACTACAAAAATCACTAAATCTGGAGACTCTTACCTCCCTCACTAGCTTTAAGCACCAGCTGTCAGAGCAGCTCACAGATCACTGCACCTGTACATAGCCCATCTGTAAATAGCCCATCCAATCTACCTCATCCCCATACTGTATTTATTTTGCTCCTTTGCACCCCAGTGTCTCAACTTGCACAATCGTCTTTTGCACATTCCAGTGTTTAAATGCTATATCGTAATTACTTCGCCACCATTGCCTATTTATTACCTTACCTCCCTTAACCTCCTTCATTTGCACACACTGTATATAGACTTTTCTACCTAATGATTGATTGTATGTTTGTTTATTCAATGTGTAACACTGTGTTGTTATTAATGTCAAACTGCTTTGCTTTATCTTGGCCAGGTCGCAGTTTCAAATGAGAACTTGTTCTCAACTAACCTAGCTGGTTAAATAAAGTTGAAAAAAAAATAAAAATTTAAAAGGAGAAACTCATCTTCTCTCAATTAGCACTCCCACGATTATATTAGCTACTGCTAGCACTAGCAACCAATAACAATTAGATGACAATCGAATGCCCTGAGGCAATGCTCCTCGAGACTAAACCTTTTACCAGTGAGAGTAGTGATAGACCACAGACGACCAACAGGAGAGACTATTACAGTAGACTCTATTAGACTTGCAGGGCAGAGTTGACTCTATGTCATCGTTGTATGTATCTTGCAGAGGCCTGACCATTGTCTGTGTCTCCTGCTCACCTCACCATCTCTTCCTCCCTGTCCATCACGCTCCAGGCCCTGCAACATGCTACATCTGTGATAAAGTTTCAGCTGTTTTTCCTTTCCTCCAGGATTTTGGCCTCATTGCCAAAATCTTGAAGTTTCTCTATAAATCTCATACGCGTCTATATTCAAAACCCTTTAATCCTCTCTAGCCCCCCTCATCCTGGAATGAGGAGTTCTGATAAAAGACTTGAAGCGAAGGCTTAGGCCAGGTTTAATTAACAGCACAGTCCAACAGAGCAGAACAGAATCAGAACAGAATCTTACATCCAGACACCAGGAAGACAGACTTACCCCACAGCAGAGATCAAGAGGAGGATTACTCCCCATATCAAGACTAATACCAGCAGCCCTCCACTGAGAGAGGACCAGACATTAGACCCAGTAACGCAGCCTCACCAGTCCTCCACTGAGAATGGACCAGACATTAGACCCAGTAACACAGCCTCACCTGTCCCCCACTGAGAGAGGACCAGACATTAGACCCAGTAACACAGCCTCACCAGTCCTCCACTGAGAGGGGACCAGACAATAGACCCAGTAACACAGCCTCAAACCAGTCCTCCACTGAGAGAGGAACAGACATTAGACCCAGTAACACAGCCTCACCAGTCCTCCACTGAGAGAGGACCAGACATTAGACCCAGTAACACAGCCTCACCCATCCCCACTGAGAGAGGACCAGACATTAGACCCAGTAACACAGCCTCACCAGTCCTCCACTGAGAGGGGACCAGACAATAGACCCAGTAACACAGCCTCACCAGTCCTCCACTGAGAGAGGACCAGACATTAGACCCAGTAACACAACCTCACCAGTCCTCCACTGAGAGAGGACCAGACAATAGACCCAGTAACACAGCCTCACCAGTCCTCCACTGAGAGGGGACCAGACAATAGACCCAGTAACACAGCCTCACCAGTCCTCCACTGAGAGGGGACCAGACATTAGAGCCAGTAACACAGCCTCACCAGTCCTCCACTGAGAGAGGACCAGACATTAGACCCAGTAACACAGCCTCACCAGTCCTCCACTGAGAGAGGACCAGACATTAGACCCAGTAACACAGCCTCACCAGTCCTCCACTGAGAGTGGACCAGACATTAGACCCAGTAACACAGCCTCACCAGTCCCCCACTGAGAGAGGTACAGCTTTCCATCACAACATTTTCACACATAGGGCTCAAGAACATAGGGTCAGACAGACACGCATGAAATATACACACGTACTAAACGTAGAAACGCACACACAATCTCACCTGCTAAGAGGATTCATGTGGTTGTTTTATATTTACTTACCCTTCATTTAACTAAGAACAAATTCCTATTTTACAATGACGGCCTACCCCGGCCAAACCCTCATGACACTAGGCCAATTGTATGCCGCCTATGGGACTCCCGATAACAGCAGGTTGTGATACACTCTGGGATCAAACCAGGTTCTGTAGTCACACCTCTAGCACTGAGATGAGGTGCCTTAGACCGCTGTGCCACTCAGGAGCCTAAAATATTGAATATTGAAGTACCTACTCTACTATCAGGGCTTAGCCTGAGAGGGACTGCAGGGAAATTTGACTCAAGCACAAACATCTCTTATCTACTACTGCCTGCATTTATGCAGGATATGTGAGGCTAGGGCACTCCTGGCATTACCTACTCCCTCCTTCAATCACAGGGCTGGATTAGCCTGCAAGGTCCTCAGATCAGACATGTCATCGTCATATCACACAGACACTTCCTGCTTTCTGTGGGACCCATCCTACCCATGATCCTCTCCTCCTCAGCATCCGGCAGCCCTAGGCAGGGATTACTTTGTGAGGAATTAGCGGTCACCCTGGTGTGACACAGAGGGGCTCAGAGGAGTGTACAGTCACTCACCCAGAAAGCCGCATGAGCCATGTCGTTTCTATTTTTTAAATGTTTTTAATTTAACCTTTATTTAACTAGACAAGACAGAACGATTTCTTATTTACAATGATGGCCTACCGGGGAACAGTGGGTTAACTGCCTTGTTCAGGGGCAGAACGACAGATTTTTACCTTGGCAGCTCAGGGATTTGATCCAACAACCTTTCGGTTACTGGCCCAACGCTCTAACCACTAAAGCAGATCACTGGATGTCTGTGTAATGTCAGCCTGCAGAGGAGACAAGACAGAAGACAAAAACACCCAAGGACACAAATGTGTTAGGCAGACTCAATATGAGTCAACTTATCCTCGTTTGAGGAAATGAGCCATTTCCTACATAAGTGTTCTATCAAAGTAGAGATGCGAGCCATGGACATGCAGGGGGATTGGCTGTGGCTGGAGTACTCCATCCTCTCTCATCTAGTACATTTAGCTTGACACCTCTTTACAGCCTGCTTACAAGCAGGATCAAACACCAGCAAGGACATCGGGCTGAAGAGACTTAGCTCATCCTGTAGATAAAACTATTCCATCATTTATGAGGTTGTTTTATAACCAACAATGGCCTCTTTATTGTTTTCTGATTTCCTCCTAAACCTGATAATTAGATAAAATAGTGGATGGATCCACTGTTGAATACTAGGCTGACAGTGGAACTCAGATGGAATCAACCGATACGCACCGTGAACACAATCCTGAACAAATTGTAGTACCCAAATCTTCCACTCTCTGACTTTCATTTCGGTGGGAAAGAAAAGAGAGATGGATGAAATGAAAAGAGAAGGAAGAGATGTGGTCTGTATTCTTGGTGCAGGAGGGCATGTGGTTGACTTGGCTGGCTAACCCAGCAGGCTGTCAGAGCAGAGGCAGGTCAGCCATACAGTGATTGATCATACCATGGGCCAGCCCCTCTGCCCTCCATCTCCCTACAGCTGCCCCTTCAGCTAGTCCATAGGAGCCTTCACAACACATTGTTCAACAGAGAGTCATGGGGAGGTCCCCCAAGCTAAGATACACCCAGTGACAGAGTAATAAAGAAAACACACACACATTGACAGTGAAGGCATTGCTGTCTCCACCATACTGTCCAGGCCTGTTCTCTCCATCCATCCATCCATCAATACACCCACCCATCCATCCATCCATCAATACACCCGTCCATCCATCAATACACCCGTCCATCCATCCATCCATCCATCCATCCATCCATCCATCCATCCATCCATCCATCCATCCATCCATCCATCCATCCATCCATCCATCCATCCATACACCCATCCATCCATCAATACATCCATCCATCCATCCATTCCTCCATCAATACACCCATCCATCCATCTATCCATCCTTCCATTTCTCAATCAATCCACACCACTCTCCCTTTCGCTGACTGGCAAGTTGGAGTGTGTCCACCTCTCCTCACTAGCTCTGTGATCTCTGCAGGGCCAGTGCTGGATCTCCATGCCTCCTGCCAGTAGGCACAAAGAGCCCCTGTCTGGAGTGGCCTCCAATCCTCCCCTGCTCCCTGTCCCGTGGTGAGTGGCTCTCATGCCTGGCCTGCCCTTGTTCCAGCAGCATTATTCCTGTGGGGGAGAAGGACGGGTAGGGACGGGGGAGGACGGGGGAGGAGTGGGAGACAACCACGGTCTAAACACCTCCAGCATCATCAGGACATTTGACTCAGAGGGACAGCATGTCAACACCCCGTGCCCCTCGCTGCTGGGACTGCACAGGCGGAGATGCATTCTGGATTCATTAGCTGGGCCAATATCCCCCCCACCCTGATCTCTATGTCTTATAAGAGTTGAATGTTCATCCTGTCATTATTGTACTGCAGTATAGTGTTGATATGGTCTGTCTATGAGTTTATTGTAGGGAGAGTATCCAGCTAGCCTAGCATGCTAATAGAAGCACTGTGCATTAGAGACGGAACACAAGTCATGTATCGAACAAATCCTCAACTCATAGTGGCATGTCTGCATCGACCACAGACAACAAATATATGGGGCACATGTAATTACATGAGTTGCATTGATTTAATGCGAAAACCTTGAAATGAAGAATGGGTTGTGTTTAGGGGATCACACGCAGTGTGCATATTAAAGCGATTGATGTATGTGTCTTTATGAGGGTAATTGAAATGTGTATGTTGTCCACAGGAGATGGTGGCACCTTAATTGGGGAGGACGGGCTCTTGTTAATGGCCCGTTGACTCCGTTCCAGCCATTATTAAGAGCTGCGTCAACTCAGCAGTCTCCACTGATGTTGTCATATGGGTACCTAGTGATATAATAGAGATAGGACTAACAATGATGTGCTAGGAAGAGTATTCAGACACCCTCCCTTTTCCACATTTTGTTAGTGTTTTTCTAAAATTGATTAAATAAATGAAATCCTCATCAATCTACCAACAATATCCACAATGTCAAAGCAAAAACAGTTTTTTAGACATTTTCTTTATTTACATAAGTATTCAGAACCTTTGCTATGAGACTCGAAATTGAGCTCTGGCCCTTCCTGTTCCCATTGATCATCCTTGAGATGTTTCTACAACTTGATTGGAGTCCACCTGTGGTAAATTCAATTGATTGGAGATGATTTGAAAGGTACCCACCTGTCTATATAAGGTCTCAAAACCAAGTCATGAGGTTGAAGGAATTGCCTACAGAGCTCCGAGACAGGATTTTGTGGAAGCACAGATCTGGGGAAGGGTACCAAAACATTTCTGCAGCATTGAAGGTCCCCAAGAACACAGTGGCCTCCATTATTCTTAAATGGAAGAACCACCAAGAACCACCAAGAATCTTCCTAGAGCTGGCCACACAGCCAAACTGAGCAACCGGGGGAGAAAGGCCTTGGTCATGGAGGTGACCAAGGACATGATGGTCATTCTGGCAGAGCTCCAGAGTTCCTGTGTGGAGATGGGAAAACATTCCAGAAGCACAATCATCTCTGCAGCACTCTATGGTAGAGTGGACAGACTGAAGACACTCCTCAGTAAAAGGCACATGACAACACACTTGGAGTTTACCAATAGGCACCTAAAGGACTCCCAGAGAAACTATTTGGCCTGAATACCAAGTGTCACATATGGAGGAAACCTGGCACCATCCCTTCCATGAAGCATGGTGGTGGCAGCATCATGCTGTGGGAATCTTTTCAGTGGCAGGGGCTGGGGCTGGGGCTGGGAGACTAGTCAGGATCAGGCGAAAGATGAACAGAGGAAAGTACAGAGAGATCCTTGATGAAAACCTACTTCTTTGATGAAAACCTAAAGTCTCAGGACTGTGGCGAAGGTTCACCTTACAACAGGACTACGACCCTAAGCACACAGCCAAGACAACGCAGGAGTGGCTTTGGGACAAGTCTCTGAATGTCGTTGAGTAGCACAGCCAGAGCCTGAACTTGAACCCGATCAAATATCTCTGGAAAGACCTGAAAATAGCTGTGCAGCGACGCTCCCCATTCAACCTGACAAAGTTTGAGAGGATCTGCAGAGAAGAATGAGAGAAACTCCCCAAATACAGGTGTGAAAAACCCAAGAAGACTCGAGGCTGTAATCGCTGCCAAAGGTGCTTCAACAAAGTACTGAGTAAAGGGTCTGAAAGCTTACAGCATGTAAATGAAATATTTATGTTTTTTTATATAAATGTGCAAACATTTCTAAAAAACCTGCTTTTGCTTTGTCATTATGGGGTATGATAGATTGATTGTGTGTAGATTGATTAGGGAAAAAATAACAATTTAATCTACTTTAGAATAAGGCTTTAAGGTAACAACATGTGGAAAAAGTCTAGGTAGGGGTCTGAAAACTTTCTGAATGCACTGTATATGTTAGCCATTTGTTTTCCATGTCATTAAAGGACTAAGAGTATTTCAGAGAAATAGCCTTAAACTAAATCCACACCCAGAATCAAGGAAAACAAGCCAACAGCCTTCCAGAAACATACAGTGTGATATTATGGCCAGTTGGGCTGTAAAACCCATAGCATAGACTATTACATTTATAAAAACAATTTTAGACTACTGGTATGTTGTAGTTCAAGGCTAAATTGAATATAAAAGACAGGCTACAGTGCCCTTAATCATCATTCTTACAGTAGTCTACTCCAACTTCAACCAGATTAGTGTCTGGGCTAGGGCATAGCAAGGTTTGTGGTTGTGTCTCAGGCCACGTCTCAGCTCCATGTTGACTGGCTGGGCTGTTTTCACCAATTTGCTGTGAACCTTCCTGAGAAAATGAACTGCTACAGAGCTTTAACACACTCAGCCTCCAATACCCTGGCAGCACGCGGGTGGGATCTCTCTACGTCTCTCTCTCTCTCTCTCTCTCTCTCTCTCTCTCTCTCTCTCTCTCTCTCTCTCTCTCTCTCTCTCTCTCTCTCTCTCTCTCTCTCTCTCTCTCTCTCTCTCTCTCTCTCTCTCTGTCTCTCTCTCTCTCTCTCTCTGTCTCTCTCTCTCTCTCTCTCTCTCTCTCTCTCTCTCTCTCTCTCTTCTCTCTCTCTCTTCTCTCCCTCTCTCTCTCTCTCTCTCTCTCTCTCTCTCTCTCTCTCTCTCTCTCTCTCTCTCTCTCTCTCTCTCTCTGTCTCTCTCATTGGATTTAGCAGAAAACAGACTTGTACAACTCTTGTGCAGCAGAAAAAGAGAGGGAGAATAGAAATGTTTGCAAGAACGTTAGAGAGAACACGATGTGAGAGGGTTCTCCTGGAATGAAAATCCTTTCCACTCTGTGAGAAGAAGACCAGACAAGAGGTGCCTGCCACAATAAAAAGTTAATGAAAGGTAAACACTCTAGCAGGTAAATAATTAGTCTAGTTGAAGGAATAGTAGTGGAAGACAGACTGATTCTATTTCATTGTGTCAGAGAGAGAGGGAAAAGAGAGGGATAGAGAAGACAGAGTGAGGACAGCGGTATGAAATAGAATCCTGATGGATTTCATACGTTGGGTTTTGGGTAGTGGGTGTGGGGGTTGACATAAAGACCCTGGCTCTTTGAGGGCCAACAGATGTAGTACAAGGGATTTCCTGCTCAGTAGACAGGCGGGTACTCAGTGGGAGGGGGCCATCCCAGTCTTTACACTGGCGCTTGCCAACTGTCCCCCCTGCTCCACCCCACCCGCTCCACAGATGAGCTTCCCCACTCAGGAGCTGGATAGCTTACTAGCTTGACATTATGGCTAATAATATATCAAGTGTGTTACCTACGTGTTATTAAAGAGCTATATGAAAAGATAAGTTCGACAGGACATATCTCCCTCACTCCTGTGATGGCAATAGAGTGACTCAGAACTCCAGAGAGCCATGTCTATCCATGTGTTGATGAGTCCAGCAGTGAGTCCTGTGTGGT
>NC_060191.1:64133389-64135889 GCF_021184085.1 Oncorhynchus gorbuscha | reverse complement strand
CCTTTCATTAAATACAGTAACTTCTCCTTTAAAGACTTTCATTAAATACAGTAACTTATCCTTTAAAGCCTTTCATTACACACAGTAACATCTCCTGCTGAGCAACCCAACGTTCCAGCTATGTATCCCTTTCAGAAATGAGAGGGGGGGAGACACACCTCACAGCTTTGTGTTAATCAACAGACAAATATACTGTCTATCCATTTTTATTTAACTAGGCAATTTAGTTAAGAACAACATCTTATTTTTAACGACACCCTACGTGGGAACAGTGGGTTAACTACCTTTGTTCAGCGGCAGAAGGACAGATTTTCACCTTGGCAGCTCAGGGATTTGATACAGCAAGTTTTCAGTTACTGGCCCAACGCTCTAACCACTAGGCTACCTGCATCCCCGTTTAGCAGACGCTTTAATCAAAACTGATGTACAGTCGTTACTTTATACATAGACCCAGCAGGAATCCACCCCACAACCCTTAGTGCTGCAAGCTCTATGGAGTGAGCCATACAGGACCACATGAGCAGAGACCCAGGTAGAAACCACTAGAAGCTAATACAACCAGCATGTCCAGAGATACAACCTCTCTCATCATCACCCAGTGCCTGGGCTTACCTCCGCTGTACCCGCACCCCACCATACCCCTGTCTGTGCATTATGCCCTGAATATATTCTACCATGCCCAGAAATCTGCTCCTTTTATTCTTTGTCCCCAACGCTCTATGCGACCAGTTTTGATAGCCTTTAGCCGCACCCTCATACTACTCCTCCTCTGTTCCGCGGGTGATGTGGAGGTAAACCCAGGCCCTGCATGTCCCCAGGCACCCTCATTTGTTGACTTCTGTGATCGAAAAAGCCTTGGTTTCATGCATGTCAACATCAGAAGCCTCCTCCCTAAGTTTGTTTTACTCACTGCTTTAGCACACTTTGCTAACCCTGATGTCCTTGCCGTGTCTGAATCCTGGCTTAGGAAGGCCACCAAAAATTCTGAGATTTCCATACCCAACTATAACATTTTCCGTCAAGATAGAACTGCCAAAGGAGGAGGAAGCCTGCAAAGTAATGTCATACTTTCCAGGTCCATACCCAAACAGTTCGAACAACTAATTTAAAAAATGACGCTCTCCAGAAATAAGTCTCTCACTGTTGCCGCCTGCTACCGACCCCCCTCAGCTCCCAGCTGTGCCCTGGACACCATTTGTGAATTTATTGCACCCCATCTAGCTTCAGAGTTTGTTCTGTTAGGTGACCTAAACTGAAATATGCTTGACACCCCGGCACTCCTACAATCTAAGCTAGATGCCCTCAATCTCAAACAAATCATCAAGGAACCCACCAGGTACAACCCTAAAACTGTAAACAAAGGCACCCTCATAGACATCATCCTGACCAACTGGCTCTCCAAATACACCTACGCTGTCTTCAACCAGGATCTCAGCGATCACTGCCTCATTGCCTGTATCCGCTACGGATCCGCAGTCAAACGACCACCCCTCATCACTGTCAAACGCTCCCTAAAACACTTCTGTGAGCAGGCCATTCTAATTGACCTGGCCCAGGTATCCTGGAAGGACATTGACCTCATCCCGTCAGTTGAGGATGAATGGTCATTCTTTAAAAGTTACTTCCTCACCATTTAAGATAAGCATGCTCCGTTAAAAAAATGCAGAACTAAGAACAGATATAGCCCTTGGTTCACTCCAGACCTGACTGCCCTCGACCAGCACAAAAACATCCTGTGGCGGACTGCAATAGCATCGAATAGTCCCCGCGATATGCAACTGTTCAGGGAAGTCAGGAAGCAATACACGCAGTCAGTCAGGAAAGCAAAGGCCAGCTTCTTCAGGCAGAAATTTGCATCCTGTAGCTCTAACTCCAAAAAGTTCTGGGACACTGTGAAGTCCATGGAGAACAAGAGCACCTCCTCCCAGCTGCCCACTGCACTGAGGCTAGGTAACACGGTCACCACCGATAAATCCATGATTATCGAAAACTTCAACAAGCATTTCTCAACGGCTGGCCATGCCTTCTTCCTGGCTACTCCAACCTCGGCCAACAGCTCCGTCCCCTCCCAGCAGCTACTCGCCCAAGCCTATCCAGGTTCTCCTTTACCCAAATCCAGATAGCAGATGTTCTGAAAGAGCTGCAAAACCTGGACCCGTACAAATCAGCTAGGCTTGACTATCTGGACCTACTATTTCTGAAACTAACCGACGCCATTGTCGCAACCCCTATTACCAGCCTGTTCAACCTCTCTTTCATATCGTCTGAGATCCCCAAGGATTGGAAAGCTGCTGCAGTCATCACCCTCTTCAAAGGGGGAGACACCCTGGACCCAAACTGTTACAGACCTATATCCATCCCGCCATGCCTTTCTAAGGTCTTCGAAAGCCAAGTCAACAAACAGGTCACTGACCATCTCAAATCCCACCGTACCTTCTCTGCTGTGCAATCTGGTTTCCGAGCCGGTCACGGGTGCACCTCAGCCACGCTCAAGGTACTA
>NC_060191.1:64063389-64128389 GCF_021184085.1 Oncorhynchus gorbuscha | reverse complement strand
TCTGCTGCTTCCTCTCATCCATCCCAGGTAACTCAACTGGAATTATACCAAACAAACTAGTAAATGGTTGCATATTATTCATTCCTATAGAGTTGGCTGACCTGATCTGACACATTGAGGATTTGAATAATCTGACAGACAATAAGCATTATCCTATTTCCTTACAGTTTCCTTTTAGCCACACACCTACTGGGTCTGATTACTGTCATGCAAATATAGGAGATCCTGATAGCAACGATGATGGAGACAGTCAAAACCAAGTCCATGTGGTGACTACAGTCACTGGGACTAGTGCTGTGAATAAGACAGCAGTCCTTCAACAAGCAGGTCAATAGGTACATGGGGTTTGTAATTAAAAACAATTCCCACCAAATTCCCACCAAATCAAGGAAAGAGGAAAAATACTTACGGAGAGAGAGAGAGAGAGAGAGAGAGAGAGAGAGAGAGGGAGAGAGAGAGAGAGAGAGACGGCGAGAGAGAGAGAGAGAGAGAGAGAGAGAGAGAGAGAGAGAGAGAGAGAGAGAGAGAGAGACGGCGAGAGAGAGAGACGGCGAGAGAGAGAGAGAGAGAGAGAGAGAGAGAGAGAGAGAGAGAGAGAGAGAGAGAGAGAGAGAGAGAGAGAGAGAGAGAGAGAGAGAGAGAGAGAGAGAGAGAGAGAGATAATACCTGACCACTGTCACTGACCCAAATTTAAGGAAAGTTTTTGACTATGTACAAACTCAGTGAGCATAGCCTTGCTATTGAGAAAAGTCACCATAGGCAGACATGGCTCTCAAGAGAAGACATGCTATGTGCTGAGCATAGAAACTGAGCTGCACTTCCTAACCTCCTGCCCAATGTATGACCATATTACACATATTTCCCTCAGATTACACAGATCCATAAAGAATTCGAAAACAAACCCAATTTTGATAAACTCCCATATCTACTGGGTGAAATACCACAGTATGACATCACAGCAGCAAGATTTGTTACCTGTTGCCACAAGAAAAGGGCAACCAGTGAAGAACAAACACCATTGTCAATACAACCCATATTTATGTTTATTTATTTTATCTTTTGTACTTTAACTGTGTACATCATTACAAAACTGTATATATACATAATATGACATTTGAAATGTCTTTATTCTTTTGGAACTTCTGTGAATGTATGTTTACTGTTCATTTTTGTTAATTATCTATTTCACTTTCTTTGGCAATGTAAACATATGTTTCACATGCCAATAAAGCCCCTTAAATTGAAATTGAATTGAATTGAGAGAGAGACAGAGACAAAAAAGAATATCACCAAGCATCTACATGTGTAAAATCTTAATTTGACCAGAATTGTCATAGCAAAATAATCCTGCAGCAACAGGATTTCAACATTTAAATCATGTTGCTTGATCAGTGGTTAGACTAATAGCAGGACAAAAGTGGGCTACAGGAAACGTGCAATACTGAATAAATCACAAAACTCATCTACATTTTCCTGCGGCACAGGAAAATGACCTGCAACAAAAGAGTGATCAAATTAAGATCCTACATAAATTCAGCTCCAGTGATTTCAAATGGAAATATGACTTTCACTTCACTACCTGTCGTTTTCACTGCTGCTGCCTTGGTTGTGACTGAGGAAGAGGAGAGCCAGCCGCCTGCCTGCCTGCCTGCCTGCCTGCCTGCCTGCCTGCCTGCCTGCCTGCCTGCCTGCCTGCCTGCCTGCCTGCCTGCCTGCCTGCCTGCCTGCCTGCCTGCCTGCCTGCCTGCCCTCTCCCCCAGAGACCTTACAGGATGCAGAGGGACAGTGAAGCAACATAGGCACATTTAAATCTGTTGCTACTGCCGTTTGTCCTCTGGGCCAGATTGAGACAATGATAGACATGTTTGTGCCTCTAGCTAAACATGATAATGTGACGTCATCCTAACTAATCTCACCTCAGAACCTAATGACCCGGTGAGGTGTGTGTCATTACCCTTTAAACAAGGTCAACCAGCCCATAAAAAGTGAAGTTGGAGAGTTGGCCATGTTGGTATAGAATCTGAGCCTGTCCCTCCAGATCTCCAGCAGTGCAGAGCCTCAGAGCTGTAGTGTGATACGGGCTATGGCTTTGAGATAAGGCAGGCAGCGCAAGGCAGAGCTTGGTGGGGCTCACCCTATCAGCCAGACCATTAATTTGTGATTAGGGGACTGTAGGGGGATTAACGGCTGAGATAACAGCAGGGCTGTGGCCCTGGGGAGGCCAGGAGGAGACTGGGAGACATGCCCCTGCCCACTACCCACTGTGCCCACGCCACACCAGCCAATGACAGCATGTACATTGGCACACAGTCTCTTCTAATAGCTTTCAAAAGAGCAGAGAAGCCGGAGTCATGAAGAGAGGATCAAGAGTACCATGTATCCATCCACAGTTATTATGTGAGTGAAGTTATACTGTATAAAAATACAAATAAATCATGACAGCTGTGATGGAAACAGGACATTTCATTACAATTTTATAAATGTTTCTAAACAGATAAAACCTTTTTTGACATGGTGGGATCTTTTACTCGAGAAACGGCAGTAGAAACGCCTTTATGTGCAACTACATATCAAAGTCAACTATGTCGTGTGGTCCTCCCACTACAACTCTGGACAGCATGCAGTTTATTAGGCTACAGATGAAATATGTTGATCTTCACTGGGTAGTGAAAGTGCACAGTGATGAGCTTGATGCTCCTTTACAATAAATAGAGGGTCTTATTCTGGTGAAATTATGATCGATGCTTGACAGCTGTTTGACAAATACAAATATTATCACTCTTATCCATAATAATGTCATCATATAGACCAGCCTACCTGCACTGTATCTGCTGTTGTCTGGAGAACACGTGCTAAGGCCAGAGTGGGCACCTTTGGCCAGAGTGGGGACATTTGGCCAGAGTGGGCACCTTTGGCCAGAGTGGGCACCTTTGGCCAGAGTGGGCACCTTTGGCCAGAGTGGGACCATTGGGCACATTTGGAGAGTGGGCACCTTTGGCCAGAGTGGGCACCTTTAGTGGGCACCTTTGGCCAGATAACCTTTGGCCAGAGTGGGCTTTGGCCCTGGGCACATTTGGCCAGAGTGGGCACATTTGGCCAGAGTGGGCACATTTGGCCAGAGTGGGCACATTTGGCCAGAGTGGGCACATTTGGCCAGAGTGGGCACCTTTGCCAGAGTGGGCACATTTGGCCAGAGTGGGCACATTTGGCCAGAGTGGGCACATTTGGCCAGAGTGGGCACATTTGCCCAGAGTGGGCACCTTTGGCCAGAGTGGGCACCTTTGGCCAGAGTGGGCACCTTTGGCCAGAGTGGGCACATTTGCTATTTAAAGCAACAGTATTTGTGACAAAACTATCGGTAGAGATGAAAATGTGATGGAAATACAATGAGATTGTTATTCGGTACATGAAAACTTAATCTAAACATTGTTCAGGGTGTGCACTACGTCATCACACACAGATGTTTTATCTGCACCAAGCCCGTTTGGAGGAAACGCACCACTGGTGGGAAAATGTGGATATATTTCTTCATGCGGATTTTAGAAAATGTGAGAAAATCATTAAATCTGAGGCCAATTCAATGGAAACCGAGATATTGATTTGTGAAGCAAACCAGATTAAAGACTGCGTGATAAATTCCTAGGCTGATAGACAGGAAGGAGTAAGGGGGAAAAGACAGGCCAGGTACTCTGTGCCCTGCAGACTAGCTGACAACACAGGCAGGAAGGTTAAACAGAGTCTTAATAGCGTTTCGTTGCTAGGATCCCACCCCGGAATGCACAGTGTGAATGACTCTGCCAGTTGCATCAGATCAGGGACCTGTTTTTAATGTTACACAAGGCTATCGCTTCCACTGCTGAGAGCCAGGATTAAGGCTCACTGTGTGCGTGTGTATAGGGACGCTGGTGGGGAGGAGGAGGAGGAGAGTGGGATTGATGTCTTTATGGTCTCTTTTCGTCCTGCTGCCTTTGTCTCAGTTTACCAAATAGAGTGGGCTACCATTACTGTGGTGATACAACTGTAGCACTTAAAAAGAGGTATCACTTACCAATCGAAAAATGCAGCCACCGTTAAAAATTACTGGCACTTTTATTGAAGAAAAAAATCCAACCTCAGGGTTTAAACACACAGCTGAAAGTCAACACTACTATCGCCCCAAATGAACCGTCTAGAAGTGTAGCTCCTTTGGTTGGTATGTTGGGTAGTTGCTATGACAGAGACTAGTGTGTGCTGTGTGTTTACAGGGGTTAAAATGGCTTCTCCAGCAATTTGACACGTACGTCTCTTATTCATAGTAGCTAAGTTTTACAATAAAATGCATGGTCATCACATTATTATCAAGGCCTTAGCCTTTCGGCACAATGATGTGATGCCTGTCTGGATGTGAGACATCCAGGTCACAGATCTGATGATGCTGCCCTAGCTAGTTCTCAGCAGGGGGGCCCTAGGGTGCCAGTAGAGGCTGCAGGGTGCTGGCATAATCCCTATCACTCATCAGGAGAGGACCCAGAGGAGGCCCTCAGGCCGGGAGCACCAGACCCAACTCCTCACTCTGTCAGCTGGTAAAGCCATCCCTGGAGCTCCCCTGGCGATAGAGGCCAGGTCGGGAGTGAGGCGGCCCAGGAGAGTGCTCCTCTGGGAGGCTGGGATCCATCCTGCTCTGGGCCCCCGTCTGGAGCTAAAACAATGGCAGCAGTATTTCCCCCTCTGGCTCCATGCTTTTTCCACACAGGGCTGATCCAGATGAAAGATAGCAGGCAGCATAACAACATGGAGGTGAGGGTGAGGGGGTGATATGGCTCGTGGTAAGTCAGGGAGAGGAGTAGGGAAGATGGCACGCTAACATTTGGCTCATTTATCAATAACAGCTAAATCAAATGAACCTTTCAATTATTTTAAATGGTTTTCCTACTAATTGCAATTTCCTCAAGTGCATCACTTGATGTGAGTAAAGACACATGGACAAACAGGCAAGGTGTTTCACAAAGGGGAAAGCCTTTAACTCCTTCTCCAATTGTGAGGTTGATAAAGTGTGTCAGCTGTACAACAGTGTTAAGATGTGAAAAGAAGAAATCAATGAATTGTCAGCAGAGGCCCAAGGGACACAATTCCCGAATGAGTTGTAGCTCTCCTGTCCCCCATGTCAAGATGCCCCGGCATATGTCATTAGAAACGCATTAAACCTGTCAAACCCCACAAAGGGCCACGAGGGCACATCTGATTCCTTGAGGAAAATTATGGTTCTTCTTCGTTATTAGCTATATCCATTCCCTGAAACAAGGGGGACGTGTTTAAGGGACGGACTGATATGAGAGCCTTGTTAGCGGAAGCAGCATAGATGGGAGGGACGTTCAGACTACTGGGTGTGGAGACAGAAGAGCTGTCACTCTCTTCAACCATCTTTGGCCTTTTGACAACAAGCTCCCAAACTCCGCATTTACATGTGTATTTATAACAACACTGATCGGAGCCAGACCTCCTCTATGATTGAACAGAACCCCAGTAGTACAGTCAGACCTAACTCCTCTATGACTGAACAGAACCCCAGTAGTACAGTCAGACCTAACTCCTCTATGACTGAACAGAACCCCAGTAGTACAGTCAGACCTAACTCCTCTATGACTGAACAGAACCCCAGTAGTACAGTCAGACCTAACTCCTCTATGACTGAACAGAACCCCAGTAGTACAGTCAGACCTAACTCCTCTATGACTGAACAGAA
Source organism: Oncorhynchus gorbuscha (assembly GCF_021184085.1). NCBI lineage: Eukaryota > Metazoa > Chordata > Actinopteri > Salmoniformes > Salmonidae > Oncorhynchus > Oncorhynchus gorbuscha. Next base: position 64,122,667 of record NC_060191.1, on the reverse strand, counting down.
CCCCAGTAGTACAGTCAGACCTAACTCCTCTATGACTCCTCTATGACTGAACAGAACCCCAGTAGTACAGTCAGACCTAACTCCTCTATGACTGAACAGAACCCCAGTAGTACAGTCAGACCTAACTCCTCTATGACTGAACAGAACCCCAGTAGTACAGTCAGACCTAACTCCTCTATGACTGAACAGAACCCCAGTAGTACAGTCAGACCTAACTCCTCTATGACTGAACAGAACCCCAGTAGTACAGTCAGACCTAACTCCTCTATGACTGAACAGAACCCCAGTAGTACAGTCAGACCTAACTCCTCTATGACTGAACAGAACCCCAGTAGTACAGTCAGACCTAACTCCTCTATGACTGAACAGAACCCCAGTAGTACAGTCAGACCTAACTCCTCTATGACTGAACAGAACCCCAGTAGTACAGTCAGACCTAACTCCTCTATGACTGAACAGAACCCCAGTAGTACAGTCAGACCTAACTCCTCTATGACTGAACAGAACCCCAGTAGTACAGTCAGACCTAACTCCTCTATGACTGAACAGAACCCCAGTAGTACAGTCAGACCTAACTCCTCTATGACTGAACAGAACCCCAGTAGTACAGTCAGACCTAACTCCTCTATGACTGAACAGAACCCCAGTAGTACAGTAACTCCTCTATGACTGAACAGAACCCCAGTAGTACAGTAACTCCTCTATGACTGAACAGAACCCCAGTAGTACAGTCAGACCTAACTCCTCTATGACTGAACAGAACCCCAGTAGTACAGTCAGACCTAACTCCTCTATGACTGAACAGAACCCCAGTAGTACAGTCAGACCTAACTCCTCTATGACTGAACAGAACCCCAGTAGTACAGTCAGACCTAACTCCTCTATGACTGGGATTCAGGGAAGAGCAGGACGAGAGAATACAATAAATTACCTCTTGTTTTTGTTTTGTGACACAGACAATTTTTATGATGTTTGGCCAGTGTAATGTCAATGATACATCAAAGCAGCACCGCCAGAGTGTCAGGAGAGGTTCCACAGGGTCATTGAATATGTTGGAACATTTACTTCCCAACAGGGGATGGAAACGGTAATGCTCTCTCCACTGAATTCTGCTCTCATGTACTGGTGGAAAGAGAAAGAATAGTCCCAAAAGGAACATTCATAGGACTGTTTTAACAAAATGACAAGAACTAAACATTATTTTATTTTAGAGATCAGCAAATTACACCCGGTAGTTTCTGGCCATAGACTATGTGAGCTCACTGTAAAAGTGAAGAGGGCTTATTTAAAATAAATAAATAAAAATGTAGTAATTTAGCAGACGCTATCCATAGCAACTTACATGAGCAATTAGGGTTAAGTGCCTTGCTCAAGCGCACGTCAACAGATTTGTTTACCTTGTCAGCTCAAAGATTTGAACCAACAACCTTTCGGTTACTGGCCCGACTCTCTTAACTGATAGAAAATACGGTAGAGTACAGTAGCTGGTTCAGGTTATGCTATATCGCTCTCTGACAGTAGTGGTGCTGTCCCTCTTCCCAAGAGAAAGCTCTGAAGGGCTGCCAGAGAGCCAAGAACAAGAGAAAGCTCTGAAGGGCTGCCAGAGAGCCAAAAACAAGAGAAAGCTCTGAAGGTCTGCCAGAGAGCCAAGAACAGCTCTGAAGGGCTGCCAGAGAGCAAGAACAGAGAGAAAGATCTGAAGGGCTGCCAGAGAGCCAAGAACAAGAGAAAGCTCTGAAGGTCTGCCAGAGAGCCAAGAACAAGAGAAAGATCTGAAGGGCTGCCAGAGAGCCAAGAACAAGAGAAAGCTCTGAAGGTCTGCCAGAGAGCCAAGAACAAGAGAAAGATCTGAAGGGCTGCCAGAGAGCCAAGAACAAGAGAAAGATCTGAAGGGCTGCCAGAGAGCCAAGAACAAGAGAAAGCTTTGAAGGTCTGCCAGAGAGCCAAGAACAAGAGAAAGATCTGAAGGGCTGCCAGAGAGCCAAGAACAAGAGAAAGATCTGAAGGTCTGCCAGAGAGCCAAGAACAAGAGAAAGCTTTGAAGGGCTGCCAGAGAGCCAAGAACAAGAGAAAGATCTGAAGGGCTGCCAGAGAGCCAAGAACAAGAGAAAGATCTGAAGGTCTGCCAGAGAGCCAAGAACAAGAGAAAGCTCTGAAGGGCTGCCAGAGAGCCAAGAACAAGAGAAAGATCTGAAGGTCTGCCAGAGAGCCAAGAACAAGAGAAAGCTCTGAAGGGCTGCCAGAGAGCCAAGAACAAGAGAAAGATCTGAAGGGCTGCCAGAGAGCCAAGAACAAGAGAAAGCTCTGAAGGGTCTGCCAGAGAGCCAAGAACAAGAGAAAGATCTGAAGGGCTGCCAGAGAGTCAGGGAGGCAGGAGCAGAAAACACCTAATGTTTTTAAAATGTTATTTAGGAGATGGCAGAGATAGATACGTTCAACTGTTTAGAGCCGTGTTATGTTTCAGTATTTGTCTGCTGAGCTGATGACCTTAACAACTCCTAGCTATTCAAATGTTCAGCCAAACACATTCTGAAACAAATCTCTGGACAGCTGGGTGTTGAGGAGGAATTTCAGCGACAGTGTTTGGTCAAGGGTTCAACGGTACTGTCTGAGTGAAGAATCCAAACACATCTCCGTTGATGCCAAAAGGTTTTAAGGTGTAAAAATCACAATAGCATAACAGTGTCATAGTGTGAGGGTGTGCATGTGTGTGGGCGACGTGGGCGTGCTTTTGTGCATGTGTGTGGGCGACGTGGGCGTGCGTTTGTGCATGTGTGTGGGCGACGTGGGTGTGCTTTTGTGCATGTGTGCATGGTGGAATGGAGATGTGGGTATTATTTATGGTAACTAAATGTGGCTCAGTAGTAAGAGTCTCTGAGGAACCACAACTCCTGTGGCAAAGTCTCAGACACACCAGTATGGGTCTGTTGAGTGGGGCAGGACCAGAGTCCAGCAGAGTGGATTTAAAAAACACCCCAAAACACTAAAAAACCTGGTCTGGAAAAACTAAACCAGGACGTAAGGCTTGCCTTGTGATGCACAGTAAATATTTTGTCCAAATTTATGACGGGGAAATTCTGCCAAGAGGCCTTTTTCAGACATCCGCAGCAGTGAGAGTGTGCCTAGTCTGGCATTAAAATACATTTCCTGTTCCTGATGACTGACTGCTCCTGAACCAGTCGACTTCATAACACTCACTATACTAACGATCCAGTCCTGTCCAGCTATCCAGTAGGACGCCAACAGGCTACAAATGGGAAAATGACCTATCATGTACAGTTGAAGTCGGACATTTCTTGTTAACAAACTATAGTTTTGGCAAGTTGGTTAGCACATCTACTTTGTGCATGACACAAGTCATTTTTTATGTTTACATACAGATTGTTTCACTTATAACTCGCTGTATAACAATTCCAGTGGGTCAGAAGTTTACATACACTAAGTCAAATGTGCCTTTAAACAGCTTGGACAATTCCAGAAAATGATGTCATGGCTTTAGAAGCTTCTGACAGGCTAATGGACATCATTTGAGTCAATTGGAGGTGTACCTGTGGATGTATTTCAAGGCCTACCTTCAAACTCAGTGCCTCTTTGCTTGATATCATTGGACAATCAAAAGAAATCAGCCAAGCCATCAGAAACAAAGTGTAGACCTCCAAAAGTCTGGTTCATCCAGCCTGAAGGTACCACGTTCATCTGTACAAACAATAGTAAGCAAGTATAAACACCATGGGACCATGCAGCCATCATACCGCTCAGGAAGGAGATGCGTTCTGTCTCCTAGAGATGAACGTACTTTGGTGCGAAAAGTGCAAATCAATCCCAGAACATCAGCAAATGACCTTGTGAAGATGCTGGAGAAAACATGTAGTTTCTATATCCACAGTAAAACGAATCCTATATTGACATAACCTGAAAGGCCGCTTAGCAAGGAAGAAGCCACTGCTCCAATTCTAACATGCTCTAAATAAAAGGGCTGCATCCCTGTTCCTGGAGAGCTACCCTCCTGTAGGTTTAAACCCCATCCCTGTTCCTGGAGAGCTACCCTCCTGTAGGTTTAAACTCCAGCCCTGTTCCTGGAGAGCTACCCTCCTGTAGGTTTAAACCCCTTCCCTGTTCCTGGAGAGCTACCCTCCTGTAGGTTTAAACCCCATCCCTGTTCCTGGAGAGCTACCCCCCTGTAGTTTTAAACCCCATCCCTGTTCCTGGAGAGCTACCCTCCTGTAGGTTTAAACCCCATCCCTGTTCCTGGAGAGCTACCCTCCTGTAGGTTTAAACTCCAACCCTGTTCCCGGAGAGCTACCCTCCTGTAGGTTTAAACTCCAACCCTGTTCCCGGAGAGCTACCCTTCTGTAGGTTTAAACTCCAACCCTGTTCCCGGAGAGCTACCCTCCTGTAGGTTTAAACTCCAGCCCTGTTCCTGGAGAGCTACCCTCCTGTAGGTTTAATTTCAACCCTGTTCCTGGAGAGCTACCCTCCTGTAGGTTTAATTTCAACCCTGTTCCTGGACAGCTACCCTCCTGTAGGTTTAATTTCAACCCTGTTCCTGGACAGCTACCCTCCTGTAGGTTTAATTTCAACCCTGTTCCTGGACAGCTACCCTCCTTTAGATTTAAACTCCAACCCTCACTGATAGTGGTTACCATTATACTGTAGCCATGCTGGGATCTAGGACAGAATAGTTCACTGTAGCCATGCTGGGATCTAGGACAGAATAGTTCACTGTAGCCATGCTGGGATCTAGGACAGAATAGTTATACTGTAGCCATGCTGGGATCTAGGACAGAATAGTTCACTGTAGCCATGCTGGGATCTAGGACAGAATAGTTCACTGTAGCCATGCTGGGATCTAGGACATAATAGTTATACTGTAGCCATGCTGGGATCTAGGACAGAATAGTTCACTGTAGCCATGCTGGGATCTAGGACAGAATAGTTCACTGTAGCCATGCTGAGATCTAGGACAGAATAGTTCACTGTAGCCATGCTGGGATCTAGGACAGAATAGTTCACTGTAGCCATGCTGAGATCTAGGACAGAATAGTTCACTGTAGCCATGCTGGGATCTAGGACAGAATAGTTCACTGTAGCCATGCTGAGATCTAGGACAGAATAGTTCACTGTAGCCATGCTGGGATCTAGGACAGAATAGTTCACTGTAGCCATGCTGAGATCTAGGACAGAATAGTTCACTGTAGCCATGCTGGGATCTAGGACAGAATAGTTCACTGTAGCCATGCTGAGATCTAGGACATAATAGTTATACTGTAGCCATGCTGGGATCTAGGACAGAATAGTTATACTGTAGCCATGCTGGGATCTAGGACAGAATAGTTCTACTGTAGCCATACTGGGCCAGAAGCTCTGCTTAGTCTAATGTAGCTACCAGAGGCCAGATCTACAGCAGGGGATGAAAGATTCTAGAACTCAGCTACACATTTCCTATATTGAGCCAAGCTAGTTCAGATACGGTAAAACACCAAATAAAAGAGCGTAAAAGCAATTTAGTGCTTAAGGCATGAAGAACCTGGCTCGTTGCCACCAACTGCTGAATCATTATTCAATTAGGGCTTTGATATCTGCAGCTCTGGGCTCAGTGTGCAGAGGGGAGGACGTCCTAGTGAAGCTCAAGGAGACTGGGTGGGGTGACAGTGATGAGTGATAACCAGCATCACAGGTCTTTCAGAAGGAGTAAATAGTGGTTGATGCGGTTCAAAAAAAGCTCTTTGAAAATGTGAAAATCCTGAAGCTGTAATGGGGTAAATGTATCAGGCTGTTGCCTGTGGCTGGAGACGTGGACGGTTATGTGTCTGTCTGCTGCTCTGAGCAGAGATAACAGTGTGATTTAGCATTGGACGTTATCTTAGCCCTTTTATTCAAAAATAATGTTCAAGATGCGTAGGCTTACATGTTCGAATTCACCCATTTGTTTGAGGTGTCATCACCATGGTTACTGTTGTAAGGTGGGAGCTCGTCCAATAGCAGGTCTGTAGTGGTACATTTCAAGGTCACCTTGTGGTTAATAATGCTTTCTAGCTCGTCTCTCTCTCTCTCTTTCTCTCTCTTCCTCTCTCTCTATCGACAGAATAAACTCCCAGGGAACTGCTTGGGAAAAGTTGGATTTGAACTGGTGAACAGATATGCACTATAAAAGTAGGCTGTCTACTTAATAACATCCCTTCAGGAAGTAGAGGAAGAGAAGCTGGAACCCTTTACTGGACAAATTAGATATAGAAAATGCATTTAAAGTTTGGAGAAGGCTCAATGGAGGATGGTCTGAGAAGGCAAGTTTGTAAGGGGGAGGGGGTCCATGAGTATAAATCAACTAATTAGTGGCCTCTCTTTTTACTGCTAATTTAATCTTTTCTACTCAATCTCTTTCTGGTGTTTTTCCCTGACAGACATAACCAAAGAGAAGTTTTAGCATTTCAAAAGTGTATCCAAGCCATCCAGCGAGGGGGCAGGAGAATGGTCACCAAGGCAAGGAGGCAGGCTGATCTCAGGAGGGAGAAGTGGGGAAAGAGAGGGGGAGAGAATGGTCACCAAGGCAAGGAGGCAGGCTTATCTCAGGAGGGAGAAGTGGGGAAAGAGAGGGGAGAGAGAATGGTCACCAAGGCAAGGAGGCAGGCTGATCTCAGGAGGGAGAAGTGGAGAAGGAAAGGGGAGAGAGAATGGTCACCAAGGCAAGGAGGCAGGCTGATCTCAGGAGGGAGAAGTGGAGAACGAGAGGGGGAGAGAGAATGGCCACCAAGGCAAGGAGGCAGGCTGATCTCAGGAGGGAGAAGTGGGGAAAGAGAGGGGGATAGAGAATGGTCACCAAGGCAAGGAGGCAGGCTGATCTCAGGAGGGAGAAGTGGAGAAAGAGAGGGGGAGAGAGAATGGTCACCAAGGCAAGGAGGCAGGCTGATCTCAGGAGGGAGAAGTGGAGAAGGAAAGGGGGAGAGAGAATGGACACCCAGGCAAGGAGGCAGGCTGATCTCAGGAGGGAGAAGTGGAGAACGAGAGGGGGAGAGAGAATGGCCAGCAAGGAAAGGAGGCAGGCTGATCTCAGGAGGGAGAAGTGGAGAACGAGAGGGGGAGAGAGAATGGTCACCAAGGCAAGGAGGCAGGCTGATCTCAGGAGGGAGAAGTGGAGAACGAGAGGGGGGAGAGAATGGTCACCAAGGCAAGGAGGCAGGCTGATCTCAGGAGGGAGAAGTGGGGAAAGAGAGGGGGAGAGAGAATGGTCACCAAGGCAAGGAGGCAGGCTGATCTCAGGAGGGAGAAGTGGAGAACGAGAGGGGGAGAGAGAATGGTCACCAAGGCAAGGAGGCAGGCTGATCTCAGGAGGGAGAAGTGGGGAAAGAGAGGGGGAGAGAATGGTAACCAAGGCAAGGAGGCAGGCTCATCTCAGGAGGGAGAAGTGGGGAAAGAGAGGGGGAGAGAGAATGGTCACCAAGGCAAGGAGGCAGGCTGATCTCAGGAGGGAGAAGTGGAGAAGGAAAGGGGGAGAGAGAATGGTCACCAAGGCAAGGAGGCAGGCTGATCTCAGGAGGGAGAAGTGGAGAACGAGAGGGGGAGAGAGAATGGTCACCAAGGCAAGGAGGCAGGCTTATCTCAGGAGGGAGAAGTGGGGAAAGAGAGGGGAGAGAGAATGGTCACCAAGGCAAGGAGGCAGGCTGATCTCAGGAGGGAGAAGTGGAGAAGGAAAGGGGAGAGAGAATGGTCACCAAGGCAAGGAGGCAGGCTGATCTCAGGAGGGAGAAGTGGAGAACGAGAGGGGGAGAGAGAATGGCCACCAAGGCAAGGAGGCAGGCTGATCTCAGGAGGGAGAAGTGGGGAAAGAGAGGGGGATAGAGAATGGTCACCAAGGCAAGGAGGCAGGCTGATCTCAGGAGGGAGAAGTGGAGAAAGAGAGGGGGAGAGAGAATGGTCACCAAGGCAAGGAGGCAGGCTGATCTCAGGAGGGAGAAGTGGAGAAGGAAAGGGGGAGAGAGAATGGACACCCAGGCAAGGAGGCAGGCTGATCTCAGGAGGGAGAAGTGGAGAACGAGAGGGGGAGAGAGAATGGCCAGCAAGGAAAGGAGGCAGGCTGATCTCAGGAGGGAGAAGTGGAGAACGAGAGGGGGAGAGAGAATGGTCACCAAGGCAAGGAGGCAGGCTGATCTCAGGAGGGAGAAGTGGAGAACGAGAGGGGGGAGAGAATGGTCACCAAGGCAAGGAGGCAGGCTGATCTCAGGAGGGAGAAGTGGGGAAAGAGAGGGGGAGAGAGAATGGTCACCAAGGCAAGGAGGCAGGCTGATCTCAGGAGGGAGAAGTGGGGAAAGAGAGGGGGAGAGAGAATGGTCACCAAGGCAAGGAGGCAGGCTGATCTCAGGAGGGAGAAGTGGAGAAAGAGAGGGGGAGAGAGAATGGTCACCAAGGCAAGGAAGGGAGGCTGATCGCAGGAGGGAGAAGTGGAGAACGATGGGGGGGAGAGAATGGGCACCAAGGCAAGGAGGCAGGCTGATCTCAGGAGGGAGAAGTGGAGAACGAGAGGGGGAGAGAGAATGGCCACCAAGGCAAGGAGGCAGGCTGATCTCAGGAGGGAGAAGTGGGGAAAGAGAGGGGGAGAGAGAATGGTCACCAAGGCAAGGAGGCAGGCTGATCTCAGGAGGGAGAAGTGGAGAAGGAAAGGGGGAGAGAGAATGGTCACCAAGGCAAGGAGGCAGGCTGATCTCAGGAGGGAGAAGTGGGGAAAGAGAGGGGAGATGGAACCAAGGCAAGGAGGCAGGCAGGCTCATCTCAGGAGGGAGAAGTGGGGAAAAGAGGGGGAGAGAGAATGGTCACCAAGGCAAGGAGGCAGGCTGATCTCAGGAGGGAGAAGTGGAGAAGGAAAGGGGGAGAGAGAATGGTCACCAAGGCAAGGAGGCAGGCTGATCTCAGGAGGGAGAAGTGGAGAACGAGAGGGGGAGAGAGAATGGTCACCAAGGCAAGGAGGCAGGCTTATCTCAGGAGGGAGAAGTGGGGAAAGAGAGGGGGAGAGAGAATGGTCACCAAGGCAAGGAGGCAGGCTGATCTCAGGAGGGAGAAGTGGAGAAGGAAAGGGGAGAGAGAATGGTCACCAAGGCAAGGAAGGGAGGCTGATCTCAGGAGGGAGAAGTGGAGAACGAGAGGGGGAGAGAGAATGGCCACCAAGGCAAGGAGGCAGGCTGATCTCAGGAGGGAGAAGTGGGGAAAGAGAGGGGGATAGAGAATGGTCACCAAGGCAAGGAGGCAGGCTGATCTCAGGAGGGAGAAGTGGAGAAAGAGAGGGGGAGAGAGAATGGTCACCAAGGCAAGGAGGCAGGCTGATCTCAGGAGGGAGAAGTGGAGAAGGAAAGGGGGAGAGAGAATGGACACCCAGGCAAGGAGGCAGGCTGATCTCAGGAGGGAGAAGTGGAGAACGAGAGGGGGAGAGAGAATGGCCACCAAGGCAAGGAGGCAGGCTGATCTCAGGAGGGAGAAGTGGGGAAAGAGAGGGGGATAGAGAATGGTCACCAAGGCAAGGAGGCAGGCTGATCTCAGGAGGGAGAAGTGGAGAAAGAGAGGGGGAGAGAGAATGGTCACCAAGGCAAGGAGGCAGGCTGATCTCAGGAGGGAGAAGTGGAGAAGGAAAGGGGGAGAGAGAATGGACACCCAGGCAAGGAGGCAGGCTGATCTCAGGAGGGAGAAGTGGAGAACGAGAGGGGGAGAGAGAATGGCCAGCAAGGAAAGGAGGCAGGCTGATCTCAGGAGGGAGAAGTGGAGAACGAGAGGGGGAGAGAAGAATGGTCACCAAGGCAAGGAGGCTGGCTGATCTCAGGAGGGAGAAGTGGAGAACGAGGGAGAGGGGGAGAGAATGGTCACCAAGGCAAGGAGGCAGGCTGATCTCAGGAGGGAGAAGTGGGGAAAGAGAGTGGGGGGAGAGAATGGTCACCAAGGCAAGGAGGCAGGCTGATCTCAGGAGGGAGAAGTGGGGAAAGAGAGGGGGAGAGAGAATGGTCACCAAGGCAAGGAGGCAGGCTGATCTCAGGAGGGAGAAGTGGAGAAAGAGAGGGGGAGAGAGAATGGTCACCAAGGCAAGGAAGGGAGGCTGATCGCAGGAGGGGGAAGTGGAGAAGGAAAGGGGGAGAGAGAATGGTCACCAAGGCAAGGAGGCAGGCTGATCTCAGGAGGGAGAAGTGGGGAAAGAGAGGGGGAGAGAGAATGGTCACCAAGGCAAGGAGGCAGGCTGATCTCAGGAGGGAGAAGTGGAGAAAGAGGGGGAGAGAGAATGGTCACCAAGGCAAGGAAGGGAGGCTGATCGCAGGAGGGGGAAGTGGAGAACGAGGGGGGGGAGAGAATGGGCACCAAGGCAAGGAGGCAGGCTGATCTCAGGAGGGAGAAGTGGAGAACGAGAGGGGGAGAGAGAATGGCCACCAAGGCAAGGAGGCAGGCTGATCTCAGGAGGGAGAAGTGGGGAAAGAGAGGGGGAGAGAGAATGGTCACCAAGGCAAGGAGGCAGGCTTATCTCAGGAGGGAGAAGTGGGGAAAGAGAGGGGGAGAGAGAATGGTCACCAAGGCAAGGAGGCAGGCTGATCTCAGGAGGGAGAAGTGGAGAAGGAAAGGGGAGAGAGAATGGTCACCAAGGCAAGGAGGCAGGCTGATCTCAGGAGGGAGAAGTGGAGAACGAGAGGGGGAGAGAGAATGGTCACCAAGGCAAGGAGGCAGGCTGATCTCAGGAGGGAGAAGTGGAGAAGGAAAGGGGGAGAGAGAATGGTCACCAAGGCAAGGAGGCAGGCTGATCTCAGGAGGGAGAAGTGGAGAACGAGAGGGGGAGAGAGAATGGCCACCAAGGAAAGGAGGCAGGCTGATCTCAGGAGGGAGAAGTGGAGAACGAGAGGGGGAGAGAGAATGGTCACCAAGGCAAGGAGGCAGGCTGATCTCAGGAGGGAGAAGTGGAGAACGAGAGGGGGGAGAGAATGGTCACCAAGGCAAGGAGGCAGGCTGATCTCAGGAGGGAGAAGTGGGGAAAGAGAGGGGGAGAGAGAATGGTCACCAAGGCAAGGAGGCAGGCTGATCTCAGGAGGGAGAAGTGGGGAAAGAGAGGGGGAGAGAGAATGGTCACCAAGGCAAGGAGGCAGGCTGATCTCAGGAGGGAGAAGTGGAGAAAGAGAGGGGTAGAGAGAATGGTCACCAAGGCAAGGAAGGGAGGCTGATCTCAGGAGGGAGAAGTGGAGAACGAGGGGGGGGAGAGAATGGTCACCAAGGCAAGGAGGCAGGCTGATCTCAGGAGGGAGACGTGGAGAACGAGAGGAGGAGAGAGAGAAGGCTTCATTCAATGCCATCTTTCAGTCTCCCCAGTGAAGGAAATGAAAGAGAAGGAGGTCTGAGGTTTTTGTTAGGGCACATCACCCCATGGTAGCACAGCTTCTTCATCACAACAAAAGCTGCATGGGTTGGTTGGACTTCAGGGAGTTGGTACCTGAGCAGGCAGAATTTAGATCCACCAAGGTTGGGCTGCCTGGCCAGACCACCACCACAGACCCAGCCTTTCTCCCATTTACTCAGCAGTTCTAATCCCAGTCTCCTCTGCTACCATATGGCCACCTTCAAACAACTAAAAATAACTAACCCTGCTGTTACCATGGAGTCGCTACTCAGCACATGGTCCATGAGGCTGTGGGGAAACAACGTACTGTACACTGTGAATAAGGAGAGTCAGACCATGAACAGTCCCTGAGCTACTGTCACGTACATGTGAGACTGCGTCGTCCTGCTCCCCCTCAAACTCCCACCCTTCTGTCCCACTTCCTTCCACACCCGGGGGCAGCCTTTGTGTACCACCCCCCCTCCACTCCCCCCATCCCTCAGTCCTTCAGTAACATCCCCTCCCCTCCTCACCCTGTTGAGGCGACACAATGCTGCCTCCCCATCCCAGTCCTTTTCTGCACGTCGGCCTGCTCTATCTGTCAAAGGCTCTCTGCTGACCAGCCACTAAAAAGGCAAGTCTTCAAAAACTGGGCCAAAACAAAAAGGGGGGATGGGGGTGAGAGAAGAGGGAGAAAGGAAAACTGTATACTCTCCCTCCATCCCTCCATCTCTCGCTCTATTTGTCTCCTGCTGAGTGAACAACCCACTTTACACCAATGGACTGGTGAGGAAATCACACTGTAGAACGGAACAAACACTACTGTGTTCAGGAGAACTGCTGGAGAGAAATGTGCCGTAACAACATGCGGTGAGACATCTTGTTGTGGCTACATGTTTTATCATATCCAACAGTATGTTTCCCACGTGATGCCTGGGTTATTCATTGCTAAGTAATCCCATACGTCTGGGCTAAAAGTTCAGAGAGATCTACATGTTAGACATGCCAAAGGCCAAGTGAGACAGCCAACACCATTCATCCAGTGTAGACACATCATCTATCAATTTCACACGCAGGTCAAATGGAGGAGGCTTGATTTCGTTGTAATTATTTTATAAACATGAACCATAGTGACTGACACATATATATTGGTTCAGAATGACCTTCTCATCACAGCCTTTTATAGGTGTATTTTATAGAGGAGACCTTCTCATCACAGCCTTTTATAGGTGTATTTTATAGAGGAGACCTTCTCATCACAGCCTTTTATAGGTGTATTTTATAGAGGAGACCTTCTCATCACAGCCTTTCATAGGTGTATTTTATAGAGGAGACCTTCTCATCACAGCCTTTATGGTTGTATTTTATAGAGGAGACCTTCTCATCACAGCCTTTATGGTTGTATTTTATAGAGGAGACCTTCTCATCACAGCCTTTATGGTTGTATTTTATAGAGGAAACCTTCTCATCACAGCCTTTATGGTTGTATTTTATAGAGGAGACCTTCTCATCACAGCCTTTTATAGGTGTATTTTATAGAGGAGACCTTCTCATCACAGCCTTTATGGTTGTATTTTATAGAGGGGACCTTCTCATCACAGCCTTTTATAGGTTTATTTTATAGAGGAAGGACCTTCTCATCACAACATGTTAATGTTCTCATAGTGTTGTTGGGGATGTAAACATGTTAATGTCGTCATGGTGTTGTTGGGGATGTAAACATGTTAATGATCTCATAGTGCTGTTGGGGATGTAAACATGTTAATGTCCTCATGGTGTTGTTGGGATGTAAACATGTTAATGTCGTCATGGTGTTGTTGGGGATGTAAACCTGTTAATGTCCTCATAGTGTTGTTGGGGATGTAAACATGTTAATGTTCTCATAGTGTTGTTGGGATGTAAACATGCTAATGTCCTCATAGTGTTGTTGGGGATGTAAACATGTTAATGTCCTCATAGTGTTGTTGGGGATGTAAACATGTTAATGTCCTCATAGTGTTGTTGAGGATGTAAACATGTTAATGTTCTCATAGTGTTGTTGGGATGTAAACATGCTAATGTCCTCATAGTGTTGTTGGGATGTAAACATGTTAATGTCGTCATGGTGTTGTTGGGGATGTAAACCTGTTAATGTCCTCATAGTGTTGTTGGGGATGTAAACATGTTAATGTTCTCATAGTGTTGTTGGGATGTAAACATGTTAATGTCCTCATAGTGTTGTTGGGATGTAAACGTGCTAATGATCTCATAGTGTTGTTGGGGATGTAAACATGTTAATGTCCTCATAGTGTTGTTGGGATGTAAACGTGCTAATGATCTCATAGTGTTGTTGGGGATGTAAACATGTTAATGTCCTCATAGTGTTGTTGGGGATGTAAACATGTTAATGTCCTCATAGTGTTGTTGGGGATGTAAACATGTTAATGTCCTCATAGTGTTGTTGGGGATGTAAACATGTTAATGTCCTCATAGTGTTGTTGGGGATGTAAACATGTTAATGTCCTCATAGTGTTGTTGGGGATGTAAACATGTTAATGTCCTCATAGTGTTGTTGGGGATGTAAACATGTTAATGTCCTCATAGTGTTGTTGGGGATGTAAACATGTTAATGTCCTCATAGTGTTGTTGGGATGTAAACATGTTAATGTCCTCATAGTGTTGTTGGGGATGTAAACATGTTAATGTCCTCATAGTGTTGTTGGGATGTAAACATGCTAATGTCATCCTAGTGTGTCTCCACCGGGTTAGGGTTGGGGTTATAGAGTCCAGTGCCATGTTGGGCTGTAGACTTGTTATTCTCCTCAGGGCTTAACTATGTCTTCTCTGACCAAGTCTGAGTTCAGCCCCACAGACAGCCTGATGCACCCTGATGCTTTAACTATTTAACCAATGACCATACTGTACATACCCAGTGTTTCCACACAGCCCACCCTCACCCGGGCCAGGCCTGGGAACTGGTTGTGTTGTATTCTTCAGGGGTTTAGATATGAAGATAGTGGGTTGGTGCCCAGGGCACAGGGAGGGTTAGTCCGCTTCCTCCAATCATCAGAACTATCTCAATGTCCTCTATTAGAAGTGCTTATCAGTCCGGCTGCAGACTCAATCTGCAAATTACAAAACTATTGGCGTTAAATGGATGTGCTAATTATTCCATTTAAAGAGCTCTTTTAGGCCCATTGAATGAGGACGATTTGTGGGAAAGCAGATCATTCAGAGTCACTGACTGCAGAGTTATCTCCCTCAAACCTCTTTGAAATGTTTATCGAGTCATTCACTAATGACTTGGGTGAGTTGGTGATTTAGACATACCCCTCCCTCCTTCTGAGTTGTACACAAATCATGTGGGCTGTCCTCCTGCATTCCTCTGCTAACTACTCAGTGTGGTTTAATAGATTCCTCTGCTAACTACTCAGTATGGTTTGATAGATTCCTCTGCTAACTACTCAGTATGGTTTGATAGATTCCCCTGCTAACTACTCAGTTAACTACTCAGTATGGTTTGATAGATTCCTCTGCTAACTACTCAGTATGGTTTAATTAATAGATTCCTCTGCTAACTACTCAGTATGGTTTAATAGATTCCTCTGCTAACTACTCAGTATGGTTTAATTAATAGGTTCCTATGCTAGCTACTCAGTATGGTTTAATAGATTCCTCTGCTAACTACTCAGTATGGTTTAAAGATGCCTCTGCTAACTACTCAGTATGGTTTAAAGATGCCTCTGCTAACTACTCAGTATGGTTTAAAGATGCCTCTGCTAACTACTCAGTATGGTTTAAAGATACCTCTGCTAACTACTCAGTATGGTTTAAAGATGCCTCTGCTAACTACTCAGCATGGTTTAAAGATGACTCTGCTAACTACTCAGCATGGTTTAAAGATGCCTCTGCTAACTACTCAGTATGGTTTAAAGATGCCTCTGCTAACTACTCAGCATGGTTTGATAGAGCCAAAACCAGAGTTGGACTAATCCTGGATCTCAGGGTGTAAACTGTGCAGGATTAGGATTAGGTTAATGGGGATTAGGTGTCTGAAAGTGGTTCTTGGAGCTCTGTGGATGTTGTCATCTCACACTGATTTGTAACAGATTGGAATCAAATAAATCACACTTTATGCTTACTTCAGCTCCCCCGTAAACGCAAAGGTATCCTCATATGACAGTGGAAAAGGTATCCTCATATAACAGTGGAAAAGGTATCCTCATATAACAGTGGAAAAGGTATCCTCATATGACAGTGGAAAAGGTATCCTCATATGACAGTGGAAAAGGTATCCTCATATGACAGTGGAAAAGGTATCCTCATATGACAGTGGAAAAGGTATCCTCATATGACAGTGGAAAAGGTATCCTCATATGACAGTGGAAAAGGTATCCTCATATGACAGTGGAAAAGGTATCCTCATATGACATTGGATCAAAAGTGTAATTTTCAGTTTTCACCTTATTAAAAAAGGACACTTCTTTGGGTATGGGATTTATACACCAAAGACTGCTGTAAGTTTTTACCAAAGACAGTCCATGAAAGTGTTGGTTACAGAGTGGGGGAGGTTATAATGACTGCAGATATTAGACAGGGAGGAATGTGAATGTGAGAGGAGTGGAGGTGGAGACAGGGTTCACCTGTGAGCTGAGCTCTGGTGCTCATTAATTGGCTGTGGTGCCTGCTGTGTCCTGTCATACCACTAGTTGGGGGGTTGGGGTAAATTTATTATCTGCACTAAAGAGTCAATTTGTCAAGACCTCAACTGCTCTGGGCTGCTGGGGCTGATGAATAGAGGTCCACTCTCACTACCCAGCCCTTTACCAACATCTTGACACACACAAACACACACCAGGGAGGCTACGCCTGGACATAAACCCACAGGAGAGGCAACTGGAGAGAGAGAGAGCAAGCAGGAGTGATCCATCTACTATCAGTCCGTCCATCATGTCTGTTCATACCAATTTTGACATTGCAGTTGGCACCTTCAGTTTATGTAGATAGATACCTGAGGACAAAGGTCTGCATTGGTTTAAACCTGTCCTTATGTCAACTGGTGAAACGGTGAACTTGACTGATTGAATAATAACTAAGTTACTTCACATTTAGTCAATATAGGCGTAGTACAAAATGACTCCAATTTATTGTTTTGAATTGGGAAGTGCAGCTCTTGACCTTCAGTCAAGCAGGATGTTTACAGTATCATCAAGGTGAGTAAGGTCTGGTGGGGAGAACTCTGAGGACCAATAGCAGGCTGAGATAGGAGAACTCTGAGGACCAATAGCAGGCTGAGATAGGAGAACTCTGAGGACCAATAGCAGGCTGAGATAGGAGAACTCTGAGGACCAATAGCAGGCTGAGATAGGAGAACTCTGAGGACCAATAGCAGGCTGAGATAGGAGAACTCTGAGGACCGATAGCAGGCTGAGATAGGATAACTCTGAGGACCAAGAGCAGGCTGAGATAGGAGGACAGATAGCAGGCTGAGATAGGAGGACAGATAGCAGGCTGAGATAGGAGGACAGATAGCAGGCTGAGATAGAAGGACATATAGCAGGCTGAGATAGGAGAACTCTGAGGACCGATAGCAGGCTGAGATAGGAGAACACTGAGGACCGATAGCAGGCTGAGATAAGAGAACACTGAGGACCAATAGCAGGCTGAGATAAGAGAACTCTGAGGACCAATAGCAGGCTGAGATAGGAGAACTCTGAGGACCGATAGCAGGCTGAGATAGGATAACTCTGAGGACCAAGAGCAGGCTGAGATAGGAGGACAGATAGCAGGCTGAGATAGGAGGACAGATAGCAGGCTGAGATAGGAGGACAGATAGCAGGCTGAGATAGAAGGACAGATAGCAGGCTGAGATAGGAGAACTCTGAGGACCGATAGCAGGCTGAGATAGGAGAACACTGAGGACCGATAGCAGGCTGAGATAAGAGAACACTGAGGACCGATAGCAGGCTGAGATAAGAGAACTCTGAGGACCGATAGCAGGCTGAGATAGGAGGACAGATAGCAGGCTGGGATAGGAGAACTCTGAGGACCGATAGCAGGCTGAGATAGGAGAACACTGAGGACCAATAGCAGGCTGAGATAGGAGAACACTGAGGACCAATAGCAGGCTGAGATAGGAGGACAGATAGCAGGCTGAGATAGGAGAACTCTGAGGACCGATAGCAGGCTGAGATAGGAGAACACTGAGGACCGATAGCAGGCTGAGATAGGAGAACACTGAGGACCGATAGCAGGCTGAGATAGGAGGACAGATAGCAGGCTGAGATAGGAGAACTCTGAGGACCGATAGCAGGCTGAGATAGGAGGACAGATAGCAGGCTGAGATAGGAGGACAGATAGCAGGCTGAGATAGGAGGACAGATAGCAGGCTGAGATAGGAGGACAGATAGCAGGCTGAGATAGGAGGACAGATAGCAGGCTGAGATAGGAGGACAGATAGCAGGCTGAGATAGGAGGACAGATAGCAGGCTGAGATAGGAGAACTCTGAGGACAGATAGCAGGCTGAGATAGGAGGACAGATAGCAGGCTGAGATAGGAGAACTCTGAGGACCGATAGCAGGTTGAGATAGGAGGACAGATAGCAGGCTGAGATAGGAGGACAGATAGCAGGCTGAGATAGGAGAACTCTGAGGACCGATAGCAGGCTGAGATAGGAGGACAGATAGCAGGCTGAGATAGGAGGACAGATAGCAGGCTGAGATAGGAGGACAGATAGCAGGCTGAGATAGGAGAACACTGAGGACCGATAGCAGGCTGAGATAGGAGGACAGATAGCAGGCTGAGATAGGAGAACTCTGAGGACCGATAGCAGGCTGAGATAGGAGGACAGATAGCAGGCTGAGATAGGAGAACTCTGAGGACCGATAGCAGGCTGAGATAGGAGGACAGATAGCAGGCTGAGATAGGAGGACAGATAGCAGGCTGAGATAGGAGAACTCTGAGGACCGATAGCAGGCTGAGATAGGAGAACTCTGAGGACCGATAGCAGGCTGAGATAGGAGGACAGATAGCAGGCTGAGATAGGAGGACAGATAGCAGGCTGAGATAGGAGGACAGATAGCAGGCTGAGATAGGAGGACAGATAGCAGGCTGAGATAGGAGGACAGATAGCAGGCTGAGATAGGAGGACAGATAGCAGGCTGAGATAGGAGAACTCTGAGGACAGATAGCAGGCTGAGATAGGAGGACAGATAGCAGGCTGAGATAGGAGAACACTGAGGACCGATAGCAGGCTGAGATAGGAGAACTCTGAGGACAGATAGCAGGCTGAGATAGGAGGACAGATAGCAGGCTGAGATAGGAGAACACTGAGGACCGATAGCAGGCTGAGATAGGAGGACAGATAGCAGGCTGAGATAGGAGAACTCTGAGGACCGATAGCAGGCTGAGATAGGAGGACAGATAGCAGGCTGAGATAGGAGAACTCTGAGGACCGATAGCAGGCTGAGATAGGAGGACAGATAGCAGGCTGAGATAGGAGGACAGATAGCAGGCTGAGATAGGAGAACTCTGAGGACCGATAGCAGGCTGAGATAGGAGAACTCTGAGGACCGATAGCAGGCTGAGATAGGAGGACAGATAGCAGGCTGAGATAGGAGGACAGATAGCAGGCTGAGATAGGAGGACAGATAGCAGGCTGAGATAGGAGGACAGATAGCAGGCTGAGATAGGAGGACAGATAGCAGGCTGAGATAGGAGAACACTGAGGACCGATAGCAGGCTGAGATAGGAGGACAGATAGCAGGCTGAGATAGGAGAACTCTGAGGACCGATAGCAGGCTGAGATAGGAGGACAGATAGCAGGCTGAGATAGGAGAACTCTGAGGACCGATAGCAGGCTGAGATAGGAGGACAGATAGCAGGCTGAGATAGGAGGACAGATAGCAGGCTGAGATAGGAGAACTCTGAGGACCGATAGCAGGCTGAGATAGGAGAACTCTGAGGACCGATAGCAGGCTGAGATAGGAGGACAGATAGCAGGCTGAGATAGGAGGACAGATAGCAGGCTGAGATAGGAGGACAGATAGCAGGCTGAGATAGGAGAACACTGAGGACCGATAGCAGGCTGAGATAGGAGGACAGATAGCAGGCTGAGATAGGAGAACTCTGAGGACCGATAGCAGGCTGAGATAGGAGGACAGATAGCAGGCTGAGATAGGAGAACTCTGAGGACCGATAGCAGGCTGAGATAGGAGGACAGATAGCAGGCTGAGATAGGAGGACAGATAGCAGGCTGAGATAGGAGGACAGATAGCAGGCTGAGATAGGAGAACACTGAGGACCGATAGCAGGCTGAGATAGGAGGACAGATAGCAGGCTGAGATAGGAGAACTCTGAGGACCGATAGCAGGCTGAGATAGGAGGACAGATAGCAGGCTGAGATAGGAGAACTCTGAGGACCGATAGCAGGCTGAGATAGGAGGACAGATAGCAGGCTGAGATAGGAGGACAGATAGCAGGCTGAGATAGGAGAACTCTGAGGACCGATAGCAGGCTGAGATAGGAGAACTCTGAGGACCGATAGCAGGCTGAGATAGGAGGACAGATAGCAGGCTGAGATAGGAGGACAGATAGCAGGCTGAGATAGGAGGACAGATAGCAGGCTGAGATAGGAGGACAGATAGCAGGCTGAGATAGGAGGACAGATAGCAGGCTGAGATAGGAGGACAGATAGCAGGCTGAGATAGGAGAACTCTGAGGACAGATAGCAGGCTGAGATAGGAGGACAGATAGCAGGCTGAGATAGGAGAACACTGAGGACCGATAGCAGGCTGAGATAGGAGAACTCTGAGGACAGATAGCAGGCTGAGATAGGAGGACAGATAGCAGGCTGAGATAGGAGAACACTGAGGACCGATAGCAGGCTGAGATAGGAGGACAGATAGCAGGCTGAGATAGGAGAACTCTGAGGACCGATAGCAGGCTGAGATAGGAGGACAGATAGCAGGCTGAGATAGGAGAACTCTGAGGACCGATAGCAGGCTGAGATAGGAGGACAGATAGCAGGCTGAGATAGGAGGACAGATAGCAGGCTGAGATAGGAGAACTCTGAGGACCGATAGCAGGCTGAGATAGGAGAACTCTGAGGACCGATAGCAGGCTGAGATAGGAGGACAGATAGCAGGCTGAGATAGGAGGACAGATAGCAGGCTGAGATAGGAGGACAGATAGCAGGCTGAGATAGGAGGACAGATAGCAGGCTGAGATAGGAGGACAGATAGCAGGCTGAGATAGGAGAACACTGAGGACCGATAGCAGGCTGAGATAGGAGGACAGATAGCAGGCTGAGATAGGAGAACTCTGAGGACCGATAGCAGGCTGAGATAGGAGGACAGATAGCAGGCTGAGATAGGAGAACTCTGAGGACCGATAGCAGGCTGAGATAGGAGGACAGATAGCAGGCTGAGATAGGAGGACAGATAGCAGGCTGAGATAGGAGAACTCTGAGGACCGATAGCAGGCTGAGATAGGAGAACTCTGAGGACCGATAGCAGGCTGAGATAGGAGGACAGATAGCAGGCTGAGATAGGAGGACAGATAGCAGGCTGAGATAGGAGGACAGATAGCAGGCTGAGATAGGAGAACACTGAGGACCGATAGCAGGCTGAGATAGGAGGACAGATAGCAGGCTGAGATAGGAGAACTCTGAGGACCGATAGCAGGCTGAGATAGGAGGACAGATAGCAGGCTGAGATAGGAGAACTCTGAGGACCGATAGCAGGCTGAGATAGGAGGACAGATAGCAGGCTGAGATAGGAGGACAGATAGCAGGCTGAGATAGGAGGACAGATAGCAGGCTGAGATAGGAGGACAGATAGCAGGCTGAGATAGGAGGACAGATAGCAGGCTGAGATAGGAGGACAGATAGCAGGCTGAGATAGGAGGACAGATAGCAGGCTGAGATAAGAGGACAAATAGCAGGCTGAGATAAGAGGACAGATAGCAGGCTGAGATAAGAGGACAGATGACAGATAGCAGGCTGAGATAAGAGGACAGATAGCAGGCTGAGATAGGAGGACAGATAGCAGGCTGAGATAGGAGGACAGATAGCAGGCTGAGATAGGAGGACAGATAGCAGGCTGAGATAGGAGGACAGATAGCAGGCTGAGATAGGAGGACAGATAGCAGGCTGAGATAAGAGGACAGATAGCAGGCTGAGATAAGAGGACAGATAGCAGGCTGAGATAGGAGGACAGATAGCAGGCTGAGATAGGAGGACAGATAGCAGGCTGAGATAAGAGCCATTTAGTGTTTAGCAACAGGATGAATCATCTGATAACAGGGGACCACGTGATGGACGTGGTTATCAACCTACTACCTCTGACAGAGCCAGACGGCAACCAGCAAGTCATCACAGGTTCTGGGAGGGCTGAAGATTCCCTTCCCCCCTCTCATTCCCTCCCCCTCTCCCTACCTCACTGATAAGCCTTACCTTATGATGACTATAAAGTGCAAGTAATGAAGATGGTTCAATGATAATGTAGAAACAATACAGATGTAATTACATGGAACTGACCAAATTGTTGAATATCTCAGCGATATTCAAATTATCTATAATGACTGTCAGCAATCGTGGCTTTTCGAGTAACACATGTCCCCAAGACTGTCAGATTTCCCCACTCACATAGTTTATTTCATTTGGCAGCAACAAGAACACATGTAATGGGTTAATGATTCATATCAACATCATAGGTAGGTCTGTCCGTCCGTCCGTCCGTCCGTCCCAAGATAACACAGACATCTCCAGACCCAGTCCAAGTGCGACCTGTAATTAGAAACCATGGTGTCTGGAGGGGGAGATCCTAGTTCAGGCAGGAGCATTCCTGACACAGCCCCAGCAGCCCAAGGAGAATCAGTCCTGCTCTGCATTGCCACGGAGGCTGAAATGTGAACCCTGACCTCTATCCCTGCAGGCTCTTGTTAAAGCGGTACACTGTTTCCTCACACCAGTGACTGACGCCTGCAAGAGTTCCCACCACCACCTCTACCACCAATCTCTCTCTGCCTCTCTCAAGTCAATTCAATTCAAAGGGCTTAATTGGCATGGGAAACATATGATTACAATGCCAAAGCAAATGGAATAGACTCTCTCTCTCTCTCTCTCTCTCTCTCTCTCTCTCTCTCTCTCTCTCTCTCTCTCTCTCTCTCTCTCTCTCTCTCTCTCTCTCTCTCTCTCTCTCTCTCTCTCTCTCTCTCTCTCTCTCTCTCTCTCTCTCTCTCTCTCTCTCTCTCTCTCTCTCTCTCTCTCTCTCTCTCTCTCTCTCTCTCTCTCTCTCTCTCTCTCTCAGCTCACTTAGCACCACAGAAAACAAGGATACAATTCAGGAAACCAATCAGCAAGAGAATTGAGCCTACGGGCTCAGAAATGACAATGTCCTCTTCAGATACTGAGTCTGACAGAGGCGCACATAAACCACCCTGAATTTGAATCACAGAGCATTATGTAATGCTTGGTTTTATTGACCTCTGTGTTTGCAAGGCAAAATATAAATCAAACCTTTCCCCTAGCACCGTAAACATCTTTACAGCTTCCATTTCAGTTTCAGTTACCAGGTTTTTATCGAGTCAATCTGCTTAATTATTATCACTATCATACCCAGCCATATCATTTCTTCATTTACTTCTAAAATCATGATCTGCTGAAAGAGTAAGTGTTTTAACACATATTAGGCAGAATACTAACCATTAAGTACAGGTAGGCTATAATATTCTGCCAGGTTTAAACTGGAAAACAATTACCTGAGATTTAGATGTAATTACATCGGCCAACTGAAGCTACAATCCACTGAAGTCAAAAGGAGACTGGAAGTCATAGCTGTTTCTTTCATTAGTAGCCTACCTTTCATGAGTTTAGAATCAACTGGAATGACATCAAAGTTACATTCTGTGAAACTGCTTCATGTTGCAGTTAGAATGAGATGGCAAAGTACACTACATGGCCAGTAGTATGTGGACACACCATCAAAACACACTACATGGCCAGTAGTATGTGGACACACCATCAAAACACACTACATGGCCAATAGTATGTGGACACACCATCAAAACACACTACATGGCCAGTAGTATGTGGACACACCATCAAAACACACTACATGGCCAATAGTATGTGGACACACCATCAAAATACACTACATGGCCAATAGTATGTGGACACACCATCAAAATACACTACATGGCCAGTAGTATGTGGACACACCATCAAAACACACTACATGGCCAATAGTATGTGGACACACCATCAAAACACACTACATGGCGAATAGTATGTGGACACACCATCAAAATACACTACATGGCCAGTAGTATGTGGACACACCATCAAAACACACTACATGGCCAATAGTATGTGGACACACCATCAAAACACACTACATGGCCAGTAGTATGTGGACACACCATCAAAATACACTACATGGCCAGTAGTATGTGGACACACCATCAAAATACACTACATGGCCAATAGTATGTGGACACACCATCAACATTTGTGGATTTGGCTTTTTCAGCTACACACATTGCTGACAGCCATGCAATCTCCATAGACAAACATTGGCAGTAGATTGGCCCATACTGAAGAGTGACTTTCAAAGTGACAACGTCATAGGATGCCACCTTTCCAACAAGTCAGTTCATCTGCCCTGCTAGAGCTGCCCCAGTCAACTGTAAGTGTTGTTATTGTGACGTGGAAACATCTAGGAGCAACAACGGCTCAGCTGCAAAGTGGTAGGCCACACAATCTCACAGAACGGGACCGCCATATGTCCTCCTTTGCAACAATCACTACTGAGTTCCAAACTGCCTTTGGAAGCAGCATCAGCACAATAACTGTTAGTCTGGAGCTTCATGAAATGGGTTTCCATGGCTGAGCAGACGCACACAAGCATAAGCTCACCATGTGCAATGCCAAGCGTCGGCTGGAGTGGTGTAAAGCTTGCCACAGTTGGACTATGGAGCACTGGAAATGTGTTCTCTGGTGTGATGATTCACGCTTCACCATCTGCCAGTACAACGAACGAATCTGGATTAGGCGGATGTCAGGAGACCACTACCTTCCCAAATGCATAGTGCCAACTGTAAAGTTTGGTGGATGAGGAACAATGGTCTGGGGCTGTTTTACCTAGTTCGGGCCCCTTAGTTCCAGTGAAGGAAAATATTAACGCTGCAGCACACAATAACATTCTAGACAATTCTGTGCCTCCAACTTTTGGCAACTGTTTGGGGAAGGCCCTTTCCAGGTTTCACATGACAACATCCCTGTGCACAATGCGAGGTCCATACAGAAATGGTTTCTCGAGATTGGTGTGAAAGAACTTGACTGGCCTGCACAGAGCCCTGACCTCAACCCCATCGAACACCTTTGGGATGAATGGGAATGCTGACTGCGAGCCTAGCCTAATCGCCCAACATCAGTGTCCAGTGTTCTAGTGGCTGAATGGAAGCAAGTCCCAGCAGCAATGTTCCAATATCTAGTAGAAAGCCTTCCCAGAAGAGTGGAGGCTGTTATAGCATCAAAGGGTGGGACCAACCTCATATTAATGCCCATGCTTTTGGAATGAGATGTTTCGACGAGCAGGTCTCCACATCCACATTTTGGTCATGTAGTGTACCTCACTCTGGGATATGTATGAGATACTGACCTGTAAAGTCCAGCCAGCAGTGTTGTGTGGCTGTTATGTCACAACTTCTCCTGAGATCACTCCTTTGCTAAAGCAACACAATGAGAAAGTCTGACGAGACACAAACCAAACAGCAGCCAATAGAATAAAACAAGTATTATGTCTGAGTATGTCTGAAATCTTTGATTTCACAATGCCACCAGCAAAATGGTGTATGGATGAAATGAATGCCACATTGTATATAGGCATTTTCATTTAGACAAGTAGAACAAGTTCCTACAGCACCACACAAAGCTACACAGTAGTTGCAACAGAATAAGAGTAGTTATAAGACAGAATGTAAAACTGGCCACCCATCAGCATCATGTCCAAACATAACAGAAATGAGCTGGTGTAAGTACGACACTAGTTACCACAGCCACAAAGTCATAAAGCCCGTCAATTCCTACATTTTCTCTTCTTAAAATGGGATTTTAGACTTAATCCTAACCTTAACCCTTACCTTCAGTACAGGACTTTGTCACAATGCTAACCTTATGCCTAACCTTAATCTTCAAAAAGCTTTTTTTGTTTTCAAGGAATTTTTCAGATACAGACCATTTTTTACTTTGTGGGTGTGGTAACTAGTGAACACCACAGGCTATCGTCAGGACAAACACTGCACCCCAACCTCCACAAGGTCCACCAACGTCTGTCTGAGTGATGAGGGCCTCCCACAGGAATCACTGTGATTGGTCTGCATACTGCACACGGTGAAAGCTAGTCCGCCCTCTCATCCAGCCCTGAAAGTCGACTGTTTGCAGACAAGAGCAGCAGACAGTTTGCAGTGTCACCAGCACTGTGGAACCTGATGTACTCTTCAGTAGGCGGTGATGTTTAATGGTTAGATATTACTGCACTGTTGGAGCGAGGAACCTGCTAAATATGCGTATGTGACCAATATATGTTTATTGTATTTGATTGATCATGCTGCTCATGCCAAGAGATGAAGGCATGTAGGCCTATCAGCACTGTGCATGTTGTTGTATGATTGAGTTGGTCTTAAAGAGAAATAAGAACATGAACTACAGTACTTGAAACTACCATCTGAAGCTCTTGTTGTTTGAAGTGTATTTAATTGCCACTTCTGTAGATTCATTCATAGCCTATTCATTCCTGAATTTTCTTCTGATTTTAAAATGTGTAGGCTTATTTCACATTATATAGCCTAGCAAACGAAAACGAAACAATGTGCTGTCTACACCCCTTGCCAGTAAAGAAAAAAAAAACATTTTGCCCCAACACTGATTTTAAATGTTTAGGTTTACAGTTCTGTTTCACACTTTCATCATTGACTTGCTATAGAAAAATGATAGACCTAGGATATTTTTCTTACCAACGAGGGTTGGTACAATTTATTATCATACAATATGGCCTATAATAGATAGATTATGCAGTAACATTAGTTGTGCCATTCAATTAAATAATATTCACTTCATATTCATACCAAATGTCCGACCCAAGTGACTTGTCCAAATACAAAGCATCCTGGGAATGATCAGTTGCCTACCTGAGCACACATGGAGAATTCCAAGTAAAACCGCAATCCCAGTAGAAGTTGGCGACATTATTCAACGTTTCTCGTCTGAGAATATTGCTTGTTTATCCAAATTATTCGTGAAATACTTCAACAATCCACTCCTTCATAATCTTGATGTCAAATAAAAACTGTTTTCAGAATTCCGCGAAAATTACTTAATCAAATAGTTAATGATTTGTTCATATTGGCATAATAATGAAATGTTATTCCAATATAGGTGACGTCTCAAACGTAGTATTCCATGAATTGTTGAGAATAAAAAATCTGTGAGAACAAACTACCCGCAAAATGGGAATAGGACGCGCGTGCTCTGCGCTGTATCAATAGTTATAAACTGACGGGGAATCCAGAAGCGTAGGAAACAAGTTTCGTTGATTGTTTTACGTGTTATTTAGCTAGGGAGATGTTTAGAACAGTTCTATCGCTTCTTGGAGTTTCACGTCCCGTCTTGCGTTCTCGTTTAACGGGCATCTGTATAATCCAATTCAAATAACCATTTTTCCATTCATATGGATAATAAAGTAAGGAAATTACAGACAACAATCCGTAGAGAAATCACCACAATGTAATTTGTGCCAAAAGAAAATCAGTGGACGTCCGTTGCAAACCCCTCAGAGATAATGGATGCTTGAAGTCACATCAATTCGGTCCGTTTTTGAATCTGTCACTTGACAACGGGAACTTCAAAAGTTGATTTTCTCCGGGTTTAGCTAGGACAAAGTCTGGAGACTGTAACCGGATCACTCCTACTTTTCCATAAATTCAGTGGCCCTTGGGTAACTCAAGTTTTGCTCCACAAAATCGTATTTGAGTTTTCGAATCCCCTGTGTGCACCGCGGACCCCTTCACCTCGGGCAGGGGGATTCGAATTCACATGCACCGCGCTTCATTCACTGGAGCTGAATGCCTCGTCAAATAGTATGTGCCATTCTCCCCCTTCAAGAAGCTTACAATTGGTTTTTCCAATTGAAGAAATTTAACCTCTTCCAGGCTGGATTGGAGAGCGCAGCGCAGATCAGCTGTCAACTATTTTCAGTTACCGAGAGGTGAGTGTTAACATTTATGTATGTAGTCGACCACACTACAGTTATGGTTGTTATTCACAATTCCCATGCATGTGGTAAACCTGTAGGTAGCCTATGTGTATGAACGGTAGATCTTTCCCTGTTCTTACAAATCTGGATGTTATACTAAGCAATAGTATATAATAATTATTATTATAATATTAACAATAATAATAACAACAACAACAACAATCATAATTATCACACAAATAATAACATTAATCATGTTTATAATAATAATAATAGTAGAATATAGTAGGACATAATATACTACAATATAGAATAGAATAGAACATACAACCTGGTTTGGTTGACTTAATATAATATATACTACAATATAGAATAGAACAAACAAAAATACAAGTATTAGCCTAAAACCTATATAATAAAATATGAAAATGAATGCAGTGAGGCCGTTGGGCTATCAAATCATGACATGTTTCATGACATGTTTGGGTGCAATGGACGACTAAAGCCAAGTTCTCGTACAGTAAGACAAAAGAGCGCTGTTGGCAATAGAACTAGTTGTTCTACACTCCCAACCCCATGTTTTGGTTTACTGCTTGGGCTCGATACACATCTTAATCAGTCAATTAAAATTCACTTTAGGGCCGATTATCCTGGAACTAGGTTTCTCTTAACTACGATCAAATATTATATAATCTACTTTAAAATGTGCAATATTAGCTAAACGAGAAAATCATAACCTAAATCGAATTTACCGTATTTACAGGCCAAAACCTTCAGATAGTCCAAGGTCCTTCTGTAGCTCAGTTGGTAGAGCATGGCGGTTGTAACGCCAGGGTAGTGGGTTCGATCCCCGGGACCACCCATACGTAGAATGTATGCACACATGACTGTAAGTCGCTTTGGATAAAAGCGTCTGCTAAATGGCATATATTATTATTATATTATGGTATATTATTTCTTGTAGGCCTATTGTTTTTCCACATGATAAGATAAAATATACTCAAAATAGATTTACAAAATGTTGTCATTGTCTTTTCAATGCAGTTTACCATGTTTTTTTTTACATTGAATTAATTATAGTGAAAAATAGTCTAGTCTGTGATTTTAGACAATACTCCAGAGATGACAGATATTCATGAATAAAGATGGTTGAATTTGATTAATTTTATGAGTAAATGTTTTATGTAAAAGGTTAATGAAAAAAAATACATTGATTGCATTAATTAAGAATCTAAATAAAACGTAATTTCATAGCCCATACAGAGCCTATAATTTCAGCTCAGGCCCTCTCCTTTGAGGTCGTATTAGTTACCCAACAGCGCCCTCCTGTGAGAGTTAGTGGAACTCTACCATCATGGGCATATCGCCATCTTTATCCGTGATCTAGCCATTATTGACAACACACAGACTAAATAAATACATTCCTGAAAATGAAAATATATTGTCACACCATAAGAACAACTGTAGCCTATCCACCTCTTTGTGTACAATGTGTTGGTTTTATTTAGTTATGCCTCAGTCTATGTAGGATGAGGAATAGAATGAACAGGAGCCCATCATGACATTCAGATTATCTCCTCTATTTCTCAGTCTCATTCATTCCTCTCCATTTAGGTCTCAAATGTGATTCTGCTCTTGTGTTCTGTCTCAGTGTTCTACAGTGTTCTACAGTGTGTTGCTCCTGCCAGGCTGCCACCAATCCTTTAATTGCCCTGGTTCTGCCACGGGCTGCTCAGCTGAATACTTCCAAAAGGAATTTTAACTTTACCAGGCGCCAACAGGAGATAAAAGTACAAGACTGAAACATGCAGGTGATTATGGACCCTGGCTTCACTGAGACCAGCAACATGGGGTCTGACTGAGAGGACTGGCATTGGGAGAGGCATTCACTGACTGGCTTCACTGAGACCAGCAACATGGGGTCTGACTGAGAGGACTGGCATTGGGAGAGGCATTCACTGACTGGCTTCACTGAGACCGGCAACATGGGGTCTGACTGAGAGGACTGGCATTGGGAGAGGCATTCACTGACTGGCTTCACTGAGACCAGCAACATGGGGTCTGACTGAGAGGACTGGCATTGGGAGAGGCATTCACTGACTGGCTTCACTGGGACCAGCAACATCGGGTCTGACTGAGAGGACTGGCATTGGGAGAGGCATTCACTGACTGGCTTCACTGGGACCAGCAACATGGGGTCTGACTGAGAGGACTGGCATTGGGAGAGGCATTCACTGACTGGCTTCACTGAGACCAGCAACATGGGGTCTGACTGAGAGGACTGGCATTGGGAGAGGCATTCACTGCCTGGCTTCACTGAGACCAGCAACATGGGGTCTGACTGAGAGGACTGGCATTGGGAGAGGCATTCACTGACTGGCTTCACTGGGACCAGCAACATCGGGTCTGACTGAGAGGACTGGCATTGGGAGAGGCATTCACTGACTGGCTTCACTGGGACCAGCAACATGGGGTCTGACTGAGAGGACTGGCATTGGGAGAGGCATTCACTGACTGGCTTCACTGAGACCGGCAACATGGGGTCTGACTGAGAGGACTGGCATTGGGAGAGGCATTCACTGACTGGCTTCACTGAGACCGGCAACATGGGGTCTGACTGAGAGGACTGGCATTGGGAGAGGCATTCACTGACTGGCTTCACGGAGACCGGCAACATGGGGTCTGACTGAGAGGACTGGCATTGGGAGAGGCATTCACTGACTGGCTTCACTGAGACCGGCAACATGGGGTCTGACTGAGAGGACTGGCATTGGGAGAGGCATTCACTGACTGGCTTCACTGGGACCAGCAACATGGGGTCTGACTGAGAGGACTGGCATTGGGAGAGGCATTCACTGACTGGCTTCACTGAGACCGGCAACATGGGGTCTGACTGAGAGGACTGGCATTGGGAGAGGCATTCACTGACTGGCTTCACGGAGACCGGCAACATGGGGTCTGACTGAGAGGACTGGCATTGGGAGAGGCATTCACTGACTGGCTTCACTGAGACCGGCAACATGGGGTCTGACTGAGAGGACTGGCATTGGGAGAGGCATTCACTGACTGGCTTCACTGAGACCGGCAACATGGGGTCTGACTGAGAGGACTGGCATTGGGAGAGGCATTCACTGACTGGCTTCACTGAGACCTGCAACATGGGGTCTGACTGAGAGGACTGGCATTGGGAGAGGCATTCACTGACTGGCTTCACTGGGACCAGCAACATCGGGTCTGACTGAGAGGACTGGCATTGGGAGAGGCATTCACTGACTGGCTTCACTGGGACCAGCAACATGGGGTCTGACTGAGAGGACTGGCATTGGGAGAGGCATTCACTGACTGGCTTCACTGAGACCAGCAACATGGGGTCTGACTGAGAGGACTGGCATTGGGAGAGGCATTCACTGCCTGGCTTCACTGAGACCAGCAACATGGGGTCTGACTGAGAGGACTGGCATTGGGAGAGGCATTCACTGACTGCAGGCATATGTGTTGAAGATTATTTTAGAAAGTGAAGAAGGAAATCCTACACAACTCAGGTAGCTACAGTTAAAATGTAATGTTGTGTCTACTATGATGCATCATCACCCCCTCCTCCATCTGAGCATCATCAACTTGGTGTCCCAGGTCTAAACCAGTCCCTGATTAGAGGGTAACTTGGTGTCCCAGGTCTAAACCAGTCCCTGATTAGAGGGTAACTTGGTGTCCCAGGTCTAAACCAGTCCCTGATTAGAGGGTAACTTGGTGTCCCAGGTCTAAACCAGTCCCTGATTAGAGGGTAACTTGGTGTCCCAGGTCTAAACTAGTCCCTGATTGGAGGGGAACTTGGTGTCCCAGGTCTAAACCAGTCCCTGATTGGAGGGGAACTTGGTGTCCGAGGTCTAAACCAGTCCCTGATTAGAGGGGAACTTGGTGTCCCAGGTCTAAACCAGTCCCTGATCAGAGGGTAACTTGGTGTCCCAGGTCTAAACCAGTCCCTGATTAGAGGGGAACTTGGTGTCCCAGGTCTAAACCAGTCCCTGATTGGAGGAGAACTTGGTGTCCCAGGTCTAAACCAGTCCCTGATTAGAGGGTAACTTGGTGTCCCAGGTCTAAACCAGTCCCTGATTAGAGGGGAACTTGGTGTCCCAGGTCTAAACCAGTTACTGATTAGATGGGAAGAATGAAAAAAAGTGGAACTTGCTTCGAGGTCCAGATTTGAATGGGACTAACATAGTATAAAGACAACTCTGATTTAAACAAGTTTAATTCTAAGAAGTAAGGAACCAAACACAACACAAGCAGACAATAGCTCAGATATCATTTAAACAAATACTGAAAATATATGTTTCTTTGTTTTACTATCAACATTAGACTTGGAGCAAGTTTTCTCTGTTTCTCTCAATTGCCTACGACAGCCATCCATCCATACAGTATCAGATGACAATCGCTGAGCGTCTCTCCAAACAGACAGCCTCTCCCGCACATATCTCCTCTCTATCGCAGAGCAGGCGACCTTGATCAGAACAGCACAGAGGCAGAGAAAATAACATATTTGTCTTGGCTGTGACAGCAGTGAGCCGGGAGAGGAGACAGTAGAGTGCTTTTAACACCACAGTCATTTCTCCTTTCCCTGGCACAACCTCCATGAAGAGAAAACATGAAAGGACAGCCTTCCCTTACATCCCACTCCAGGAGACTTGTGATGATTCCAATGACTCAAACATCGTCCTCAATTAGTAGGAAAAGGGATGCATATGATGTCAGGAGATTCAAGCCAAAGTTTGGGGTCAATTCATTTGTAAAAGCTCCAGGCTTCTCCATCCTTTGATAGAATGCACAAATCGTTTGGTTAGACTTACTGTGGAAGATGTGGTTACATTTGTGTGTCTTGCTGCCGTGGTGTCTCAGAGGTAGGGGGTCTTGGTGGTGCCCCTGAGTCTTCCCCTGCTGTCTCTTACACCAGTTGGGCGGAGAGCTCCACAGACCAGTGTGGCGAGGGGCCCCATGATGAGGACCCTTATGAGGGAAGACCCCCAGCATCACCAGCATGGCCACCATCACCACCAGCAGAGATACAGGCTGCATGGTGCCTGCTGTAATAACACAGTTCTCACTGGGATAGATCCTTTTCACAGCCACGTCAACAGCAACAACTCACGTCCAGGTCCTAGTCCGATATTCCCAAATCTGAGTATCCAGCGGTAGTTTCAGATCCCAGTGTCAAGCAATGTGTCCGGCACCAGTATCCAACATACAGTTCAATAACCATTTCATTGCCTGACACTTTCAAAACAAAAAGAAGGATCCACCTTCGCTTAACTGGTGACAGACCTATTCTTTCAAATACAGGTTCAACTTGAGAAAACGGTTCGAAAGCACCATGCAGGGAGAACTATGAGATGCAATGGCATTTCAGAATTAAACTCAGAGATGAAAAGGTGCCAAAGCAGCCCCCCCCAAAAAAAACCCAACAACAAAAAGACTAGTAAATGAGACCCTGGACAGCAAATGAGACTAGTGTTCCTGATACTGTATCACCCTACAGTCCGGCCAAATCCTCCTCGCACCCCTGCAGACTCTCCTCAGACTCTCCACGTCCACAGCTAGTGTTTCCCCCAGTGTGTGATGGGATCTTAATGAGGGGCTCACTGTGATCAACACTATATACAATGTGCATGGTGGCGTTCATCCCCTTTCTCTCTCTCCCCAGCAAGCTCAATGGGCAGGCCATCTTGTCTCCCCCTCTCTCTCCCCAGCCAGCTCAATGGAGAGGATATCTTCTCTCCCTCCCTCTCTCTCTCCCCAGCCAGCTCGATGGAGAGGACATCTCCCCCCCCTCTCTCTCTCCCCAGCCAGCTCAATGGAGAGGACATCTTCTCTCCCCCTCTCTCTCTCTCTCTCTCTCTCTCTCTCTCTCTCTCTCTCTCTCTCTCTCTCTCTCTCTCTCTCTCTCTCTCTCTCTCTCTCTCTCTCTCTCTCTCTCTCTCCCCAGCCAGCTCAATGGAGAGGACATCTTCTCTCCCCCTCTCTCTCCCCCTCTCTCTCTCTCTCTCTCTCTCTCTCTCTCTCTCTCTCTCTCTCTCTCTCTCTCTCTCTCTCTCTCTCTCTCCCCAGCCAGCTCAATGGAGAGGACATCTTCTCCCACCCTCTCTCTCTCTCCGCAGCCAGCTCAATGGAGAGGCAATCTTTCTCTCTCTCTCTCTCCTCTCTCTCTCTCTCTCTCTCTCTCTCTCTCTCTCTCTCTCTCTCTCCCCAGCCAGCTCAATGGAGAGGCAATCTTCTCTCTCTCTCTCCCTCTCTCTCTCTCTCTCCCCAGCCAGCTCAATGGAGAGGCCATCTCTCTCTCTCTCTCTCTCTCTCTCTCTCTCTCTCTCTCTCTCTCTCTCTCTCTCTCTCTCTCTCCCCAGCCAGCTCAATGGAGAGGCCATCTTCTCTCTCTCTCTCTCTCTCTCTCTCTCTCTCTCTCTCTCTCTCTCTCTCTCTCTCTCTCTCTCTCTCTCTCCTCAGCCAGCTCAATGGAGAGGCCATCTTCGCCCCCTCTCTCTCTCTCTCTCTCTCTCTCCCCAGCCAGCTCAATGGAGAGGCCATCTTCTCTCTCTCTCTCTCTCTCTCTCTCTCTCTCTCTCTCTCTCTCTCTCTCTCTCTCTCTCTCTCTCTCTCTCTCTCTCTCTCTCTCTCCTCAGCCAGCTCAATGGAGAGGCCATCTTCGCCCCCCCCCTCTCTCTCTCTCTCTCTCTCTCTCTCTCTCTCTCTCTCTCTCTCTCTCTCTCTCTCTCTCTCTCTCTCTCTCTCTCCTCAGCCAGCTCAATGGAGAGGCCATCTTCGCCCCCCCTCTCTCTCTCTCTCTCTCTCTCTCTCTCTCTCTCTCTCTTTCCCCAGCCAGCTCAATGGAGAGGCCATCTTCTCTCCTCTCCTCTTTCTGTCCTATTCTTCCTTATAAGTCTCTTTTCTTTTTAATATTCAAAGGGAGTTTGTGGACGTTTCTTCTTTTTTTGTGATATGTGTGTGTGTCTGTGTGTGTGTGTGTGTGGTGTGTGGTGTGTGTGTGTGTGTGGTGTGTGTGGTGTGTGTATGGTGTGTGTGTGTGTGTGTGGTGTGTGGTGTGTGGTGTGTGTGTGTGGTATGTGTGTGGTGTGTGTGTGGCGCGGGACTGGGGACCCTGCAGACCGCATGCTGTGTGTCCCTTTCAGGCGTGTTGGAGCCTTCACAAAGCCCGGGCCGCCCCAGCCCAGAGGTGACTGAGAGGGTGACACACATGCCGGGCCTGGCGAGGGAGCCCACATTCTCTTCCCCCTGACTAAGGCTATTTAATGTATTTCATTCCCACCCTATCACTTCACAAAACAAGATGACATAAAACAAAAAACTTTCCCCCTGGAAAGAAAAAGATACTCCCCATTGAGAGGCAAATACAGCCCAAAGACAGAAAAAACAAGAAGGTTATCTTCCTCCCCAGAGAAACATGCCTCTAGGGAACAGATACTCCAGTGGAGGCCCTCAGAGGAGGAAGGGGAGGACGATCCTCAGTGAATGTCATACAATATCTAAATGGTAAAACATTTAAAAAGTTATCCTTTTTAAGATGAAACTAAACTAAATATAATCATGTCACCAAATAACTGATTAAAACACTCTATTTTGCAAAGGCGGTCTACAGTATCCTCAACAGCACTCTGTAAGCACCATGGTGTAGCCAGAGGACAGCTAGCTTCCTTCCTCCTCTGGTTACATTGACTTCAAAACCTAGGAAGTTCTTGGTTCTCAGCCTCTTCCAAAGACTTACACAGTAATTATGACAATTTCTGGAGGACGTCCTCCAACCTGTCAGAGCTATTGCATCATGAACTGACATGTTGTCCACCCAATCAAAGGATCAGAGAATGAATCTAGTACTGAAAGCATAAGCTACAGCTAGCTAACACTGCAGTGCATAACATGTGTTGAGTAGTTGACTCAAAGAGAGAGAAAGACAATATTTGAATAGTTCTGAACAAATTAATTTAATCATAATAAACTAGAAGCAAGAGAGAAATAGAGAGAGAGATTGCATTTTTTTTAAACTTTCAGTTTCACTTACTTAGCTAGCAAATGCAGCTAGCTAGTTTAGCCTACAGAAAAACCCTGCTCAAACAGAGGGATGCTATGTTAGCTAGCTGGCTATGACTATCTAACACAACACTGGAACTCTTCCATGTCAAGGTAAGCTTTTGGTGTAACTAATCTATTTATCCACCGGGGCCCACTGGTGTAACTGCTTACTGACTAACGTTACTGCCTGATTGTAGCGGGTTAACTAACGTGTTAGTTCTATTAGCTGTGCTGACTATGACGTTGCTTCAGCTAATATGGTGACAACGATGCAGGCTGTGTGTAGCGGTTTAACTTGGAAAGGTTGTTTCGCCTGGTCACATTCAGCTGATGTGTTGTGCGTTGAAGTCCACAAGCGAAGGGATGAGAAGGAATACAATGTGGCTGCTATGAGAGTGAACTGTGTTTACGCGTGATCAGGTGTATATTCATTCCATTCTGTTGAAATACGTTTCTTAAACAGAAGCAAATGGAACAAAACAAGAATAAACATACCTGAATTTGTCCAATAGGAACTCTCGTTTACCACTGTTGGACTAATGATTACACCCTAGATCAGCTGGATGCAGGCAAGAGTGTGCAAGGCGGTATGTAAATGTCACTGTCACCTCAAATTTGTCTCTCGACCTGTGTGCCCCTACGTTGTAAACTTTCATTCATAGGCTAGGTTGTAGCAACCTCATGATGAGTACAGGGAAAATCCGAGCATCATGTAGTAGCCTAAACGTAATGCTGTTATATTGAACTGGGTGAATGGAATATAAATGAGAGTCATGTAATTTGCTGTAAAAGAAATAAGGCCATGCTCAGAAAATGTCCTCCATTATCTTAAACTGCACTGGTATAATCCACTGCCTGAGAACTCTTATGGCATGACTCTATAATATAATGCGAAAATAAAGCTTGTGAAGAATCATTTGCAGAGTCACCTTGGACTGACTGAAGCAAAGAAGTCCCTGTATCCTAACCATACTTCACCCTGCTCACTCCTCTCATCCGTCTCCCATTCACACTCTGTCCTCGGTGGAGGAATCATCCATCTATTTACTCTGAAAGGTTTCTTTAAATTCCCTGGCTTTTGTCAGGCTGTAGTGTGTGTCGCGTCTCCAAGGTGTTTAGAAAAGATAAACACGAATCACTTTGAGTCAGAGCCAGGGTTTGTGTTTGATAGAGTCCTTTCAACTCTTTCAAGACAATCTCAAAATGTCTGGAGGGTTTAGGTACCTTTGTGTCTGTTTGGGGGCTGTGAACCAGTTTACAGACATCAGCAGTGGTGTAAAGTACTTAAGTAAAAATACTTAAGTCGTTTTTTGAGGTATCTGTACTTTACTATGTATATCTTTGATTATTTTTACTTTTGTTTCACTACATTCCTTAAGAAAATCTTATGCTTTTTACGACATACATTTTCCTTGACACCCAAAAGTATTTGTTACATTTTGAATGCTTGGCAGGACAGGAATACGCTCCAAGTCACGCACAAATCAACAGAACATCCCTGGTCATCCCGACTGCCTCTTCCGGTGGACTCACTAAACACACAGGCTTCATTTGTAAATGATGTCTGAATGTTGGAGTGTGCCCCTGGCTATGCGAACATTTAAAAAACAAGAAAATAGTGCCATCTGGTTTGCTTAATATAAGGAATTTTAAACGATTTACACATTTACTTTTGATACTGAAGTATATTTTAGTAATTACATGTACTTTTGATATTTAAGTATATTTTATTCAAGTAGGATTTTACTGGGTGACTTTCCCTTGAATTATTTTCTATTAAGGCATTTTTACTTATACTCAAGTATGACAATTGGGTACTTTTTCCACCACTGGGCATTAGATATGTGAGCCTCTATCTGAGCTGACTGAAGGTACAACTGGTGACCGCGGTGTCCTTCGTAAGGAAAGGGGATGTTTATGGACATGCTGGAATGTAGAGGGTTAGAGAGGTTGGTAGACTGGAATGTAGAGGGATAGAGAGGTTGGTAGACTGGAATGTAGAGGGTTAGGGAGGTTGGTAGACTGGAATGTAGAGGGATAGAGAGGTTGGGAGACTGGAATGTAGAGGGATAGAGAGGTTGGTAGACTGGAATGTAGAGGGTTAGAGAGGTTGGTAGACTGGAATGTAGAAGGATAGAGAGGTTGGGAGACTGGAATGTAGAGGGATAGAGAGTTTGGTAGACTGGAATGTAGAGGGTTAGAGAGGTTGGTAGACTGGAATGTAGAGGGTAAGAGAGGTTGGTAAACTGGAATGTAGAGGGATAGAGAGGTTGGGAGACTGGAATGTAGAGGGATAGAGAGGTTGGGAGACTGGAATGTAGAGGGATAGAGAGGTTGAGAGACTGGAATGTAGAGGGATAGAGAGGTTGGGAGACTGGAATGTAGAGGGATAGAGAGGTTGGGAGACTGGAATATAGAGGGATAGAGAGGTTGGTAGACTGGAATGTAGAGGGACAGAGAGGTTGGTAGACTGGAATGTAGAGGGACAGAGAGGTTGGGAGACTTGAATGAGTAGACTGTCTGGCTAACAGAATTGATTTACATCAGCATATCCTAGTACAGGTTCCTCTCTCTCTCTGTAGACACCAGACCAGTGGATGAGCAGAAGCCCAGTGGTGCAGACTGATAGGACTACCTATGGCTTATTATGTTCGTTCCATCTCTTCCTCTCTGATGGAATAACTGTGTCTTTTCCCCCCCTACTTCCTGTAGAAAGGAACTAGTGTATGAGTGATACAGGATGTAATGTTGGTCACGTGACTCACAGAGATACTGTACATCATGTGGAATGGTGAGGCCTCTGTGTCACACCATGGGTTTATTGAGAAAGAAGAGTATCGTCTGTATCCTACGTTGTGGTCCTCTTGGGAGATATACAGAATCCAGTGGCATGACAGATACAGTCCTTAGCATTAGCTGGAGGACGGAGCAGGAAGTGGGGTGAGTGAGGAGGACAGACTACATCTCAGGCTGTCTCAGACTGAAATATTTGCACTCAGAGGGAGATGACCTGGAGTCATGAGGAAGTAACAATTCATACTGATGTCACTGTACTCCTCCAGCTGCAATGGGAGCCCGCAAATCATCTCTGATTGGACGTTGAGGGAGCGGTGCGGCTCTAGACGCACAACACAGACCATAACCATCCTTATGAGACTATTAATGCTCACACCAAGCAACACTAATACACTGCATCTAATGAAATATTTCACTATTCAGAAATTGACAAATGGCATGTGAACAGTATACATTTACTCCATCTGTTTCTTAAAAGCTACAAATGTGCAATAAATCTCTGTTAATAGCTGTACATCAGAAGATAATGTTGTTAACATTGGAACAGGTAGAACTAACACATCATTATGGTAAAGATTTATCTCTCAGGCACACAGTAAATCACAGGAACATAACGTCGAGCTTTCACCCCCGCTAGACAGTCTGACACATACAGTAGACAGGAGATAAACAAGATATAGTGAATGTCTAAGGCCTCAGGCAGGGGGTTCGAACCCTGACATAGAGGGAGAGACTTATGGACAGGGTCACACGGGCAGATTCTGTAGGGAGTGGATGTGAATTATTAAATGTAGTCACGTCATCTCCCTGGGACACAGCTGAGACTGTCAGTCTCTCTCTCTCTCTCTCTGTGTCTCTCTGTCTCTGTCTCTCTGTCTCTCTCGCTCTCTCTCTGTCTCTGTCTCTCTCTGTCTCTCTCTCTCTGTCTCTCTCTCTCTGTCTCTGTCTCTCTCTGTCTCTCTCTCTCTGTCTCTGTCTCTCTGTCTCTCTCGCTCTCTCTCTGTCTCTCTCTGTCTCTGTCTCTCTGTCTCTGTCTCTCTGTCTCTCTCGCTCTCTCTCTCTCTCTGTCTCTGTCTCTCTCTCTCACCATTTACAATGTTGTTTGTGCTCCACTGGTTACCCTTTTCTCATGGCAACAGACCACACATCTTTGCTTTTTGGTTGATTCTTTCCAGTGTGTCAAATAGTTATCTTTTTGCTGTCTCATAATTTGGTTGGGTTTAAATGTGTTTCTGTCCTGGGGCTCTGTGGGATCTGTTTGTATTTCTGAACAGAGCCCCAGAACCAGCTGGCTGAGGGGACTCTTCTCTAGGTTCATGTAGAAAATGTGTGGCCATTGCCTCTCTCTCTCTCAATTCAATTCAGTTCAAGGGGCTTTATTGGCATGGGAAACATATGTTAACATTGCCAAACCAAGTAGGTAGATAATATACAAAAGTGAAATAAACAACAACGATAAACAGTAAACATTACATCTCTCTCTCTGTCTCTCTCTCTGTCTCTCTCTCTGTCTCTCTCTCTCTGTCTCTCTCTCTCTCTCTCTGTCTCTCTGTCTCTCTCTCTCTCTCTGTCTCTCTCTGTCTCTCTCTCTCTCCCTCTCCCCTCTCTCTCTCTCATGAACAACCCTCTGGTGTCCCAGGTCTCTGTGTCACAACCCAAGAATGTGTCTCAAAGCTAGCCATCTGGTCTCTAGCCCAGCCAGACTAAAGTAAACCTGCACAAGTAAACCCTACAAACTAGCCAAAAAGCCATGTAAAAAGGCAAACAATGTTTCCTGTCAACATCACATGCAT
This sequence comes from Oncorhynchus gorbuscha, assembly GCF_021184085.1. Classification (NCBI taxonomy): domain Eukaryota; kingdom Metazoa; phylum Chordata; class Actinopteri; order Salmoniformes; family Salmonidae; genus Oncorhynchus; species Oncorhynchus gorbuscha. Next base: position 64,082,443 of record NC_060191.1, on the reverse strand, counting down.
GAAGTCACTAAGAAGAACAGGGAGAAAGCAGAAAAATAAGACAGAGAAAGAGAGGGGGAGGGAGAGGATATAGTGAGGGAGAGAGGGGGAGGGAGAGGATATAGTGAGGGAGAGAGGGGGAGGGAGAGGATATAGTGAGGGAGAGAGGGGGAGGGAGAGGATATAGTGAGGGAGAGAGTGGGGGAGGGAGAGGATATAGTGAGGGAGAGAGGGGAGGGAGAGGATATAGTGAGGGAGAAAGGGGGAGGGAGAGGATATAGTGAGGGAGAGAGGGGGAGGGAGAGGATATAGTGAGGGAGAGAGGGGAGGGAGAGGATATAGTGAGGGAGAGAGGGGAGGGAGAGGATATAGTGAGGGAGAGAGGGGAGGGAGAGGATATAGTGAGGGAGAGAGGGGGAGGGAGAGGATATAGTGAGGGAGAGAGGGGGAGGGAGAGGATATAGTGAGGGAGAGAGGGGAGGGAGAGGATATAGTGAGGGAGAGGGGGAGGGAGAGGATATAGTGAGGGAGAGGGGGAGAGAGGGAGGGAGGAGGAAAGGATAGAGTGAGGGAGAGAGGGGGAGATAAGAGAGAGGGGAGAAAGGGAGAGGGAGAGATAGGAGAGAGGATAGAGGAGAGAGAGAGAGAGAGAGAGAGGGGGAGGATAGAGGGAGGGAGAGAGAGCGAGAGAGGAAAGGATAGGGAGGGGGTGAGAGTATAGAGAGAAGGAGAGAGGGGGAGAGAGGGAGGATAGAAAAGGGAAGGGGGATAGAGAGAGAGGGAGTATAGGGAGAGGGGGAGAGAGGGGGAGAGGGGAGAAAGGGAGGGAGGAGGAGAGGTTAGAGTGAGGGGCAGAGGATAAAGGGAGGGGGAGAGAGTGAGGATAGAGAGAGTGAAAGAGGGCAAAGGATAGGGAGAAGGGGAGGATAGAGAGAGCAAGAGAGGTGGGGGGATATAGAGAATTGGAGAGAGGGAGGATAGAGAGGGACAATGGGAGGATAGAGAGAGGGAGAGAGGGGGAATGGATAGAGAGGGAGAGAGAGGATAGAGAGAGGGGGAGTATGGAGGTTAGAGAGGGGGAGAGAGGGAGAGAGGGGGAGAGAGAGATAGAAGGGGAGAGAGGGGGGAGGATAGCGAGACGGGGAGAGGATAGAGAGAGGGACAGAGAGGGAGAGAGGGGATGGGGACAGAGTGGGAGAGAAGATAGAGAGAGAGAGAGAGAGGGGGAGAGGATAGTGAGAGGGGGAGAGGATAGGAGAGGATAGAGAGAGGGGGAGTGGATAGAGAGAGGGTAGAGAAGGGGAGAGAGAGGGAGAGGATAGAGAGAGGGGGATTGGATAGAGAGAGTGGGAGTGGATTGAGAGGGGGAGTGGATAGAGAGAGAGGTAGAGAAGGGGAGAGAGGGGGAGAGGATAGAGAGAGGGGGAGTGGATAGAGAGAGGTGGAGAGGATAGAGAGAGGTGAAGAGGATAGAGAGAGGAGGAGTGGATAGAGAGAGGGGTAGAGAAGGGGAGAGAGGGGGAGAGGATAGAGAGAGAGAGGGAGAGAGGGGGAATGGATAGAGAGGGAGAGAGAGGATAGAGAGAGGGGGAGTATGGAGGTTAGAGAGGGGGAGAGAGGGAGAGAGGGGGAGAGAGATGGGGAGAGAGGGGGAGGATAGCGAGACGGGGAGAGGATAGAGAGAGGGACAGAGAGGGAGAGAGGGGGAGTGGATAGAGAGAGAGGGAGAGAGGGGGAGAGGATAGAGAGAGGGGGAGAGGATAGAGAGAGGTGGAGTGGATAGAGAGAGGGGTAGAGAAGGGGAGAGAGGTGGAGAGGATAGAGAGAGGTGGAGTGGATAGAGAGAGGGGTAGAGAAGGGGAGAGAGGGGGAGAGGATAGAGAGAGGGGGAGTGGATAGAGAGAGGGGTAGAGAAGGGGAGAGAGGGGGAGAGGATAGAGAGAGGGGTAGAGAAGGGGAGAGAGGGGGAGTGGATAGAGAGAGGGGTAGAGAAGGGGAGAGAGGGGGAGAGGATAGAGAGAGGGGTAGAGAAGGGGAGAGAGAGGGGAGTGGATAGAGAGAGGGGTAGAGAAGGGGAGAGAGGGGGAGTGGATAGAGAGAGGGGTAGAGAAGGGGAGAGAGGGGGAGGGGAGAGAGAGGGATAGAGGAGAGAGAGGGGAGAGGATAGAGAGAGGTGGAGTGGATAGAGAGAGGGGGAGTGGATAGAGAGAGGGGTAGAGAAGGGGAGAGAGGGGGAGAGGATAGAGAGAGGGGGAGAGGATAGAGAGAGGGGGAGTGGATAGAGAGAGGGGAGAGAAGGGGAGAGAGGGGGAGTGGATAGAGAGAGGGGTAGAGAAGGGGAGAGAGGGGGAGTGGATAGAGAGAGGGGTAGAGGATAGAGAGAGGGGGAGAGGATAGAGAGAGGAGGAGTGGATAGAGAGAGGGGGAGAGGATAGAGAGAGGGGTAGAGAAGGGGAGAGAGGGGGAGAGGATAGAGAGAGGTGGAGTGGATAGAGAGAGGGGTAGAGAAGGGGAGAGAGGGGGAGAGGATAGAGAGAGGGGTAGAGAAGGGGAGAGAGGGGGGAGAGGATAGAGAGGGGGAGTGGAGAGGGGTGGAGAGGATAGAGAGAGGGGGAGAGGATAGAGAGAGGGGGGGGAGGGGGAGAGAGGGGGGAGTGGATAGAGAGAGGGGGAGTAGAGAGAGAGGGGGGGAGAGAGGGGGAGTGGATAGAGAGTGGAGAGAGAGGGGGAGAGATAGAGAGGATAGAGAGAGAGGGGGAGTGGATAGGAGAGGGGAGTGGATAGAGAGGGGGAGAGGATAGAGAGAGGGAGGGGGGGAGAGGAGGGGGAGAGAGAGGGGTAGAGAAGGGGAGAGAGGGGGAGAGGATAGAGAGAGGGGGGGAGTGGATAGAGAGAGGGGAGTGGATAGAGAGAGGGGGAGAGGATAGAGAGAGGGGTAGAGAAGGGGGAGAGAGGGGGAGAGGATAGAGAGAGGGGGAGTGGATAGAGAGAGGGGTAGAGAAGGGGAGAGAGGGGAGAGGATAGAGAGAGGGGTAGAGAAGGGGAGAGAGGGGGAGAGGATTGAGAGAGGGGGAGTGGATAGAGAGATGGGGAGTGGATAGAGAGAGGAGGGGAGTGGATAGAGAGAGGGGTAGAGAAGGGGAGAGAGGGGGAGTGGATAGAGAGAGGGGTAGAGAAGGGGAGAGAGGGGGAGAGGATAGAGAGAGGGTAGAGAAGGGGAGAGAGGGGGAGTGGATAGAGATAGAGAAAGAGGGGTAGAGAAGGGGAGAGAGGGGGAGAGGATAGAGAGAGGGGTAGAGAAGGGGAGAGAGGGGAGTGGATAGAGAGAGGGGTAGAGGATAGAGAGAGGGGGAGTGGATAGAGAGAGGGGTAGAGGATAGAGAGAGGGGTAGAGAAGGGGAGAGAGGGGGAGTGGATAGAGAGAGGGGTAGAGGATAGAGAGAGGGGTAGAGAAGGGGAGAGAGGGGGAGAGGATAGAGAGAGGGGTAGAGAAGGGGAGAGAGGGGGAGTGGATAGAGAGAGGGGGAGAGGATAGAGAGAGGGGGAGTGGATAGAGAGAGGGGGAGAGGATAGAGAGAGGTGGAGAGGATAGAGAGAGGGGTAGAGAAGGGGAGAGAGGGGGAGAGGATAGAGAGAGGGGGAGTGGATAGAGAGAGGGGGAGAGGATAGAGAGAGGGGGAGTGGATAGAGAGAGGGGGAGTGGATAGAGAGAGGGGGAGAGGATAGAGAGAGGGGTAGAGAAGGGGAGAGAGGGGAGAGAATAGAGAGAATAGGGAGAGGGGGGGGATAGAGAAGGGGAGAGATAGGGGGAGAGGATAGAGAGAGAGGGGAGTGGATAGAGAGAGGGGTAGAGAAGGGGAGAGAGGGGGAGAGAATAGAGAGAGGGGTAGAGAAGGGGAGAGAGGGGAGAGGATTGAGAGAGGGAGAGTGGATAGAGAGAGGGGGAGTGGATAGAGAGAGGTGGAGTGGATAGAGAGAGGGGTAGAGAAGGGGGAGAGAGGGGGAGTGGATAGAGAGAGGGGTAGAGAAGGGGAGAGAGGGGGAGAGGATAGAGAGAGGGGTAGAGAAGGGGAGAGAGGGGAGTGGATAGAGAGAGGGGTAGAGGATAGAGAGAGGGGGAGTGGATAGAGAGAGAGGGTAGAGGATAGAGAGAGAGGGGTAGAGAAGGGGAGAGAGGGGAGTGGATAGAGAGAGGGGTAGAGGATAGAGAGAGGGTAGAGGGGGGGGGGAGAGAGGGGGAGAGGATAGAGAGAGGGGTAGAGAAGGGGAGAGAGGGGAGTGGAGTGGATAGAGAGAGGGGTAGAGGATAGAGAGAGGGGGAGTGGATAGAGAGAGGGGGAGAGGATAGAGAGAGGGGGAGTGGATAGAGAGAGAGGGGAGAGGATAGAGAGAGGGGGAGTGGATAGAGAGAGGGGGAGAGGATAGAGAGAGGGGAGAGGATAGAGAGAGGTGGAGTGGATAGAGAGAGGGGTAGAGAAGGGGAGAGAGGGGAGAGGATAGAGAGAGGGGGAGTGGATAGAGAGAGGGGTAGAGAAGGGGAGAGAGGGGGAGAGGATAGAGAGAGGGGGAGTGGATAGAGAGAGGGGTAGAGAAGGGGAGAGAGGGGGAGTGGATAGAGAGAGGGGTAGAGAAGGGGAGAGGGGGAGTGGATAGAGAGAGGGGTAGAGGATAGAGAGAGGGGTAGAGAAGGGGAGAGAGGGGGAGAGGATAGAGAGAGGGGTAGAGAAGGGGAGAGAGGGGGAGTGGATAGAGAGAGGGGTAGAGGATAGAGAGAGGGGGAGTGGATAGAGAGAGGGGGAGAGAGGATAGAGAGAGGGGGAGTGGATAGAGAGAGGGGGAGAGGATAGGAGAGAGAGGGAGTGGATAGAGAGAGAGGGGGAGAGGATAGAGAGAGGGGAGTGGATAGAGAGAGGGGGAGTGGATAGAGAGAGGGGTAGAGAAGGGGAGAGAGGGGGAGTGGATAGAGAGAGGGGTAGAGAAGGGAGAGAGAGGGGAGAGGATAGAGAGGGGAGAGAAGGGGAAACAGGGGGAGTGGATAGAGAGAGGGGTAGAGAAGGGGAGAGGGGGAGGGGGAGAGGATAGAGAGAGGGGTAGAGAAGGGGAGAGAGGGGGAGTGGATAGAGAGAGGGGTAGAGAGGGGGGAGAGAGGGGGAGTGGATAGAGAGAGGGATAGAGAAGGGGGGGGAGAGAGGGGAGTGGATAGAGAGAGGGGGAGTGGATAGAGAGAGGGGTAGAGAAGGGGAGAGAGGGGGAGTGGATAGAGAGAGGGGGAGTAGGGAGAGAGAGATAGAGGGGTAGAGAAGGGGAGGGAGAGAGGGGGAGAGGATAGAGAGAGGGGTAGAGGATAGAGAGAGGGGTAGAGAAGGGAGAGAGGGGGAGTGGATAGGGAGTGGATAGAGAGAGGGGAGAGAGGGGTAGAGGATAGAGAGAGGGGTAGAGAAGGGGAGAGAGGGGGAGAGGATAGAGAGAGGGGTAGAGAAGGGGAGAGAGGGGGAGTGGATAGAGAGAGGGGAGGGGGAGGATAGAGAGAGGGGGAGAGGATAGAGAGAGGGGGAGTGGATAGAGAGAGGGAGGAGTGGAGAGAGGGGGAGAGAGGGGGAGAGGATAGAGAGAGGGGGAGTGGATAGGGGAGAGAGGGGGAGAGGATAGAGAGAGGGGGAGTGGATAGAGAGTAGGGGGAGAGAGGGGAGAGGATAGAGAGAGAGGGGAGTGGATAGAGAGAGGGGAGTGGATAGAGAGAGGGGAGTGGTAGAGAAGGGGAGAGAGGGGGAGAGGATAGAGAGAGGGGAGTGGATAGAGAGAGGTGGAGAGAGAGGAGAGGGGAGAGAGGGGAGTGGATAGAGAGAGGGGTAGAGAAGGGGAGAGAGGGGGAGTGGATAGAGAGAGGGGGAGTGGATAGAGAGAGGGGTAGAGAAGGGGAGAGAGGGGGAGTGGATAGAGAGAGGGGGAGTGGATAGAGAGAGGGGTAGAGAAGGGGAGAGAGGGGGAGAGGATAGAGAGAGGGGGAGTGGATAGAGAGAGGGGTAGAGAAGGGGAGAGAGGGGGAGTGGATAGAGAGAGGGGGAGTGGATAGAGAGAGGAGTGGATAGAGAGAGGGGTAGAGAAGGGATAGAGAGAGGGGGAGATGATAGAGAGAGAGGGTAGAGAAGGGGAGAGAGGGGGAGTGGATAGAGAAAGGGGTAGAGAAGGGGGAGAGAGAGGGGAGTGGATAGAGAGAGGGGTAGAGGATAGAGAGAGGGTAGAGAAGGGGAGAGAGGGGGAAAGGATAGAGAGAGGGGTAGAGAAGGGGAGAGAGGGGGAGTGGATAGAGAGAGGGGTAGAGGATAGAGAGAGGGGGAGTGGATAGAGAGAGGGGGAGAGGATAGAGAGAGGGGGAGTGGATAGAGAGAGGGGGAGAGTGGGATAGAGGAGAGAGGGGGAGTGGATAGAGAGAGGGGGAGAGGATAGAGAGAGGGGAGTGGATAGAGAGAGGTGGAGAGGATAGAGAGAGGGGTAGAGAAGGGGAGAGAGGGGGAGGGGGAGGATAGAGAGAGGGGGAGTGGATAGAGAGAGGGGTAGAGAAGGGAGAGAGGGGGAGAGGATAGAGAGAGGGGGAGTGGATAGAGAGAGGGGGTAGAGAAGGAAGGAGAGAGGGGAGTGGATAGAGAGAGGGGTAGAGAAGGGGAGAGAGGGGAGTGGATAGAGAGAGGGGTAGAGGATAGAGAGAGGGGTAGAGAAGGGGAGAGAGGGGGAGAGGATAGAGAGAGGGGTAGAGAAGGGGAGAGAGGGGGAGTGGATAGAGAGAGGGGTAGAGGATAGAGAGAGAGGGGGAGTGGATAGAGAGAGGGGGAGAGGATAGAGAGAGGGGGAGTGGATAGAGAGAGGGGGAGAGGATAGAGAGAGGGGGAGTGGATAGAGAGAGGGGGAGTGGATAGAGAGAGGGGTAGAGAAGAGGGAGAGAGGGGGAGTGGATAGAGAGAGGGGTAGAGAGAGGGAGAGAGGGGAGAGAGGATAGAGAGAGGGGTAGAGAAGGGGAGACAGGGGGAGTGGATAGAGAGAGGGGTAGAGAAGGGAGAGAGGGGGAGAGGATAGAGAGAGGGGTAGAGAAGGGGAGAGAGGGGGAGTGAATAGAGAGAGGGGTAGAGAAGGGGAGAGAGGGGAGAGATAGAGGATAGAGAGAGGGGTAGAGAAGGGGAGAGAGGGGGAGTGGATAGAGAGAGGGATAGAGAAGGGGAGAGAGGGGGAGTGGTGGATAGAGAGAGGGGGAGTGGATAGAGAGAGGGGTAGAGAAGGGGAGAGAGGGGGAGTGGATAGAGAGAGGGTAGAGGATAGAGAGAGGGGTAGAGAAGGGGAGAGAGGGGGAGAGGATAGAGAGAGGGGGAGTGGATAGAGAGAGAGGTAGAGAAGGGGAGAGAAGGGGAGAGGATAGAGAGAGGGGAGTGGATAGAGAGAGAGGTAGAGAAGGGGAGAGAGGGGGAGAGGATAGAGAGAGGGGAGTGGATAGAGAGAGGGGTGGAGAGGATAGAGAGGTGGAGAGGATAGAGAGAGGGGGAGTGGATAGAGAGAGGGGTAGAGAAGGGGAGAGAGGGGGAGAGGATAGAGAGAGGAGAGAGGGGGAATGGATAGAGAGGGAGAGAGAGGATAGAGAGAGGGGGAGAGGAGGGGGTAGAGAGAGGGGGAGAGAAGGGGTAGAGAGAGGGGGGAGAGAGATGGGGAGAGAGGGGGAGGATAGCGAGACGGGGAGAGGAAGGGGAGAGAGAGGGACAGAGAGGGAGAGAGGGGGGAGTGGAGAGAGAGAGAGAGGATAGAGAGAGGGGAGAGGATAGAGAGAGGGGGAGAGGATAGAGAGAGGGGAGTGGATAGAGAGAGGGGTAGAGAAGGGGAGAGAGGTGGAGAGGATAGAGAGAGGTGGAGTGGATAGAGAGAGGGGTAGAGAAGGGGAGAGAGGGGGAGAGGATAGAGAGAGGGGAGAGGGGAGTGGATAGAGAGAGGGGTAGAGAAGGGGAGAGAGGGGGAGAGGATAGAGAGGGGGAGGGATAGAGAAGGGGAGGGAGAGAGGGGGAGTGGATAGAGAGGGAGGGTAGAGAAGGGTAGAGAGAGGGGGAGAGGATAGAGAGAGGGGTAGAGAGAGGGATAGGGGAGAGAGGGGGAGTGGATAGAGAGAGGGGTAGAGAAGGGGAGAGAGGGGAGTGGATAGAGAGGGGGGGTAGAGAAGGGGAGAGAGGGGGAGAGGATAGAGAGAGGGGGAGGATAGAGGAGGGGGAGTGGATAGGGGAGAGAGAGTGGATAGAGAGAGGGATAGAGAGAGGGGAGTGGATAGAGAGAGGGGGAGAGAGAGAGAGGGGTAGAGAGGGGAGAGGATAGAGAGAGGGGGGGGAGAGAGAGGGGGAGAGGATAGAGAGGGGAGTGGATAGAGAGAGGGGAGAGAGAGGGGAGAGAGGGGGGAGTGGATAGAGAGAGGGGTAGAGGATAGAGAGAGGGGGAGTGGATAGAGAGAGGGGAGAGGATAGAGAGAGTGGAGAGAGGGGAGTGGATAGAGAGAGGGGGAGAGGATAGAGAGAGGGGGAGTGGATGGATAGAGAGAGGGGAGAGGATAGAGAGAGGGGGAGTGGATAGAGAGAGGGGGAGAGGATGGAGAGAGGGGTAGAGAAGGGGAGAGAGGGGGAGAGGATAGAGAGAGGGGAGTGGATAGAGAGAGGGGTAGAGAAGGGGAGAGAGGGGGAGAGGATAGAGAGAGGGGGAGTGGATAGAGAGAGGGGTAGAGAAGGGGAGAGAGGGGGAGTGGATAGAGAGAGGGGGGGTAGAGAAGGGGAGAGAGGGGGAGTGGATAGAGAGAGGGGTAGAGGATAGAGAGAGGGGTAGAGAAGGGGAGAGAGGGGGAGAGGATAGAGAGAGGGGTAGAGAAGGGGAGAGAGGGGGAGTGGATAGAGAGAGGGGTAGAGGATAGAGAGAGAGGGGAGTGGATAGAGGGAGAGGGGGAGAGGATAGAGAGAGGGGAGTGGATAGAGAGAGGGGGAGAGGATAGAGAGAGGGGGGAGTGGATAGAGAGAGGGGGAGAGGATAGAGAGAGGGGGAGTGGATAGAGAGAGGGGGAGTGGATAGAGAGAGGGGTAGAGAAGGGGAGAGAGGGGGAGTGGATAGAGAGAGGGGTAGAGAAGGGGAGAGAGGGGGAGAGGATAGAGAGAGGGGTAGAGAAGGGGAGACAGGGGGAGTGGATAGAGAGAGGGGTAGAGAAGGGGAGAGAGGGGATAGAGAGAGAGGATAGAGAGAGGGGTAGAGAAGGGGAGAGAGGGGGAGTGAATAGAGAGAGGGGTAGAGAAGGGGAGAGAGGGGGAGTGGATAGAGAGAGGGGTAGAGAAGGGGAGAGAGGGGGGAGTGGATAGAGAGAGGGATAGAGAAGGGGATAGAGAGGGGAGTGGATAGAGAGAGGGGGAGTGGATAGAGAGAGGGGTAGAGAAGGGGGAGAGAGGGGGAGTGGATAGAGAGAGGGGTAGAGGATAGAGAGAGGGGAGAGAAGGGGAGAGAGGGGGAGAGGATAGAGAGAGGGGGAGTGGATAGAGAGAGAGGTAGAGAAGGGGGGGGAGAGAGGGGGAGAGGATAGAGAGAGGGGGAGTGGATAGGGAGAGAGAGGTAGAGAAGGGGAGAGAGGGGGAGGGATAGAGAGGATAGGGGGAGTGGATAGAGAGAGGGAGAGGTGGAGAGGATAGAGAGAGGTGGAGAGGATAGAGAGAGAGGGGGAGTGGATAGAGAGAGGGGGGGATAGAGAAGGGGAGAGAGAGAAGGGGGGAGAGGATAGAGAGGGGAGAGAGGGGGAATGGATAGAGAGGGAGAGGGAGAGGATAGAGAGAGGGGGAGGGATGGAGGTTAGAGAGGGGGAGAGAAGGAGAGAGGGGGGGGAGAGAGATGGGGAGAGAGGGGGGGGAGATAGCGAGACGGGGAGAGGATAGGGAGAGAGGGAGAGAGAGGGAGAGAGTGGATAGAGGGGGATAGAGAGGGAGAGGGGGGATAGAGAGAGGGGAGAGGAAGGGGAGAGAGAGGGGGAGAGGAGAGAGAGGGAGAGGATAGAGAGAGAGGGGAGGGATAGAGAGGGGGGGATAGAGAAGGGGAGAGAGGGGTGGAGAGGATAGAGAGAGAGGATGGAGTGGATAGAGAGAGGGGGAGAGGAAGGGGAGAGAGGGGAGTGGATAGAGAGAGGGGGGGATAGAGAGAGGGGAGAGAAGAGAGAGGGGGAGAGGATAGAGAGAGGGGGGTAGAGAGAGGGGGAGTGGATAGAGAGGGGAGTGGAGGGGAGAGAGAGTGGATAGAGAGAGGGTAGAGAAGAGAAGGGGGGAGAGGGGGAGAGGATAGAGAGAGAGGGATAGAGAGAGGGGTAGAGAAGGGGAGAGAGGGGGAGTGGATAGAGAGAGGGGTAGAGAAGGGGAGAGAGGGGGAGTGGATAGAGAGAGGGGGAGTGGATAGAGAGAAGGGAGAGAGGGGGGGAGAGGATAGAGAGAGAGGGGAGAGTGGAGAGAGAGGGGAGTGGATAGAGAGAGGGGTAGAGAGGGGATAGAGAGGGGTAGAGAAGGGGAGAGAGGGGGAGAGGATAGAGAGAGGGGGAGAGGATAGAGAGAGGGGGAGTGGTGGATAGAGAGGGGGAGAGGGGGAGAGAAGAGGGGGGGGAGAGAGAGGGGAGTGGATAGAGAGAGGGGTAGAGAAGGGGAGAGAGGGGGAGTGGATAGAGGATAGAGGATAGAGAGAGGGGGAGAGGATAGAGAGAGGGGGAGTGGATAGAGAGAGGGGGAGAGGATAGAGAGAGGGGTAGAGAGAGATAGAGAGAGGGGGGGAGAGAGGGGGAGAGGATAGAGAGAGGTAGAGAAGGGGAGAGAGGGGGAGTGGATAGAGAGGGGGGTAGAGAAGGGGGGAGAGAGGGGGAGAGGATAGAGAGAGGGGTAGAGAAGAGAGAGGGGGGAGGATAGAGAGAGGGGAGTGGATAGAGAGAGAGTGGATAGAGAGAGGGGTAGAGAAGGGGAGAGAGGGGGGGGAGAGGATAGAGAGAGGGGGAGTGGATAGAGAGAGGGGAGATAGAGGATAGGGAGAGAGGGGGAGTGGATAGAGAGAGGGGTAGAGAAGGGGAGAGAGGGGGAGAGGATAGAGAGAGGGGAGTGGATAGAGAGAGGGGGAGTGGATAGAGAGAGGGGGAGAGGATAGAGAGAGGGGAGAGGATAGAGAGAGGGGGAGGATAGAGAGAGGGGAGAGAGGGGGAGAGGATAGAGAGAGGGGGAGTGGATAGAGAGTGGATAGAGAGAGGGGGAGAAGGATAGAGAGAGAGGGGAGAGGATAGAGAGAGGGGAGAGGATAGAGAGAGAGGGGAGGGTAGAGAGAGGGGAAGGGGAGAGAGGGGGAGTGGATAGAGAGAGGGGGAGGGGGAATGGATAGGATAGAGAGAGGGGGAGTGGATAGAGAGAGGGGGGGAGAGGATAGAGAGAGGGGGAGAAGGGGAGAGAGGGGAGAGGATAGAGAGAGGGGGAGTGGATAGAGAGAGGGGTAGAGAAGGGGAGAGAGGGGGAGGATAGAGGAGTAGAGAGGGGTAGAGAAGGGGAGAGAGAGGGGGAGAGGGGGATAGAGAGAGGGGAGTGGATAGAGAGAGGGGGAGTGGATAGAGAGAGGGTAGAGATGGATAGAGAGAGGGGTAGAGAAGGGGAGAGAGGGGGAGTGGATAGAGAGAGGGGTAGAGAAGGGGAGAGAGGGGGAGAGGATAGAGAGAGAGAGGGGGGTAGAGAAGGGAGAGAGAGGGGGAGTGGATAGAGAGAGGGGTAGAGAAGGGGAGGAGGGAGAGGAGAGAGGGGGAGAGGATAGAGAGAGGGGTAGAGAAGGGGAGAGAGGGGGAGTGGATAGAGAGAGGGGTAGAGGAGAGAGAGGGGGAGTGGATAGAGAGAGGGGTAGAGGATAGAGAGAGGGGTAGAGAAGGGGAGAGAGGGGGAGTGGATAGAGAGAGGGGTAGAGGATAGAGAGAGGGGTAGAGAAGGGAGAGAGAGGGGGAGAGGATAGGGGAGAGAGGGGTAGAGAAGGGGAGAGAGGGGGAGTGGATAGAGAGAGGGGGAGAGGATAGAGAGAGGGGAGTGGATAGAGAGAGGGGAGAGAAGGGGAGAGAGGGGGAGTGGATAGAGAGAGGGGTAGAGAAGGGGGGAGAGAGAGGGAGTGGATAGAGAGAGGGGGGGGTAGAGGATAGAGAGAGAGGGGAGGGGAGAGGATAGAGAGAGGTGGAGAGGATAGAGAGAGGGGTAGAGAAGGGGAGAGAGGGGGAGAGGATAGAGAGAGGGGGAGTGGATAGAGAGAGGGGTAGAGAAGGGGAGAGGGGGAGAGAGAGGAGGGGGAGTGGATAGAGAGAGGAGTGGATAGGGGGAGTGGAGAGAGGGGGAGTGGATAGAGAGAGGGGTAGAGGGGAGAGAGGAGGGAGAGAGGGGTAGAGAAGGGGAGAGAGAGGGGGGAGAGAATAGAGAGAGGGGTAGAGAAGGGGAGAGAGGGGGAGAGGATAGAGAGAGATAGGGGAGTGGATAGAGAGAGGGGTAGAGAAGGGGAGAGAGGGGGGGAGAGAATAGAGAGAGGGGTAGAGAAGGGGAGAGAAGGGGGAGAGGATTGAGAGAGGGAGAGTGGATAGAGAGAGGGGGAGTGGATAGAGAGAGGTGGAGTGGATAGAGAGAGGGGTAGAGAAGGGGAGAGAGGGGGAGTGGATAGAGAGAGGGGTAGAGGATAGAGAGAGGGGAGTGGATAGAGAGAGGGGTAGAGGATAGAGAGAGGGGTAGAGAAGGGGAGAGAGGGGAGTGGATAGAGAGAGGGGTAGAGGATAGAGAGAGGGTAGAGAAGGGGAGAGAGGGGGAGAGGATAGAGAGAGGGGTAGAGAAGGGGAGAGAGGGGGAGTGGATAGAGAGAGGGGTAGAGGATAGAGAGAGGGGGAGTGGATAGAGAGAGGGGGAGAGGATAGAGAGAGGGGGAGTGGATAGAGAGAGGGGGAGAGGATAGAGAGAGGGGGAGGGAGTGGATAGAGAGAGGGGGAGAGGATAGAGAGAGGGGGAGTGGATAGAGAGAGGTGGAGTGGATAGAGAGAGGGGTAGAGAAGGGGAGAGAGAGGGGGAGAGGATAGAGAGAGGGGGAGTGGATAGAGAGAGGGGTAGAGAAGGGGAGAGAGGGGGAGAGGATAGAGAGAGGGGGAGTGGATAGAGAGAGGGGTAGAGAAGGGGAGAGAGGGGGAGTGGATAGAGAGAGGGGTAGAGAAGGGGAGAGAGGATAGGGAGTGGATAGAGAGAGGGGTAGAGAGAGGATAGAGAGAGGGGTAGAGAAGGGGAGAGAGGGGGAGAGGATAGAGAGAGGGGTAGAGAGGGGGTAGAGAGAAGGGAGAGAGAGATAGAGAGAGTGGGGGAGTGGATAGAGAGAGGGGTAGAGGATAGAGAGAGGGGGAGTGGATAGGGAGGGATAGAGAGAGAGGGGGGGATAGAGAGAGGGGGAGTGGATAGAGAGAGGGGGAGAGGATAGAGAGAGGGGGAGTGGATAGAGAGAGGGGGAGTGGATAGAGAGAGGGGATAGAGAGAGGGGTAGAGAAGGGGGAGAGAGGGGATAGAGAGAGGGGTAGAGAAGGGGAGAGAGGGGGAGAGGAGAGGGGTAGAGAAGGGGAAACAGGGGGAGTGGATAGAGAGAGGGGGTAGAGAAGAAGGGAGAGAGGGGGAGTGGATAGAGAGAGGGGTAGAGAAGGGGAGAGAGGGGGAGTGGATAGAGGAGGGGTAGAGAAGGGGAGAGAGGGGGGGATAGAGAGAGGGGTAGAGAAGGGATAGAGAGGGGGAGTGGATAGAGAGAGGGATAGAGAAGGGGAGAGAGGGGGAGTGGATAGAGAGAGGGGGAGTGGATAGAGAGAGGGGTAGAGAAGGGGAGAGAGTGGGGGAGTGGATAGAGAGAGGGGTAGAGGATAGAGAGAGGGGTAGAGAAGGGGAGAGAGGGGGAGAGGATAGAGAGAGGGGATAGAGAAGGGGAGAGAGGGGGAGTGGATAGAGAGGGGGTAGAGGATATAGAGAGGGGGAGAGGAAGGGAGAGAGAGGGGGAGTGGATAGAGAGAGGGGAGTGGATAGAGAGAGGGGGAGAGGATAGAGAGAGGGGGAGTGGATAGAGAGAGGGGGGGAGAGGATAGAGAGAGGGGGAGTGGATAGAGAGAGGGGGGAGAGGATAGAGAGAGGGGGAGTGGATAGAGAGAGGGGGAGTGGATAGAGAGAGTGGTAGAGAAGGGGAGAGAGGGGGAGAGGATAGAGAGAGGGGGAGTGGATAGAGAGAGGTGGAGAGGATAGAGAGAGGGGGAGTGGATAGAGAGAGGGGTAGAGAAGGGGAGAGAGGGGGAGATGGATAGAGAGAGGGGGAGTGGATAGAGAGGGGTAGAGAAGGGAGAGAGGGGAGTGGATAGAGAGAGGGGGAGTGGATAGAGAGAGGGGTAGAGAAGGGGAGAGAGGGGGAGAGGATAGAGAGAGGGGGAGTGGATAGAGAGAGGGGTAGAGAAGGGGAGAGAGGGGGAGTGGATAGAGAGAGGGGGAGTGGATAGAGAGAGGTAGGGAGAGAGGGGGAGTGGATAGAGAGAGGGGTAGAGAAGGGAGAGAGGGGGAGAGGATAGAGAGAGGGGTAGAGAAGGGGGAGAGAGGGGGAGTGGATAGAGAAAGGGGTAGAGAAGGGGAGAGAGAGGGGAGTGGATAGAGAGAGGGGTAGAGGATAGTGGAGAGAGGGTAGAGAAGGGGGAGAGGATAGAGAGAGGGGTAGAGAAGGGGAGAGAGGGGGAGGGATAGAGAGAGGGGTAGAGAGAGAGGATAGAGAGAGGGGGTGGATGGATAGAGAGAGGGGGAGAGGATAGAGAGGGAGGGGGAGTGGATGGATAGAGAGAGGGGGAGAGGATAGAGAGTGGATAGAGGGGGAGGGATAGAGAGAGGGGAGAGGATAGAGAGAGGGGGAGTGGATAGAGAGAGGTGGAGTGGATAGAGAGAGGGGTAGAGAAGGGGAGAGAGGGGGAGAGGATAGAGAGAGGGGGAGTGGATAGAGAGAGGGGTAGAGAAGGGGAGAGAGGGGGAGAGGATAGAGAGAGGGGGAGTGGATAGAGAGAGGGGTAGAGAAGGGGAGAGAGGGGGAGTGGATAGAGAGAGGGGTAGAGAGAAGGGAGAGAGAGGGGAGTGGATAGAGAGAGGGGTAGAGGATAGAGAGAGGGGTAGAGAAGGGGAGAGAGGGGGAGAGGATAGAGAGAGGGGTAGAGAAGGGGAGAGAGGATAGGGAGTGGATAGAGAGAGGGGGTAGAGGATAGAGAGAGGGGGAGTGGATAGTGGAGAGAGGGGGAGAGGATAGAGAGAGGGGGAGTGGATAGAGAGAGGGGGAGAGGATAGAGAGAGGGGGAGTGGATAGAGAGAGGGGGGGGATAGAGAGAGGGGATAGTGGATAGAGAGAGGGGGAGTGGATAGAGAGAGGGGTAGAGAAGGGGAGAGAGGGGAGTGGATAGAGAGAGGGGTAGAGAAGGGGAGAGAGGGGGAGTGGATAGAGAGAGGGTAGAGAGAGGGGTAAGGGGAGAGAGGGGGAGTGGATAGAGAGAGGGGTAGAGAAGGGGAGAGAGGGGGAGAGGATAGAGAGAGGGGTAGAGAAGGGAGAGAGAGGGGGAGTGGTAGAGGATAGAGAGTGGGGTAGAGAAGGGGAGAGAGGGGGAGTGGATAGAGAGAGGGATAGAGAAGGGGAGAGAGGGGGAGTGGATAGAGAGAGGGGGAGTGGATAGAGAGAGGGGTAGAGAAGGGGAGAGAGGGGGAGATGGATAGAGAGAGGGGATAGAGGATAGAGAGAGGGGTAGAGTAGGGGAGAGAGGGGGGAGAGGATAGAGAGAGGGGTAGAGAAGGGAGAGAGGGGGAGTGGATAGAGAGAGGGGTAGAGGATAGAGAGAGGGGTAGAGAAGGGAGAGAGGGGGAGTGGATAGAGAGAGGGGTAGAGGATAGAGAGAGGGGTA
The DNA here is from genome assembly GCF_021184085.1 of Oncorhynchus gorbuscha. NCBI lineage: Eukaryota > Metazoa > Chordata > Actinopteri > Salmoniformes > Salmonidae > Oncorhynchus > Oncorhynchus gorbuscha. The sequence goes on along the minus strand of NC_060191.1, from coordinate 64,066,500 downwards.
GAGAAGGGAGAGAGGGGGAGAGGATAGAGAGAGGGGTAGAGAAGGGGAGAGAGGGGGAGTGGATAGAGAGAGGGGAGAGGATAGAGGTAGAGGATATAGAGAGGGGGAGAGGATAGAGAGAGGGGGAGTGGATAGAGAGAGGGGGAGTGGATAGAGAGAGGGGAGAGGATAGAGAGAGGGGGAGTGGATAGAGAGAGGGGGAGAGGATAGAGAGAGGGGGAGTGGATAGAGAGAGGGGGAGAGGATAGAGAGAGGATAGGGAGTGGATAGAGAGAGGGGAGTGGATAGAGTGGTAGAGAAGGGGAGAGAGGGGGAGAGGATAGAGAGAGGGGGAGTGGATAGAGAGAGGATAGAGAGAGGGGAGAGGATAGAGAGAGGGGGAGTGGATAGAGAGAGGGGTAGAGAAGGGGAGAGAGAGGGGAGTGGATAGAGAGAGGGGGAGTGGATAGAGAGAGGGGTAGAGAAGAGGGAGAGAGGGGGAGTGGATAGAGAGAGGGGGAGTGGATAGAGAGAGGGGTAGAGAAGGGGAGAGAGGGGGAGAGGATAGGGAGAGAGGGGGGAGTGGAGGGGAGAGAGAGGGTAGAGAAGGGGAGAGAGGGAGGAGTGGATAGAGAGAGGGGGGGGAGTGGATAGAGAGAGGTGGAGTGGATAGAGAGAGGGGTAGAGAAGGGGAGAGAGGGGGAGAGGATAGAGAGAGGGGTAGAGAAGGGAGAGAGGGGGAGTGGATAGAGAAAGGGGTAGAGAAGGGGAGAGAGGGGGAGTGGATAGAGAGAGGGGTAGAGAAGGGGAGAGAGGGGGAGATGGATAGAGAGAGGGGTAGAGAGAGGGGGTAGAGAAGGGGAGAGAGGGGGAGAGGATAGAGAGAGGGGTAGAGAAGGGGAGTGGATAGAGAGAGGGGGAGTGGATAGAGAGAGGGGTAGAGAAGGGAGAGAGGGGGAGTGGACAGAGAGAGGGGGAGAGGATAGAGAGAGGGGGTAGAGAAGGGGAGAGAGGGGGAGTGGATAGAGAGAGGGGGAGTGGATAGAGAGAGGGGTAGAGAAGGGGAGAGAGGGGGAGAGGATAGAGAGAGGGGTAGAGAAGGGGAGAGAGGGGGAGTGGATAGAGAGAGGGGTAGAGAAAGAGAGAGGGGGAGAGGATAGAGAGAGGGGTAGAGAAGGGGAGAGAGGGGGAGTGGATAGAGAGAGGGGTAGAGAAGGGGAGAGAGGGGGAGTGGATAGAGAGAGGGGTAGAGAAGGGGAGAGAGGGGGAGTGGATAGAGAGAGGGGTAGAGAAGGGGAGAGAGGGGGAGAGGATAGAGAGAGGGGTAGAGAAGGGGAGAGAGGTGGAGAGGATAGAGAGAGGTGGAGTGGATAGAGAGAGGGGTAGAGAAGGGGAGAGAGGTGGAGAGGATAGAGAGAGGTGGAGAGGATAGAGAGAGGGGTAGAGAAGGGAGAGAGGGGGAGAGGATAGAGAGAGGGGAAGAGAGGGTGATAACAGAGTGAGGCAAGGGGCACAATGAGGGGGAGGGTGAAAAACAGGCTGTTGCTTTTCCGCTTGCCTGCGCAGACTCAATCGCCCTCTCCCAGGGTCTTTTAATGGGGCTCACATTAGCTTCTGTTTAGCATCAGCACCAACATGGCCTGTGGAGAATGATTAAAATAAGCCTGCTATCATGAAAGGTCCTGACAACAACAACAAAACACAGTCAGTCTCCTGTAACTTTCCTGCTATTTTATTTGAGGATAGAGAGAGAGGGGAAGAGAATAGATAGAGGGAGAGAGGGGAGAGAGGAAAGAGATATGGAGGGAGGGAGAGAGAGGGAGAAAAGATAGGGAGAGGAAGAGAGGGTGAGTATCGCGAGAGGGAGAGAGGTGTGGTAGAGAGAGAGAGAGAGGGGAGAGGATAGAGAGTGGAGGAGAGAGCATGGTTAGAGAGGGGGAGAGAGGGAGAGAGGAAAGAGTGAGGGAGAGAGGATAGAGAGAGGGAGAGAGTGTGAGAGAGGGAGGATAGAGAGAGGGGGAGAGAGGGAGAGAGGGAGAGATTGGGAGAGGATAGAGAGAGGGGGAGAGGATAGTGAGAGGGGGAGAGGATAGAGAGAGGGGGAGAGAAGGGGAGAGAAGGGGAGAGAAGGGATGAGAGGGGGAGAGGATAGAGAGAGGGGGCGAGAATGGGAAAGAGGGGGAGAGGATAGAGAGAGGGGAAGAGAAGGGGAGAGAGGGGGAGAGGATAGAGAGAGGGGGAGAGAAGGGGAGAGGATGGAGAGAGGGGGCGAGAAGGGGAGAGAGGGGGAGAGGATAGAGAGAGGGGGAGAGGATAGAGAGAGGGGGAGAGAAGGGGAGAGGGATAGAGAGAGGGGAAGAGAAGGGGAGAGAGGGGGAGAGGGTAGAGAGAGGGGGGAGAAGGGAGAGAGGGGAGAGAGGGGGAGAGGATAGAGAGAGGGGGAGAGGATAGGGGAGAGGAGAGGGTAAGAGAAGGGGAGAGAGGGGGAGAGGATAGAGAGGATAGAGAGAGGGGGAGAAGATAGAGAGAGGGGGAGAGGATAGAGAGAGGGTAAGAGAAGGGGAGAGAGGGGGAGAGGATAGAGAGAAGGGGAGATGATAGAGAGGGGGGGATGCCACAGTGAGGCAAGGGGCACAATGAGGGGGAGAGTGATAAACAGGCTACTGCTTTTCCGCTTGCCTGCGCAGACTCAATCGCCCTCTCCCAGGGTCTTTTAATGGGGCTCACATTAGCTTCTGTTTAGCGTCAGCACCAACATGGCCTGTGGAGAATGATTAAAATAAGCCTGCTATCATGAAAGGTCCTGACAACAACAACAAAACACAGTCAGTCTCCTGTAACTTTCCTGCCTTTTATTTTGATGTAAGACGTTACTGTGGCCAGACTATACATTCCCTGTCATTCGTTTATCGTCTGTATTTGTTCCTACATAAAACTTCTCTGTCCAACTAAGGAGAGATGTAGTTTCACGCATCAGGAATACATTTGTGCATAGCGCGGTGTGAGTTAAGAACACTACGAGACACTGCCGGGTACTGAATAAAGACGTTCAACATTACAGATTGATATGCTCCACATCTCCACTGTGACTGTACTGGAGCCCACGGTAGCCAAGCTGTGTGTTGACATGCA